>NW_011494876.1:13112893-13120204 GCF_000754665.1 Bison bison bison | reverse complement strand
GGTGTGAGGTCCCCAGGCGGGGCTTATCATGATGCTGGCATTTCTCACTGGAGGCAGTAGCTGAGCTAATGCAAGAACTCGTGGCCAGGGTTTGGCGGCTTGACGGGCTGCAGAAAGAGGGCTGAGGACCCTGGACGCAGAGTAGCAACGGCCCCACTGGGCCCCTGAGGTCCTGCTGACGGCCACCTGCACCAGCTCGGTAGGCTTTTCTGTGGCTTTGGGAAGGTTTAGGAAGACACAAAAGGGGCAAGAGTGATGGGCTAGTTGAGTTTTCCCAAGGGAAGCCAGAAACAAGCTCAAGAGTTGTTTTTAAAACTCTGGTGTTATTTCTGCCTCAGCGATGGGAAATCGGGCTCCGTGGGGCTGGTGTTCCCAGTGGGGTGCTGGGCCTGCCCAGAGATGGAGGGGCACAATCAGTAGAAATGGGGCTGATTTATCTGACAAGGCTTCTTCTTAAGAAAGCTCTTAAAGAAAAGGGTAACACGTCACCCCCGGCAACTTCCTCATTTCCTCTGCATTCTTCCAGAGGGAACCAGCAGCTGGTTTTGGTGTGTGGACTAGTACCATACTGTACCATAGGCGACCCTGAACATCGCCTAGGCGATTGTTTTGCATGTTTTTAAACGTCATTATAAATAGAGTCCATGCACAGAGGATCCTTCTGCCCCCAGATTTCCCCTCTAACCCCCCACCCACGCATGCTTTTAAAATTGACCTTTACTAAGCCCTTGTAACAGCTCAAGTGTATTTCCTTCCTTCTTGTGAGAGCTTTGAGATATAATTCATATACCATACAATTCCTCCACTCAAAGTGTACAATTGAATTGTTTTCAGTATGCCCACAGTGTTATACAATCATTACCACAGTCGATTTTAGAACACTTTCAGCACCCAAAAAAGAAACCCCATACCCTTTAGCCATCAGCCTCCCACTTCCCTAGCTCTTGGCAACCACTAATCTACTTGCTGACTGTATAGATTTGCCTATTTCAGGATGTGTCACATAAATGGAATCATGCAACATGTAGTCTCTTGTGACTGGTTAAGGCATTCCTTTCAGGGTTGTGTGATATTCTATCTTATACAATGACCACACTTCATACAAATAAATGATGTAGAACCCTGCTTTTATCCTTCCAAGATAGAGTAAAAGGGACTGTGTTTACCTTCCTGTCCTGCCTGAGCAGGGAGAAAAAAACCAAAACCTAAAAACACAAACAAGATAAGATCAATGAAACAACAGTTCTCAAGATTCTGGACATGAGGCTACAAAGGGCAGTGTTCCCCGAGAGACATGAAACACGGGATGTGAGTCCCATGGTTGCCCAGCTCTACTGCCTCAAGACAGTCCTCAGGCTGAGGCTCCAGGAGGGGAACCCAGGGAGTGCCCTATGGGGTCCCCAAGCTGGGAAGATGAAACTGGGTGTTCAGGGAAGCCAAGGTGGCTAGAATTCACAATGTAGTCCTTGGGAGATGAGAGAGAAAAGGCTGGAGGTTTGTAGAAAATTCTCCTGGGGTACTCAGCAGTACATGCGTGTGAGAAACACTCCAAGGCAGGCAAGGGTCATCTGAATGGATGAGAGGGAGCAATCCTCAGAACTCACTTGTTGTCAGGAACAGTATTTGTTCCCCAGAAGCCAGACTGGAAATCCTCATGACTCAGGGTCACTGTGTGGAGTACCCAGAAGGTTCCTAGAACAAAGCCTACGAATATTTATGGGAATGTAAAAGACATCCAACACCCAATCAGGTAAAACCCCCGATGTCTGGTATCCAATAAAAAATGACCAGGAGTGAAAATAAACAGGAAAAATATCAGTCAATTGAAATGGACCCAGGACCAGCACAAATATTAGAATTTGCAGATGAGGACACTAAAACAGTTATCATAACTCTTTCATATTTCAAGAAGTAGAGGATGAAAAGGCAAAAAACAGCAGATTTTTTAAGCAATGAGTAAAAAACTAAGAATATATTGATATATTTCATTATACATTTATTCAAACTCATTGAATATATAACACCAAGAGTGAACTTTAATGTAAACATGGACTTTGGGTGATGATGCATCAATATAGGCTCATCAACTGTGACAGATGTACCGCTCTGATCAGGGATGTCAATAGCGGAGGAGGCTATGACATGTGGGGGCAGGGGGTATGTAGGAACTCTCCCTTCCCCTCAGGTTTGCTGTGAACCTAAAACTGCTTTAAAAAATAAAGCCTGTGTTCAAAAAAAAAAAAAAATAAGCAGAATATATGTTTGATATTTAAAAAGATCCCAACGACACAGTGATGTCTGAGATTTTAAAATATGCTGGCTGGGATTCACTGCAGACTAGACATTATAGTTAAAAACCTGAAGACATAGCAATAGAAAATATCCAAAATGAAACCTGGGAGATGGGGGGGGTGGTGGTGGTGGAATCAATAGCACCAGTAAGTCATGGTACAATCTCAAGCAATCCAATGTGTATCTAAGAGGAATCTCTCAAGTATAAGGAGATGATGGTACAGAAAAAATATTGGAAGAAATAATGGCAGAAAAATTTCTAAACTTGATGAAAACAAGGTCCAAGAAGCTCAGTGAATCCCAAGCACAATAGTATGGATGACCTGGTATAGTAATGAAGTTTTGGTGAACTATTTTCTAAACTGCAAGTGGAGGCCATCTTAGTTCCAGAGGTCACATGACTAACACTGCTTTATAAAAATGTCACTATTGCTATAAGGGTGGATCCAAGGCAGGAAAACTGTTTCTGTAGACAATGAAGTACAGAAAATTAGCAATGCATCTGCATGCACCCTTCTCAACCACCTCAATGAAATTTTCTCAGGTTACTGGTACTCTTTTGCTATTCATTTCTATTTATTTATTAAAAAAAAAATTCAGCCACATCTCATGGCATGTGGGACCTTAGTTCCCCAATTAGGGATTAAACCCACGCCTCCTACGGTGGACCTCTTATATTAACCACTGGACTGCAAGGGAAGTCCCAGCTACTCATTTCTCATTTACCCAATTTGGTGGAGAGCCATTCATGTGACATCTGCCCTGTACACAACACAGCATGCTACTGGCTATGTGGAGAAAAAGATGAGTCAGAAAATTACCCTGGTTTTAAGGATTTCACAATCTAGATTAAATCACCATGAGAGAAGGTAATAAATATAATTGCTTTATGAAAGGAAGAAATACAGAAAAGGCCAGGAGGGATTTCTCCCAACCAGAGATCTAAGAAAGGCTATTTCCTAGGTAACCCTCCAAAGCATGAGAATTTAGAAATATTTACTTAAGAAAAGCTGCACCTTATCTGTCATTTGCTGGCAACTGCTGATTAAAATATTAAATGCTTAAAATATAAAATTTCTCCCCCTGCTTCATGCTCCAGCCTTCTGTTACTTTAGTATGTTTGAAGCTGGAGGGGCATGGAAAGGAAGAGAGATGGGGAGAGAATGCACGGATAATGGATGGTGAGTCAACAACGTGGAGGAACATAGTTTTCACCACCAGAATATCTTGACTATCTCCAAAGGTGGCAGGTAAGAGGGTGAGTGGACTTGGAAATTATGACTGTTGTTTGGGCTTGCTTGCGATGGCACCCCACTCCAGTACTCTTGCCTGGAAAATCCCATGGATGGAGGAGCCTGGAAGGCTGAAGTCCATGGGGTCGAGAAGAGTCGGACACGACTGAGCGACTTCCCTTCACTTTTCACTTTCATGCATTGGGGAAGGAAATGGCAACCCACTCCAGTGTTCTTGCCTGGAGAATCCCAGGGAAGGGGGAGCCTGGTGGGCTGCCGTCTGTGGGGTCACACAGAGTCAGACACAACTGAAGTGACTTAGCAGCAGCAGATTTCTCAGTTGTTGTTCAGTCACTTCAGTCGTGTCTCTGCAACCCCGTGGACTGCAATATACCAGGCTTCCCTGTCCTTCACCACATCCTGGAGTTTGTTCAAATTCATGTCCATTGAGTCGGTATGCCATCCAACCACCTCATCCTCTGTTGTCCCCTTCTCCTCCTGCCTTCAATCTTTCCCAGCATCAGGGTCTTTTTAAATGAGTCAGCTCTTCACATCAGGTGGCCAAAGTATTGAAGCTTGAGCATCAGTCCTTCCAATGCATATTCAGGGTTGATTTACTTTAGGATTGGGGTGTGAACAGAAAGATGACCTTTTTGGTTTGGGAGTTTCGGAATCTGTGGAAAAGTCTAATTAATTGTTATACTTCAAGGGAATGATTCCCTGGCAGTCCAGTGGTTAGGACTCCATGCTTTCACTGCTAAGAGGCCACAAGCCATGTGGCATGGCCATAAAGAAAAAAAAGTGTATTTCAACTACTCTATGCACTTATACTTTTTGCTTTCTCTTGGTTTAGTGATCCTTTTATGAGAATTTCAGCCCATCTTGTCTTTGCTAAGGAAAGTCACAGAGAGGTGGTTTTCTGGGCCTGGGACTTGATTTGTGTGGCAATCTCCCATTCTGTTCATTAGCCAAGTTTGGGGAATCACTGGTCTGGAGGACACAATTTTGGGCCTGTCCAGCTTTGGATTCTTTGCACAGGACCTGGGTCATGGAAAGCATTCAGTAAAGTATTGTTTGGAAAAGGAAACAAAGGAGTTCCTCTTCCTGTGAAAGTAAAACTGGAAGTCTTCTTAGGCAGAGTCGAGATCTAAATTAGTGAAGCTAGCATTCAAGGGTGCATTCTTCCCCTACCCACACCCCCTACCGAATGCCCACCCCGCAACGTGTGCCCTCTAGTCACACTAGGTGTGGGCTGTCACCCAAATAGGCTGCGCCATCCTCCTGAGATGGCCTCGCCCCCGTCCCCGCCTCTCCCGCAACTCACGCTCTGGTCAGAACCCAGTCTGCCCCGGAAGGCTTGGCTTAGGTGCCATCTCCTCCCAGAAGTCTTTTCTGATTCCCGCCCCCGGCCCAAAGCTTTCTCTTCCTCCTCTTGGGTCCCCCTTTTCGTCCTATTTTCAAACTGCCTCGTGTTTTCCCCAGCAGTAAGTGTTCCAGCACCGGCGCAGCCTCGGGTAGGGGCGCGCGTGCGCGGCGGGGTAGGCAGAAGAGGAAGTGGCAGAGCCCATGGAGGAAGTGGCAGAAGCTGGGCTGGGGCTAGGGCTGGAGAGCCGGGGGAGATGGTTTGAAGTGAGGCTGGAGCAGGGCAGGAGGAGGTCATTCGGGGGCTCAGCCAGAGGCTGTCTTCACCCAGTGGGAGTCATGACGGAGGCAATGTGCTTGACCAGTAAGTGCTTGTGTCAGGTTCTGAAAAGTTTTCCTTGAGTTGCTATGTAGAGAATGAGCTGGGGGCGGGGGCTGAGGTCAGAAGGCGTCCTCACTGACTGTGTTCTGTGGAAGAAGAGATGACGGAGGTCTGGAGCAGGATGAAGACAGAAGGTGGCATGTGTGGGAGAAATAAGAGACCTAGATTCAATCCCTGGGTTGGGAAGATCCCCTGGCAGAGGATACCCCACTCCAGTATTCTTGCCGGGAGGATCCCATGGACAGAGGAGCCTGGTGGGCTACAGTCCACAGGGTCACAAAGAGTTGGACATGACTGAGCATCTGAGCCACAGTAAGGAAAGTCGGTGAGGCCTGGAGTTACTGGGAGAGAATTCTGTCCAGGCCCACGGGCAGGGGTGGCCGGGTGGGAGGGATTGGGGGTGAGTAATTGCCCCAAACCTTCCTGTTTGTCCCAGGATGCATCTTGACGCCTCAGTGCTGTGTGACTACTGGAAACCATTGCTGCAACCCAGGGTCTTGGCCCATGAGTCAGCCCCTCCCTGACCCTGTCACTTGGGGTGTAGGCTCCTCCTCCACATGGGCCCCTGCTTCCCACAAAGTGATATGACTTGGACCTCTGAGGTGATGGAGAAACAGGCTAGTTGCTGAGGTGTGTGTTCCCGGGATCAGCTAAAATGGAATTCCTGGTGAGTCTAAACTTCAACTCTCCTCATCCTTGGCCTAGTGGACCTGGGCTCATGCAGGTGTAGAGGCCCTGGCTTGTCTCCAAATACCTCTTGTGGGGATAGACCTGCTCATCCAGGGACTTCACTGGCAGTTCAGTGGCTAAGAATCCACGCTGCCAATGCAGGGGGCCAGAGTTCAATCCCTGATCAGGGAACTAGATCCCACATGCCTCAACTAAGACCTGGTGCAACCAAATAAATAAATTAAATTAAATTTATAAAAAGAGAGAGTGAGCAATGGTATAAAACAATAGCAACAAAAAACTACTCATCCAGTTCTGAACTGGGTGGTGGTTTTCTCAGTCTTTTGGGCATGGGGGAGCAGAGGTGCAAACGTCTTGAATTTAAGGTGCCACATACAGATAGGACGTTTTTGTTAAAACTCTGATTGGCTTCCTCCTACCCCCGTGAAAATGTGTGAAAAAAACTGCATGTTAAGATCTGAAAGCAACATAAAAATGGGCTGTGTACGACTTACGTACTAATAAACTCATCCTTGGTATTTTGAGGACTGAGGCAGAAAGACCTTTTCTGGGGAAAAACGTTTGCCAGTGTTGGAAACTCTGTTGCTCTTTTTTTTTTGCAGCGAGACCTGGATAAAGAATGAGGGCTCTGGGTTTCCACCACCCTTGGCCTGAGTGTGTGTTAGGGGGTGGTCAGTGACCTCTGGATGAATTTCTGTTCCCCTCCTTCTGCTTAAAATATATATATATTATTTTTGGTTGTGGTGGGTCTCCTTGACTGAGAGGGCTTTCTCTAGCTGTGGTGGCTTCCCCTGTTGCGGAGCATGGACGCTAGGCACACGGGCTTCAGTAGTCGTGGTGCATGGGCTTAGTGGCTCCAAGGTATGTGGGATCTTCCCAGGTGAGGGATTGAACCTGTGTCCCTTGCATTGGCAGGCTGATTCTTAACTACTGGACCACCAGGAAAGTCTCATCGTTTGCTTCTGGAAACTTCTCTGCATGGGCCTTAGGCCCCAAGGACCACAGGTGGCTTTGCTGACAGATGACAGAATCTGAGCTTCAGGCTACTCCCTCCACATTCCCCATGGTCATAGTCCTGCAGGACCCAAGACCCTTCTCCAAGGGGGCTGAGGGGTAGTAGGGTACAGATGTCGGGGCTTCTGGAGTCAGAGAGATGTAGCTTCCAATCCCAGCTCTGCCCTTTACTGTGCTGGGGTAACTGCTGTCTCATTTGAGTCTCAGTTGTCTTCTGAAAGATGGGGATAATCCCTTGCAAATGCCACATAGATATGTACACATAAAGCGCTGGCTTGCAGGTGTTAGGCCGTATCACCTTCACTCCCCACTCCTCACCCTTCCTGACTGGCTGCTGCC
>NW_011494876.1:13098813-13112793 GCF_000754665.1 Bison bison bison | reverse complement strand
CCCCAGTCCTGGGACAACCGCTGCCCCACTCCCATTTTCAGCCCTACCTTGGGGAGCCATTCCAAGCATCACAATACCAGGGATGACCGCCAGGTGGCACCCACCCCTCTAGCTCCCTGTCCCCAGGCTCGGCTTTGCAGACTACCATGGATTTCCTTACTTTTCTTCTATGGTTTATATTCAATAAAAGGGGCACCATGGTTACATAAGGATCCAGAGTTCTGGCTGAGAACTATCTTCTTCCCCCACCCCACTGGGCAGGCAAGAAGAGAGGGCTTGTCTGTTCCCCTCCTCCCTCTACCCATGTGGGCTTCCTATGGTGCCTGGTGCCAGCCTCCCCGGTATTCACCCTGACTTTGGCTTCTTCTAGTGTTTTAAGTCACCTCTAGTTGGTGCCAGCAGGCAGACAAGCCCTGGCCCAGGGCTCTTCTCTACCCCTGCTCTTCCTGGCACCCTCTGGAATTGGTATCAAAGGTAGGCACACAGCCCCTGGCCCAGCCAAACCTGGCTGAGTACCTGTGAGCAGCAGCTTGCTAAATGTGAGTGACTTGGTTCATACTGTCCAAATTGTTAGGTGGACAAATGGACATGCCTGCGAATGTCTCATCTCCCCGAAGACTCTACGGATTTCCTGGGAACCCCGCCAGTGGCTAGGAGTACCCAGCCCTCTTTCCCTGGCATCAGTTTGTTCTAGGTCAGAATAAGATTCTATACATTTGGTTATAAGCAAGGACTTCCCTGATGGCTCAGCAGATAAAGAATCCGCCTGCAAAGGCAACAAGGAGACGAGGGTTCAATCTCTGGGTTGGGAAGACTCCCTGGAGGAGGAAATGGCAACCCACTCCAGTATTCTTGCCTGAAAAACGCCATGGACAGAGTAGCCTAGTGAGCTACAGCCCAAAAAGGTCGCAAAGAGTTGGGCATGACAGCGTGGCTAAGCACAACAAGGACTACCCCAGCTGAGCCCAGGGAGCAAGGGAGAAATCAGCGGTGGTCCTGGGAGCTCAGGCCTGCACAGAAGCTCCTGGACAGTAGAGTCCCTGGCCCCAGAGGCAAGGCATTTTCACAAGTTGAAGGGAGTTCTGCACACTTGGAATTGAGGAGAGCTGGTCTGCGGTGCTGGGGGAGAGCTTTTTGTTTTTTTCTGCCACTTGCAGTTCTGATGCCAACCTGAGAAGCACCTTCTTCCCCAGGAGCTGCCCTATATCCCTCTGCTTCTCTGGGGTTGACAGGGCTTAGATTGTAAAGCCAGCCGAGGCTGAGGCTTTCTGCCTCTGGGCTGGAAGGTGGTGCCTGAGAGGTAGCAACAGCGCTGACAGTGGGGGGCAGATGAGGGGCCTCCCCAGGTCGTGGTCCAGAACCTCCCAAGTGCACCAAGCTCCCCACCTTTCCCTCTAGCCTTCTTCCTCGGAACCAGCACCGGCTGCATTCACATCCAAGAAGAAACATTTCAGGAGCCAATTCATTTTTCTCAAAACATATATTTTATGACTCTTCTCAGTACATCTTTTGAGCACCTTTGCCAGGATCTCAGGAATGTGTAGAACTCACTGCCACACCATACCCACACCCTCCCTAGGCCCTGGTCACCAGGCCCCGCACGGCCTGCGCGATGGCATCCCTGTCAATGCCAAACATCTTCAGCAGCTCTGCTGGTTTCCCGCTTCTGGGCACCTGGCTGACTGCCAGGCGGGTGACAGTGACACCAGGCTCTCCCACAACTGCAGAGGCCACTGCCTCACCTATGCCACCTGGACAAAGGAAAGGAGGTGAGTAAGGGGATGCAGCCTCAGGGGGAGTGGTGGGCAGACCACCCCTAGGTGCCCCCAGCCCCGAATCAGTCTGCGTTTATTCCCTTTCCTAAGGATGTGGGAAGGGCATATACTCCACCCTGCCCCACGCCTGTAACCAGACCAGACGTCACCAATCACAGCACTTTTTTTTCCCCATAAGCCCAAATATGGCCTCTGAATCACTTTTAACACCATTCTCTGGGCATCAACCATTGAACGTATGCACTTGACTTCAGGGTCTAAGCCTATCTCTTCCCCAGGGGAGGAATGGCGTGTAGAGGATGGCCTTGTGAAGAACTGATAAAAGCTTCCCAGATGTGTGTTAGTCACTCAGTCATGTCCGACTCTTTGCAACCCCAGGGACTGCAGCTCGCCAGGCTCCTCTGTCCATTGAATTCTTCAGGCAAGAATACTGGAGTGGATTGGCATTCCCTTCTCCAGGTGGCTCAGTGGTAAAGAATCTGCCTACAATGCAGAAGACCCAGGTTCGATACCTGGGTCAGGATGGGAAGATCCCCTGAAGGAGGAAATGGCAACCCACTCCAGTATTTCTGCCCGGAGAACCCCATCAACAGAGGAGTCTGGTGGGCTACAGTCCATGGGTTCGCGGACTCAGACACAACTGAAGCAACTAAGCAAACACACACACACAAGTCTGATATTTGTGTCGCTTTCCCAGCTCGATTCTCCCCAACAGCCTTAACTTTCAAGAACTTCAGGGACATAACCACCATGTGCTCTCAGCAAGGCTGGAACCCTTGTAGGTTTCCTGGATCGGGCAGGGATCCAAGGAGCCATTCCAGCCATTGAGTTCACTGGTCCACAACCCCAGCCTGAGGTCTAATAGGAAACCAAGTGCCAGCTGCTCTGGGTTTCCTGGGCTGCAGCTGCCCTCCTGGGGCTGGATGTCCAGCCGTATGCCCCTAGCTCTCTCACCTTCATAGTAGTGGTCCTCCACAGTGAGGATCCTGCCCTTGGTAGCACGGGCACTGTCAAGAATGAGCTTCTTATCCAGGGGCTTGATGGTGAAAGGATCCAACACGCGAATGTTGATCTTCTCTGTGAGGGGAGAAGAAGGGGGGTTAGGCAAAGGAGCTGGGTGCTGTGGGTCTGCCCTTTAGGGCCTTGGATGAGTGCCCGGGGAGGGAGCCCGTCACGTAGCTACCTACCCCTAATAGCTCACCCCCTCCTCTGTTGACCTGTGATGCTATGTCCTCTGCCACCCACCCCTCCACCTGGGAGCCTGCCTGGCCTGATTTGGGAGCAACTGGTCTCCAGGAAGATGAGGAGCACCCCCCCTCTCCCCTCCTGCCCTGGGCTGCAGGATGTTGGCATTTGGAGTGTCAGGAAACTCCATCAAAGATGCTTTTCAAGCTAAAGAGGAAGCCAGAGGGACATTCCAAGAGTCTGCCCTGAGGTAAGGTAAGGCACAGTGATGCTGAATAACATACTTAAAGGCCAGCTAAGTAGATTTAAGTCCTGTGGTCAGGCCCCAGGGCTTCTGATCTAGTCACCATGCTGGGCACACAATAAGGGCTCCAAGTCTGGCTTTTATTAATATTCTCATCATTTAATTAGATGAGATTCTTCCTCACCCCCAAGACCTGGTCTGCAGTCAGTGCCCTGTCTAAGACTTTGCAGGTCCCACCTTCCTTACCTCTCTTCAGCAGGTCAGCAGCTGCCAAAGCCTCGTGCAGGGTCACCCCGGCACCAATCACAGTCACCTGGTCATCCTTGTTCTTCAGGACCACCTGGGGGCAACATGGGGGCCAGTGAGGCTCAGAAACTGGTGGCCTGGGGTGGGTCCCGACCTTGGGTTCACTCTACGGGGTCTCACTGGCTCATAAACTGCAACTGACCTTGGCTTGTCCAATTTGGAAATCTTCATTGTTGTTGTAGATGATGGCATTTTCTGGGCGGCTGGTCCGGATGAAGCAGATACCCTGGAATGAAACAGAATAACGAAGGATTTCAGGATGTAGGACATCTAATCTCAAGGGCAGGAGTCTTTCCTCTGCAGCATGTGCCTCTCCAAATACTCCTCTTGTGTGAGAGCCAGCCCCAAGTCCCAGATAGAAGAGTCTCTATCAGGTAGACTAGCTTCCAGGAAGGGCTGCCCCTACCCAAGTGCTGTGCCTCAGTCCCTGTCCTCAGACAGAGGACGAGAACCATGTGGGGGCTGTCTGGTCAACAGCAGGTGGCTCTTGGTCAGGACTCAGTTCATTCTGTTTTGGAGAATCCAACTCAGGGAGGGCAGATAAGCCTCAACTTCCAGAATGGAGGCAGGGAGCTGGATTGCAGTATCCCAGGAGCTGCTGGGATGCTCAAATGGGCAAAGAGCGCAATGATCAATTAGCAATGTCTGTCACATAGCAGGAAGGGTGGTGTGTATTTCATTTTTCCTGGTCTAACTCCTCCAAGCTACACCGCCAGTGCAAACTCAGAAGATACCCATTCTGAGGCAGCAAATGAGCAGCTCTGGGCTGGCATGCTGGCCTCCCCTCCTGTTTCTCTAGGGAAGGACTAGCTGCAGCTGAAGAAAGAAGTCACATGACCCACCTTTGTATTGGCTGCTAATTCTACTGCCTTCTCCGTAGCCACCCCATCACTTGGGTAAAAGACAGTTGATGTGGGGATAGACCGAAACATGGCCAGATCTTCCAGGGCCATCTGGGAGGGCCCGTCTTCTCCTAGGGTGTGGGAAAGGATATGTCAATGTAAGACCCCATGCATGTAATGGAATCCTGGCCCTACACCCTGCTCCAGAAGTCTGAGGACGTCACAGGTGTAAGCACCCCAGCTCTACTCACCGATGGACACGCCGCAGTGGGAGCCGCAGAGGTTGATGTTGCTCTCGGAGATGGCTGCCATGCGAATCTGGTCGAAGGCCCGTGTAAAGAAGGCTGCGAAGGTGCTGCAGAAGGGTACTGTCCTGTCGCGTGTGGCACAGCCCACGGCGATGCTCACCTGGGGACAGAGCAGATGGAGTCAGCGCCGAGGGAGAGGTGGCCAGGAAGCCCAGGACCTCTCAGGGCCACCTCCTGGGAGGTGAGTGTTTTGTCCTCCTACTAACTGTTAATTCTCCTCCTCTCATGCAAGTGATCTGGTGCACCTAGGAACTCCAGTCTGTTTCCAGACTCCTTTGAACTGATATAACCATTTCTCTTAAAAAAAAATCACCCTCCTGGGGAATACTTTTCTAGCAGTAAGCAAAGCCTTTCACAGAGAAGCTAGTCAGCTGGGGCATGGATGGTTCATCCCTCCCAGGCCCATGCAAGCCGCCCCCCCTACACCATCTCCCTGTTTCCCCAAGGCCTCTGCAAAGACAAGCCCTTGCACCCCTAAGCTCCATAAACTCCAGGCCCCAAATCCTGGCCTAGTAGCACTGAGTGCAGGCATCAGTTCCAAATTGGCACCACCTCCATAGTTATGAAATCCACCAGCTGACATGAGCCCTCCTTCCCCAGCACACCTGGGGCCTCCCCAGCCCACACCCTCTCCACACCCCACTAGTTTAATCTGGATCTTCCAGCTGCCAAGGCCAGAAGCCAGAGACAACTTCCAGTTCAGGTATTAAGAGGAAGAATGTTGGGTGCAATAGAGCCAAGTGGCCACCAGGGGGCGGAAGCTCCCAGCTCCTAGGGGCCTGCAGGCCCTGCAGGGCTCCTCTGCAGAAAGGAGCGAATATTTTGTAAAACTGGACAAAACATTGTTCCTTATTTAACAACCACAGTTCCTGACATGGACTTGTGAATACAACCATGCACATGGTAGCGGTCCACCAAACTGTCTCATCTCTGTATCCTGCAGGGTGGCAAGGGCCAGGGCCTTATGCATAAGAGTTCAATAGCCTTTGCTAAAACTACCAGCCTCCTGGCTGTGCCTGCCCTTCCATCCGCAGAGCCCTTTACCCCGAGAGAAAGCCCATCCAGCAGAATGCCTGGCTGGCATGCAGCATCCCGTTTCCACTCACCCAGCCCTTGGGTGTCACATCACCCCTCGCCCACCAGTCACTTGAGGTCATGGGTCCATGCTGGGTCAAGGACCAGCATGCCGATATAGCTTCGGCCCTGCCCCCACACCCCACAGACCCCAGCTCTACCTACCATGTTCTGCTCAGCAATGTAACACTCAATGAAACGGTCCGGGTGCTCCTTTTTGAAGAGTTCTGAGAAGGTGGAGTTCTTGGTGTCCCCATCCAGGGCAATGATGCGGTTGCTGGCATGACCCAGCTTGGCCAGGGCCTGTCCGTAGGCCTTGCGGGTAGCTATCTGTGGGGAGGAAAGAGTGGGTAGGCTGAGCACCTTAGGAGGCATGAGGCCTGGAGCCCTGCTCAGCCCCTGGGCCACAGCTTCCACCAGGGAGAAAAGGGATAAAATATAGGGACAGAAAAGTAAATAACTCCAGGAGCAACATCTCAGGGTTCTTCCTCCCCCTGAACTAACCTCTCTTCTCTCTCCTGGGCCCACTCTCCGGAAATGAGTACTGTTGCCACTCCAGCCTAGTCAGTCCAGAAAATTGGAGGCTCAACTGGGTACCTTGTCCCCAACTTTGTAGTTGGGTGGGGTGGGCATTCGGATGTTGGTGATGTCCACTGAGGGGGCGTCCTCCTCTGGGGGGGTCGCCAGGATCTTCTTCTTGCTCTGGATCTGACCGGAGATTTCCTGGATGATCTGATCGGCCATATTTTTGGGGAGGGGCTTCCCATGCCAAGACTCCTTATCTTCTATCCCTACAGGTACAATGTTGGAGGAGAGAGGGACAGGTAAGGTGACAGCTCCCAGGGGACCAGGAAGCTGCTTGGGGGGCCCGGCCCTCCATGTGAGGGCAGGCCACCACCACAGAGGGTAAGGAGAGGACTGTGTTGACCAGTGCTCAACTGCAGGCCCCTACTGAGTGGCAGCCCAGGCCTCTAGGAGCTTCCAGTGGGAGGGGGCATGTGTGGCTAGACGAATGTTGCTGGCATGCTGGCCCAACCCGTTCTCTGCGTCACCTCCCCACCCCAAGCTTGCAGAGAATGGGGTCTGCTGCAGAAATCACACTCTGTTGAAGAAGTTGGGAGGGAAGCTGAGGACCAGGGCAGGGTCAGCACTGCCAAAAGTCACCCCCTGCCATGGTGCCTTGCTGTGTGGGACAGCCAGTGGGGCTTAGTACCCCTCTCCTCTCAGTCACCTCAGATGTCACCACAGCCCAGGGAGAGCCAAGGACTCAGGCCGCCCCCAGGAGCCGTAGTGGTAACACCTAAGGGTGAGTGTCAGCAGCACTGAGGCTGCGACAGTATCCCAGAGGCTCAGAGGGCTGCACACCTCTCCCGAGATTCCAGTGAAATGTCCTCATAGGCCCCAAGTCCACACAGGCAGAGAGGGATGTGACCCCTGGTGGGCAGGGGGCCATCTGGGCACAATGCATGAAGCCAGCCCAGGGTCTGCAGTTAGCTCTCTTAATGCCAGACTCCGTAGTCAAGTTCCTGGCCACTTCTAGTCCCATCTTCCCTTCTTTACAATCGGCAATGGCCATCCTAGCCCCAAACAAGGGTCTGGAACCCATGGTTGGGTGCTAGGGAGGGACTTAATGCCTGCAGAGCTCTCAGGCTCAGCTCAGGAACTATCTTCCAGACCCTCCTGGGCAACCCACCTGCACAAGCCTCTGGAATCCCTTTTCCATTGCATGAGGGGTACCCTGCCCACCTCTGAGGGGAGAATCTAGGTCTCCCCAAGCTCTCCTGGGGCTCCCTGCCTCAGCCCTTCGGCTCAGGGCAGACAGCTGGAGCTGCCAAGTTCGCTCTGCAAATGCCAGCCAGAGAGTGTCCTTTCTCCTTACCCAGAGGCCTCTCAAAGTCCTCCTGCCTATACATGACCCCCATAGGCCAGGGTCCTAAATCCCAGCTCAGCCACCCTGCCCACCGAGTCTCCTGCACCTCCTTCCCCAGACTGGGTACACTCCACTGAGCAATCAAGGGGCAGGCTCTTCAGTGGTACCCCCCAAAACCTCCAGCTCTAAAGTCAGCTGCAGGGCCCAGTCCCGGGCAGGGCAGGGGTGGAAGGCTCACGTACAGACCTGTGATGCCTCGGCCCTTGAAGGTCTTGGCAATGATGGCTGTTGGCTGGTTCTTCACCTGCCCGAAGGCCTTGCACAGTTCCTCCACGCTGTGCCCATCTACGATGACAGCGTTCCAACTGGGAACAGAGAGAGGGTATGAGGGGCAAGGGCCTTGACAAGGGTCCAGGGAAAGGCCTGCCCTCCTTCCACTGCATGAAAGGACCTGGAGGAGCTGGGATGGCTCAAACCTGCCTGTTTCCAATTTGGGTTTAATTTTCTCTTTTCACATTGTTTTACTTCCTCTTGTTTGCCTTTGGACAGACCTTCCTCCTCTCTCCTAAGTAACACAAAGCCTGGTGTACTTATTGTCTTTCATTCCTGAGCTATTCATTTCCTACTGAAAGCTGCTCTTGGGACAATGCGCTGAGTTTGGAATCTACTACTAGATTTTTGATGAATTTTTTAAGCTGACCTTTCCATGGCTGCTGGATGCAGTGTTAGAAACTTGTATAAAACAAGCTATGTTGTCAAACATCCAGAAGGAAACTTTCCCTTTCAGCCAGTCCTTTCTGGAATTCTTTTTGGCAGATTAATAGTAATAGAAGTGGCAGCTCACACTTACTGAGCCAAGCACCTGTCAACCCACTTAAGCCTGTTGTTGTCCCCATTTTATAGACAAGTAAACTGAGATACTGAAGGTGGAGCAACCTGCCCAAGGTCACAAAAGCAAGTTAAGTGATGGAGCCAGGACTTAAGGAATCTGGTTCCATAGTCACAAGGTTATAGACACAGACCCAAGGACACTGCCAGGGTTATTCTCTAAGTCCCCAGGTCCATGTGGTTTTCGGGAGGTGTGTCCCTGAGGCATTTTGTGGCTCTGTTTCTTCCTTCATCCAGAGAAATCTTTCCTCTCTACATTTTCTCCCTCTATAAGGTCACAAAAGAGGTAACAGCCCTGTATCTATGTGACCGGGTACTGCAACTCCACCTTCCCTGGCCATCAGTTCACCTCTGAAGGGTGGCCTTAGAGGCCCAGGGCCCTCAGAGCCCAACTGCAGAGCAGCTGGTACCTGGGGCAGGGGAAGGACATCAAGGTGGGGCCCCTCTGGATGCCACCCACCCAGACAGACCTCCTTGCTTTGTAATAGGTGACTCTGAGGCCAAGGGGAGAGATCTGGAAATCTTATCTCCCATTTCCCTAGGAGAAGGGCCCGCTCCTCCTCCCCAGGCTGGCTGGTCGTAGGTGACCAGTGGACTGATGTACTGAGTGAACCCGGTCTACACTGTGCACCTCCTGCCTTCTCACTGAAGAACAAAGTGAGGATGTATGAGATTGCATCACGTGGAAGCTCTGAGAACCATCACACCAATGTGCAAATACAGGAACTCAGAGCTGCGTCTCAGCCCACAAACCCGTGGCACTGGCCAAGGCGGCCCCTTTAAGCCCAAATGCCAAGTGAGTCAAACCCTGAAGGGAGGCTGCATCAAAATGCGGCTTAACCTCCAGCTCAGCCCCTGTACCTACAAAGCTCCTGGCATAAGAGGTCTCCTTCGCTATGAGGGTCCTCAGGTCACTGGCCCATACATACCCGAAGGCCTCGCAGCGCTTCTGGTAGATGTCCATCTGGTGCTGCAGCGGGGCAGGGTCACTCTGGCCCAGGCGGTTGATGTCAAGGATGGCGACAAGGTTGTCCAGCTTGTAGATGCTGGCGAAGGCCATGGCCTCCCACACGGAGCCCTCTGACAGCTCCCCGTCTCCCAGCATGCAATAGACCCGGTAGCTGTGGATGGGGGGGCGGGTTAGAGGCTGTCCCTGTGCCCCTGGCCTCTCCCTCTGGGACATGCAACGGCTGTGCCAAACCCAAGTCCACACCCAGTGAGGAAAGGGCTGCGATGGAAACTGTCAGGAGCTCCAGAAAGTAGTACTGGCTGCCAAGAAAAGAGCTCCAGACAGCCATCTGGCCGATAAGATCCAGACAATCAGGAGTTGTTAGGGCATGAAGAAAACAGTGAGATTCATGGGGGCTAACTACTCACCCTGGGTGGGAGCCACTCACTACAGGGGTGCATCCGCCTCTCTCTACCCCAACTTGGACCAGGACTGCTGGGGGAGCCCCGGGACTCACTGGGCAGGCCAGAGGGACAGGAGACCTTCTGCTCAGAGGAGGTGGGCTGGAGAGGCCCCCTGGGACGCACACCAGGCAGCACTCTAGAGGCAGGCTTCAGGTGAAGATGAGCACTCCCAAGGGGCTTAAAGGCCAAGATCACCGTTGGGGGCAGCTGCCTCCCAGGATGGGCTTCTCCCAAGATTCTGGGACTGGTTTTTGCTCAAGACTAGAGCTGGGCTTAGGCCTTCTGCCCCTCCAGGGGCCATCTCCTGCCCTCAACCCAGGTAGCCATGATTTTCCAAAGGCAGTATGACACAGTATAAAGGGCAATGAGGTTGGGATAAATTACCCAGAAATAGAAATATTTCCACCTTCCCTGGGGAGGGTGGAGCCAAGAGTGAGGCTGGAGGCAGGGAGAGCAACCCAGAGACCTTGACCCCACCTCCCACCCCTTAACTGTGCTTAGCACTGAGTAACCCTCTCAAGAAGGTAAAGTGAAAGTCGCTCAGTCGTGTCCAAGTCTTTGCCACCCTGTGGACTATACAATCCATGGAATTCTCCAGGCCAGAATACTGGAGTGGGTAGCCTTTCCCTTCTCCTCTTCCCAACCTAGGGATCGAACCCAGGTCTCCCGCTTTGCAGGTGCATTCTTTCCCAGCTGAGCCACAAGGGAAGCCCCTTATGAAGGTAAGCCCCACAATAAGGTAAGTGCAGTTGTTATTCCAAAAAAACACACACAGATAAGGAAACAGGCTCAAAGGCTGAGGGACTTGTCAGGATCAGCTGGGCAGCTGAGTGGGGATTCAAACCTGGGCCTGACTGCCCAGTCCTTGCTGACTAGAATTTGCATGTAGCAGAAGGAGCGCCAGGATGTGGAGACCCCCCACTCGCCTGCTCAGTGTCAACTGTGTGAAACCAGGAAGTGAGGCTGATGCCTGGATGGGTCAGAGAGGACAGAGCCTGCCTGCTGCTGAGCGAGTCGGGCCTCCATGCCTCCCTGTTGCAGGGCCAAGGCAGGAGGAGCTGGAGAAGAGGCGGGGCCAGCCGTGGTGCTGTCAGCATGACTCAGCACCACTGCAGGCCTCCAGGTCACAGAGAGTTCCTTCATCCTCTCCATGCCCTTTCAGGCCTGTATCTTCCCTTTTGCGGCCTCCAGTGGGCCAGGCCACTGGTTCCTCCACCAGGAACAGGGGGTCCTGCACAGCCGCTCCCCTAAATGACCAGTCTGATGGGGCTGAGCAGAGAGGCCAGCAGGGAACTTGACTTCTCCAGAAAGGGATTCCAGGGAAGACGATAAGTGACCCTCCCAACTCCACACCCACTTCCAAGGAAGTTGAACTGGGGCCAAGAGTGGAGTCACAGCACAACCTCAGATTCAGGTCAGGAGGGCAGCCTGGGGAGACACTAGACTGGAAAGGAGAAAAGGGTGCCCAGCAGAAGCTGGGGCTAACCCTGAGGCTGTGTATTGCCTAAAGCTGTTAGATTTGGGGAGGAAGTTGCAAATACCCACAGTCCTGAACGACCATGAAGAAACCCTAATGAGAGGGCCAATATTTGTTGCAGGAGTTGGGAAACCACCCCAAATATCCAACAACAAATGACTGTCTAAACGCGTTATAGCATCCCCATGAAACAGAATGGGCATTAAAACTAGCTCTTGACAGTGCATGATGCGTGAGGAAATGTTCAGATTTTCCCAGAAAGCATTAGGTGAAAGTGTATAAATACTAGGATGATGAATCTGTAAGTTCCTTCTCACAGTAACACGGAGGGAATAGAATGCATTGTTGTTAAGAAGGTTGAAATGGGGGTAGGGGGTTAAGAATAGGGAAAATGTTCATTTCTTTTTAATGCATTCCTGTGTTTCAGATTAGTACGTATTTTATAATCCCCCCCAAAAATTATTTAAAAGAGAAATGGGGAAATTCCCTGGTGAGCCAGTAGTCAGGACTCCACCGTCTCATTGCCCGGGGCCCCAGGTTTGATGCCTGGTCAGGGAACTAAGATCCCACAAGCTGCAGAGTGTAGCCAAAAAAAGAGAGAGAGGGAGAAATGGGAAAGAGCCAGCTAGATGTGTGCTCCCCGGCTGCTGGCTGCACAGACTGGACTGGAGGCTGGATCTGCTCTATCAGGAACCCTGGCAGCTGGCACAGCCTGATCATTCCCTCGACCCCTCAGCCTTAGCCAACCCTGGCTGCCGAGAACCACGCTAAACCCCTTCTCCCTACACTGGCTTCTCCCATTATGTTAAGGGTCAGGAAATGACCCTTCACGAGCAATTATTTCAACCAACTGTAGAGAATAATTAACTCACAACTCTGGTTCTGAGCCAAATAAAATACTCTTAAACACACATCCCATTCTTTGCGACCTTCTTCACTTCACAGTGCATCTTCACACTTCACACGTCTGGGTGTGGCTGAGCCTGGCCCCAGAGCCCAGCCAAGGAGGCTGTGCAGTCAGTTGACACCGGCCTGAGTCTGGAAGATCTCAGAGCCCCAGTCTACCTCCTGGAGAAAACTGTCTCAGCAGCTTCCCCTGAAAAAGTAGATGCTCACTGAGGTGCAGCATCCAGTCAGGCTCCCTGCAGCCACCTGCCACCTGCAGGCCAGGCTCCCTCAGCCTCTCCTCTGGGAAGCTTCCCACTCGCAGGGCCCCCTGACTCTCCTGTGCTTCCCTCGGGCACCTCAGAGCAGCCTTAGGGACCCTGAATACGGACTCTGGATGCACACCCTGGGTTCAAAAGGCTGCCTCCACCACAAGGCAAACATCTTACTTCTGTTTCCTCATCTGTGTGGAGGGACAGCTGTGTGCATGTCACCACCCAGCCCATGGGGCTTATCAAGGTGAAACCCTAGAAAGCTCTGAGCAGAGTACAGAGCCCCAAAGGGTAAAGGAATGCAGAAACCACCTTGATAGCCTGTAGCCAACATTCCTCCCCTCCACAGCAGAGACTTGTCTGCAGGCCATGGTGGACAGCCTTGTGGCTGAAACCTGCCTCAAGGGGCATCTCCCCCAAACTGCCCGGGTGCTAGAGCAGCAAAGCTCTGACCAGGCTGCTCACTCCCTACAGACCAACCTCTCCAGGCTTCATTGCTTCCCTGACTGACAGGTGGGGCTCAGGGAGGCCCAGAATTCCCCAGAGCACACCATCTACTCCTTTCCTGAGGTAAGGCTAAGTGGCTCAGGCCTAGGTTTGTGGCACCCAGTCAGGCATTGTGGGATGGGGCCTCCTAAAACTTCCGGGCTCCAGGAGCTGGGCTCAAGAGGGCAACAAGGAAACTCATGAGTCAAAGCATTCTGGCCAAAGAGCATGCAGCCTTAGACGCAAAGCGGGCCCTGCTGGCCACTCTCCAGGGACTGTGGGCACACCCCTTCATTCCTCTGAGCCGATTTCTTCATCTTAAAAGGAGGCTAGCCCTGGTACTAGCCTCACACCATGCATGCACAGTTAATTACACAGTTTCTACTTAGTCTCCGTCAGGCAAGGAGGTGCTTGGGGGCGGAGAGTGAAACAGGGCCCCCAGGACCACCCACCAAACCACTGTGGGTGGGGTTGGGGAGTGGGCACATTACCTGGCTTTGTCGAAGTATTTGCCTGTGTAGGCCATCCCGCAAGCGGCTCCAAGGCCCTGGCCCAGGGAGCCAGTGGCCACATCGGTGAAAGCTTGTTTCTGTCATGACAGGGCTTCAGTTACCACAGGCAATGTTTCCTGGAAGTGCCTCCCAGGATCCTTGCCCCACCCAGACCCAGGGGGCATGATTTCCCACTCTCCCTGCAGCAGTAATTGTGGGTGTGGTTCAAATACCAGCTCAGTCCACAGGGAGCTGTGTGACCTCAGGCCATGGACTGAATCTGTTCCCTCACCTGTAAAAGAGCCCACCTTGTGAAGTGGGTGGGAGAACTCAGGACAAAACTGAATATTTAGCGTTAGTGGCTGGCCCCGATGGGATGTGACAGTTTTCATGGTACCCTCTAAGGAACACACTGGGCCCCTTCCTTGGATATCACCAGTATCCGGCTGCCACCCCCTTAGTGC
>NW_011494876.1:13091176-13098713 GCF_000754665.1 Bison bison bison | reverse complement strand
CATCTCCCAAGCCATGTCTACATGGCCAAGGAGGCCCAGCGGGGAAGGGAAGCTGGTATTTGGTGCTGGGGAAAGGCCCTCCTGGCAGTCAGCCCAGAGCACCCTAGGTTGGGGCTTTAAAGGCCTCAGACTTCAGCATAAGCTTGGGGTAAACAGTGTTGCCCAAGCACCCACTTCTTCCTCTGCTCTCTAACATCCTCAGTTCCTCAGTCCCTCTTCCCACAAGCCTTGAGAAATAGGAAATGGAGGCAGAGGCCTGCAGGGCTCCTGGTGAGGTGGACTTACCGGGACAGGGTGCCCGTCCAAGTCGGAGCTGATCTTCCTCAGATTCAGCAGCTCTGACTCCGGCAGGAAGCCAGCTTCAGCCCAGACGGCATACAGGATGGGTGCCGCATGGCCCTGCAGGGGACGGACCATGGGGAGAGGTCAGATGAGGAGCTGTTCCCGCCGTGGCCTGGCCGAGCCTGCCGGCCAGGATATCCCTTTCAGAGAAGGAAGCAAGCAAAGGCCACTTCCCCTCCCTTCATCCTTCTCTAGCCCGAGGTTCCCACAGTCAAGGCCGAGCGGAGTCTAGGACAGGTGCAGGCGGAACACAGCTGTGAGGTTGCGGAGGCCAAAACCCCAGCAGGCAGCCGGTCACCCTAATCCCTGGGTTCTGGCATGTGAGCCGACTTGGACAGACTTCTAAGCTCTCATGCCTGCCTCGAGAGACCAAAGACCACGGAGCCAGGCCTGGGTATTGGTGGATTTGGGGTGTTCGTGGCATGGCTTGCGGCTGTGGCTCTCACGTGGTGCGTGGGGTCGGGGGGGCGATCAGGGCTCCCCATCCCAAACTGTTGCAGGGCACCCCCACTCCTGAGGGAGTGAGCATGGCCTGGGTATTGGCCCAGCAGAGACGGGTGCAGAAAGCCACCAAGCTGTACCCCAGACCTGGACTCCAGTCCTGCCAGTCAACACCAAAGAGGAGTGGAACTCCCAAGATCATTTCCGTTCTCTCTTACTAATTCAGTCATTTATTTCTTAAACTTTACCAGCAGGGTCAGTACAGAGCAAGAGGAGGCCGGGCCGGGTGGGGCAGGTGGAGAAGGAGCCTGGGGTGAGGAAGGGTGGCAAAAAGCTGGGCTTACATCAGGGAGGCAGGTCTCCTTCTCGCCGTTGCAGGGCCCACCCAGGCCCACGTGAAGGGTGGGGGGCTGGCCTCCTACCTTGGAGAGAACAAAGCGGTCGTTGTGAGGGTTCCGGGGATCCAGGGCCTTGTAGCGCATGGTGTGGAAGAAGAGGACAGCCATGATCTCAGCAGCGCTGCAGCATGACGTGGGGTGGCTGTGGCCCAGGAGAGACATGCACATGTGGGTCACGGCCCAGACCCCTGGCCTCAGGGCTCACCACGCCCGAGCGCTGGGGGTGCAGGTGTCAAGGAGCCACGTGATCTGGGCCCTGGGAGGGCTGCATGGGGGTTGCACCCTCAGAGACATGGAGGAGGAGGGGCCCAGGAGACTGTGGTAGCCCCTCTAGGACCATTGAGCTAAATCCCAGTGGGACTGCCCAGGACTCTGCCCACCTGTCAGGGCAACTTGGCCTCCATGGCCCTCACAGATCCAGGGCCCCAATGGCCATAGTCAGAGGTTAATGGACTGAGACTTCCAGTAGACTCCACCCATAGGGTGGGTAGTCTGGCAACCGGGGCTTTAGGCTCTCCAAGAGCATCACTGGGCTACTCAGCAGCCTTTTAATGGGCATTCTGAGGGCTGGTATAGCACCAGAAACCATGCTTTTGTACAGAACTGAAAAGGCAAAAGCAATCTCTTGTCTTCTACAAAGGATACAATCCTAAAAAAATAAAAATAAAAATTCCTCTGCCTGAGACAAGACCTGGGGTGGGGCCGACAGTAGCCAAGAGCCTGTCCTTCCTGGTGGGGTCAAGGGGGCTGCCCTTATTAGGCTCTCATTCTATTCACCGTATACTTACTTGAATGGCGACCAGGCAGAGGACTTAGCTAGAGACAGTACATCTTAGAGATGAGACTTATTCAGGTTTCTCAGGACCTACTTCGTTGATTCAGTCCCAGCCCCCAGGGTTCCTGGCAGGACATGCTATAATTCCTGAAGCCCTCTGGTCCACAGTCTGATTACAAAGTCAGCCTCAGGGCACGTGTCTCCCAGCTGCCCCCTCCACACTGCAACATGCCCACTGCCAAACCCAAGGGCACATGCACCATCTGGAGTTCACGTGGGCCTCCCTCCTCCCTGCAGCCGGCTCCCCGCAAGGGTTAGGGGTGAGTCACTCCCAGAGCAGACACATTAGTAGAGAAACCCAGAACTGTCCATGCTGGTTTAGTAGCCACATCCCCAGCACACAGTTGTCTTATACTTAACCACTTCTACGAACTCCTGGGTCATGGGGAAAGACACTAGACCTGAAAGAGGGAGGTGAGGAAATGTGAACGAGAAACCTCTTCCCTGCCTGGCAGGAACCCAGCTTCCCTTGTCCCTAGCACAGAATTCAGCGGGGCAAGGGGGGACAGACGGACACCCTAGTCAACACCGGCCAGGCTGACCTCCTGCCTTCCCCGCCCTCCGAGAGCAGCCTCATCCCTGAGGAACCCTCTTTCAAAAGTCAAGATCCTGTGAGGAGAACAGTGGGGGAAGGATGCGGGTGGACAGCAGGCCAAACTGCTCCAAGAGACAGAAGGCAGGCACAGGACAGGGCTCAGCCTCTCCTGCCCATCAGTGGTTTCCAGGAAGGGGCTCCAGGGATAAAGGCCTGGCAAAAGCACCTTCTGTGCATGGCAAAGGCATGCCCGCCTGGGCAAAGCTGACATGGAGGGAGGGAGGTCATCCATGAAGACAAACCAAAAACTGAAAAGTACTTGATTTTAACCAGGCTTCCCTAGTAGCTCAGTTGGTAAAGAATCTGCCTGCAATGCAGGAGACCTGGGTTCAATCCCTGGGTCGGGAAGATCCCTTCTTTTTTAAAATCAATTTTATTGAAATTTAGTTTACACACTATAAAATGCATTCATTCTAAGTGTTAGTTCGGTCATTCTAAGCGTTTAGTTCAGATCTATGTGCCTATATAGTCACCACCAAATCAGGAAATGGAGAAGGAAATGGCAACCCACTCCAGTACTCTTGCCTGGAGAATTCCATGGACAGAGGAGTCTGACAGGTTAAGTCCATGGGATCACAAAGAAGAAAGCCTGCATGATGGACACACTGCTGGCCCTACCTTCATACCTGCCAAATAAAAACATACAGAGTAAGGGGTGCTTAGGGTCCAGGCGTCTGCCCACCCCCACCCCAGAGCTTTCAAGGAATTCCCCGAGATGTGTCCCACAGTGGGGATATGGGCCACTGCGGCTGTGTGGCTTCAGCTTGTGCTTCAGCCCCATGAGGCTCAGCTTCCTCACTTGTAAATGGGATGCTACGTGGGGACATCCACAGTCAAAGAACTAAGACAGTGAACTCAAAGTGCCCAGGTCACCATCAGCATCTGCTGGAAGACCAGATGCCACGCTCTGGTCTTCAACAGCGCCCCCACTCATCAGCAGGCTGGGACTGAGACCCTCTGCTGACCACGGGGCAGGCAGGAGGGAAGAAAGCTGTGGACTGAGATGGGGCTCTGCCAAACTCATGGGAGACTTTTAGGCTCAACTTAGTAGAGGAACTCCAGTGTACAGACTCTGGGGCCCGAAGACCTGTGTTTCCCCAGCAACTGCAGCCTGCCCTGGGGGGACAACTATGGTTGAGGGGGCCTACCTCCCATGTTGCTCAGGACACATCTATGAATACAAACTGGCTAGAGATGGAGAAGGCGAGAGCACCCCACTCCAGTACTCTTGCCTGGAAAATCCCAAGAACGGAGGAGCCCAGTAGGCTGCAGTCCATGGGGTTGCCCAGAGTCGGACATGACTGAAGCAACTTAGCAGCAGCAGCAGAAATGGGGAAGGGCAGGGACAGGGTGGGCAGCTGCAGGGAACTTTATCTGCTAAGCAACTCTTTGTGATGCATGGGAGTTACAAGGTTGTTCTAAAACCTGTCTACTTATTCCCAATTAGCTCAGGCTATGAAGGTGGTGTGAGGGAGCTGGGCCTAAGTAAGTCTCCCAAAGCCCTCTCCACCCACCCCAGGGGAAGACACACCTTCTAGATGTTCCCTTCTCTCTTCCCCCTTCCATTCAGCACTCTCTGCCTGCTCACAGGTTTTCCTACAGAAAAAATGCAGAGAAGATCCCTCAGCCCTCTGGCCGGGCTCCGCTCCATTATCAAGAGGTAATACTGCCAGATGCCATGATGGCCCTCCTCCCTGCCCGACACATACCTCAAGACCTCAAAAAATTGAACAAACCAGGGCGGTGGGCACGGCCACAGCCTCTCTCATGCCTCAAAACAGGAAGAAAAATAATCTGTTATGAACAAAAAACTAAGTTCCTGAAGGAAAAAGTAAGAAATGTGAGTTGAAAACCCAACAGTGAAGATCCAACCTAAAAAGTTAAAAAATGCACTGAGCTCAAAGACAGTAGAAAGATAAAAACAGAAATTTATCAAATATGAAGCAAATGTACGATTTTTAAAAATCAAAGCCAACAGTCAGCTCTTCGGAAAAGAAAAAAAAGATGAAAGGTTTAGCTAACTTCTGTTAAGGCAGGATCCAGAAAAAGGAAAGGGTGCTATTAGAAGTGGAGGGAAGGGCACAAGAACAGATGATAAAATGCTCCAAACAACCTGATACAAATACATTTGGAAACAGGAAAATGTCTAGGAGAAAATGATTCACCAAAACTGACTCAGGAAGAGAGAAAAATCTAAGTAATCTTTTAACTATTAAAAAGACCAAATCAACAGCTATAAATGCACATTCCCTAAGGCCCAGCATCTCCACTTCTAAGACCACATCCACAGTGAAACGTGCAATGATCAGATCTGAAAGCTACCTTCATGTCTATCGAGAAGGTATTTGATGACAACATATTTCTGGAACACTATGCAGCAATCTCAATAAAATCTCACAAATACGACACGTGAACAAAGCTCACTGCAGACAGATCTCTACCAGGGAAGACCATACTATTTATGAACTTATACTAAAAGGAAAATAATAAAATGCAAAACTCAGGGTATAGCTCTTTCTTGGGGGAACCCTCTTTCTATGAGGAGGGAAAGACACCCAGTAGGTTCTAAAGCCCTGTAATATCCTCGTTCTTAGGCCTGGTGGAAGGTATTCTACCAGGCTCATTATTTATAATATGTACATCAGTTATACTTTTTTTAGGCATATGTTAAAAAAAACAACAACAACTCAGGAGGGAATCCTAGGATGCCAAGGCAGAAGCAAACCTTAGAAGCCATCCTTGTTCTTCCTGTTCCAGGAACCATGAAGGGTGGCTCCTGCCCGAGAAGCCTGCCTCCACACCTCAGATTGAGCCTTTTCACTGTAGTAGCCTCGGGCCTGAAGAGCATCTGGCACAAACGGTGCACAAATAAATGTGCCAAGGCTCTAAGACCCCAGGGATGTGAACTCTCTGAGCCTCAGTTTCCTCCGTGTAAAATGGAGATATAGCAGAATCTGAATGAGGTAGTTTTTGTGTGTAAAGAGCCTGGCACAGTGCATAAAAAAATGGCAACTACTCAGTAAAATCCTAGCTCTAAAAATATCAGATATGAAATCTAACCTCCTCATTTGAGGATAAGACCACTGAGGTCCACAGAAAGGAAGTGCCTTGCCCAAGGTTGCAGTCTACCATCAGAAGAGCCAGGAGAAAAGCAAAATGCTAAGAGTAAGAATGAACAGATAAACAAAATGTAGTTTATCCAAACACCTGACTATCCAGCAATAAAAACAAAGTACGTTCACTACCTGCTACAACATAACGACCTTCCAAACATTGTGCTAAGTGAAAAAAAAAAGCCAGACCCTCAAAGACCTCATTCTGTAGGACCCCATTTATATGAAATATCCAGAAGAGTTAAAATGGGAAGTGGTAAGTTCACTAAAACTCACTGCATTAATAACTCACTGTCAATACATTAAATCTACTAGAAGCCACTGAACCGTACACTAAGAATGCCATGAGACGAAAATTATACCTCACTAGAGCTGTAAAAGGGTGGTGTTTAAAAGGAAGAAGGTGCTCAGGGCCCAGATGAGGAAGTTCTGGAGAGGCCACACTCCCTTACCCAGTTGTGCAGTCCTTAGAGATTACAGCCAAGGCCATGGGTGCAACTGACTTCTGAGCAAGGAGGTCAAACAGTGCAGGCTCCCATCAGCCAGCTCCACATGCTACCAGATCCTGCAAGCCCACATCGTGGAGTGGACTTGACCTCACTGCTCAGGGAAAAAGTACTGCAGAAGAGTCGGCAGAAGGACCCAGCATCCAGGGCAGGCAGCTGGGTCCTGTGCACAATAAGGGAGTTGCTGGTGCTGTGGGACTGGGCTCTAGAGACAACAGACCCACCTAGAGAGGCCAAGTCCAGGGAGGGGTCAGAGAGAGGTGGCCCAGGGGCCACAGTGTCATCCGCTCACGGGAAGCCAGGAGACCCTAACTAGGTGCACCGGGTTCTCAGCTTCAGGAAGCACTTCCCACCAGCGCTGCTGAGCTCAGGGGCAGAGAACAGAGTCGCTGCACGACAGCCAGGTGTCCTCACAGGGAGTTGGGACATACTGCTTGCTGCTGGGGTAATCCCAACAGGCTTGTTCTTGCCTCAGTCAGGGCTGAGCTGGGGTGAAGACAGACCAGTTGGAGAAGGCCTGGACAGCAGTTCTCTGCCGAGATAGGCTGGGCCCACAGGGGCCCTCTGAGCACTCCAAGTCCCTAATCACCAGAGCTGGGTGGCAAGGATGCACTCACTTTCAGCCACTTTAAGGTCACAGGGACACTCCTCAGGACATGAAACCCACAACAGGTGGTGGCAGGACCCCAGAGCTCACTCATTCTGGTCCCCCGGCCCTGCTCTCAAGAAACCCAGCTTGAAAACCACCTAGCTGTGAACTTCTTTAGAGATGGGGAAACTGAGGCCTCAGACGGAACAGGGTCTTTTCAACAAAGGCACAGTCACTCAGCACACAGCTACGGTGAGATTCTTGTCTCTCTGTGCCCACCAGCCAGGCCTGGCCAGACCTTCTGTTCCGGAGTACCCAGCCCAACACTGTGGGTCAGAGCCCTGGGGACCTCTAAGCACAGCCTTAGCCTTCAGATTCAGGTCTGACTCTAATGGCGTCCTCAGATAATACTTAGCACTGTTTGGATACTGTGAGTCTAGCGTGGTTGGTGAGAACTACGAAATCTCCACCAAGAGCCTTAGCAGTCAGGGCCCCTCTGACAAGGCCACTGAGTGTCACCTTTTTTTTGGTGGAGGGTGGGGGGGCGCTGCACCAGGTCTTTTTTGCAGCATGTGGGATCTAGTTCCCTGACGAGGGATCGAACCCAGGTTCCCTGCATTGGGAGCTCTATGTCTTATCCACTGGACCACCAGGGAAGTCCCTGAGTACCATCTTTTAAAGACTGGGTGAGTTGGACCCTTGCCACGGCTGCCACAGC
>NW_011494876.1:13082578-13091076 GCF_000754665.1 Bison bison bison | reverse complement strand
CCCGCGCCTGCCACAGCTCCTGCAGCACATGGAGGGAGAGCGAGGTGACCTGGAGCAGCCTTGGCTGCTGCACAATGAGTCCTCTATGCAGGCCGTCCCTCAGCTCCACGACACAGAGGCCAGTGTCCACACTTACCAGGCCTGGGGAGGTTCACTGTCACTTGCCCAGTGATGGCAGACAAAGGGGAAAGCTACCAAGATATCAGGACCCCATGGTCCTCACTGACCCACTATCAATCCAGCATGTGCAGTGACCATGAAAAGACTTTTGGTCAGAGTGCTGTTTGCATCACCAGGGATGTAAACTTCCCTAGGAAGGAGACAGCCTGGCAGGATGGTCACCTTGACCATGACTGCACAGCGCCCAGGGATGGGGGAGCCTGGTGGGCTGCCGTCTATGAGGTTGCACAGAGTCGGACACGACTAAAGCGACTTAGCAGCAGCAGCAAGGCCTCAAAGCTGCACCTTCACTTTGCAAAGCTCATCCACTCATGAGGAACTGCCTCAAAACAAACATCTTGGAGGCCTGTTCAAGGCTTCCTTTATTGGGGTTTTTTTTTTTTTTTTTTTGCACACACAACTCTTGGCACATGCCTTTCAAAATCTCTTTTGACAGAGGTTACATAGTAATGTTACTTCCTTCTGAAAATTCAGTTTTCTAAGTATTTCTTTTTTTTTTTTTGTCTTGAGGCATGTTTCTCTAAGTACTTCTTTCCTGAATCTTTTAGGCTTGCTCACAACTCCCAGGAATCACTGTATCTTTCACTTTTTTTCTCTTTGTAAATGGACACTTTGAGTTCAGTGAGTTCCTCCTTCAGGCATTACAATATAAACCTGCCTGTAACTCAGTTGCCAAATCCAGTTATCTTTTCCTTGTAGAAATCAGAGTTTAACTATCTAACAAAGACCCAGGCAGGAGTCCCACTAGACACACCCTCTCCCTTTGGGAGCCCCCCACCTCAAGTTGTAAATATTTGTTTCATTTCTTTGCAAGTAGCTTCAAATGCCTGAGATGCCCATCACTGAGCCTGGTCTCCACCCTTTCCAGTTTCTCTCCATTCTCTGGCCTGGTGCTTCCAACCTGTCCAAGAAGTCTTCCTGGTAACATGAGCCCCTCACTGGAGTTTAGGATTTACTCACTAAAAACACTTCCTAGGAGAGGGTGAGATGTATGGAAAGAGTAACATGGAAACTTACATTACCACATGTAAAGTAGATAGCCAATGGGAATTTCCTGTATAGCTCAGGAAACTCAAACAGGGGCTCTGTATCAACCTAGAGGGGTGGGATGGGGAGGCAGATGGGAGGGAGGGTCAAACAGGAAGGGATATATGTATACCTATGGCATCGGGTCCCATCACTTCAATGCAAATAGATGGGGAAACAGTGGAAACAGTGGCTGACTTTATTTTTCTGGGTTCCAAAATCACTGCAGATGGTGATTGCAGCCATGAAATTAAAAGACGCTTACTCCTTGGAAGGAAAGTTATGACCAACCTAGATAGCGTATTAAAAAGCAGAGACGTTGCTTTGTCAACAAAGGTCCGTCTAGTCAAGGCTATGGTTTTTCCATTGGTCATGTATGGATGTGAGAGTTGGACTATAAAGAAAGCTGAGCGCCAAAGAATCGATGCTTTTGTTGAACTGTGGTCTTGGAGAAGACTCTTGAGAGTCCCTTGGACTGCAAGGAGATCCAACCAGTCCATCCTAAAGGAGATCAGTCCTGGGTGTTCATTGGAAGGACTGATGCTAAAGCTGAAACTCCAATACTTTGGCCACCTGATGCAAAGAGCTGACTCATTTGAAAAGACCCTGGTGCTGGGAAGGACTGAGGGCAGGAGGAGAAGGGGATGACAGAGGATGAGATGGTTGGATGGCATCACCGACTCAATGGACATGAGTTTGGGTAAACCCCCGGAGTTGGTGATGGACAGGGAGGCCTGGTGTGCCGTGGTAATGGGGTCACAGAGAGTCAGACACAACTGAGCAACTGAACTGATGGCTGATTTATGTTGAGGCTTGATAGAGAACAAAATTTTGTAAAGCAATTATCCTTCAATTAAAAAATATATATATCCTGTATGAAATTAGCCAGAAGGTAGAATCTTGTCTTTGTTCTACAGACTTAGTCTGGGAAGGTCCCTGGAAACCATCCCCCACCCAGACTTCAAAATTATTTCATGAACCAATCATGAAATGCTGTCTGGGCAGCCTGGTCCCAAGCCCCAAAAGGGCTGGAATCCTGGAAACCACAGAGTTGTGTAGGAGCTACTATTGTTCCCATTTTACGGAGGAGGAAACAGGCTCTGAAGTGACTCACTGGTTGACTTTCTTAAGTACCCCAGCGGACGCCTCCAGCTACACAGTGACCGATTATCATTACTGTCCCTGCCAACTGGCCACCTTCAGAGAAGGCTCCCTGAGATGGACAGCAGCCTTTCTCCGCCTCTGAGCCACAAGGGCTGGCGGGAAAGAGCGTTGGGGGATGGGCCTGTCTTGGGGAAAATGCATGTGGAGGCTGGCCCTGCATGTTCACCGCAAGCCCTGAGACTTGGTTCTCGGTTCTCTAAGCCTTTCAAACCTCCCTTCCTCCAGCCCATCCCCTCCTCCTGTCCCCGCCCCAGAGGAGATCTCACTTAAGACCTTCAGTTCACAAGGTATGCAACGGCTCTGCATCCACGTGGCCACCTCCCTCCTCACCCTTACTCCCCTGGAGTCGCAGCACTCTCGCTCCAAACCCAAGGTGGCAGGAATTTGATTCTTTTTTTTTTTTTTTAGGAATTTGATTCTTAACAGGAATGTGAGGTGGCAACAGGGACGGGTAGTTTGAGGTAGGGACAAGGGTAGGGCCCCAGGCTTCCCAGCAAGATGAGGTATTAAAACAGGCGCTCTCGTCTCGGGCAGAGCCGGTTCAAATTCCAGCTCTCGCTGCGCCCGATCCCGGCCAATTGACAAACTCGGAGCCTCGGTTTCCTCACGTGTGGGTGGAAGGTTATCAATTACCAGGGGGTAAAGGGTCCAGGGGCCGCGTGTGCAGATCCCAAGCACAGGGCCTGGCTCTCGGCGAGAGCGCGCTAATGGTGGCTCTCCGGGCACGGCGGCCGAGAGGTTTCCGCAGTGCCGAGCCGCGTCTCTTGCGCCTTAGAGCGGAGTGGAAGGAGGGGCCGAGCCGGCCTAAGGCGCTCAGAGAGCCGGGCCCCAGCGGACGGAAGCCAGGCGGAGGACCGGCGCGGAGGAAGGATCCTCCGGTCGGATCCTCCGGTCAGAACCTCCCAGGCGCGCACTCCACCATGAGACCGCGCCCCCCACCCCCAGCCCTGGCGCCTCCTCCGTGGTGGCACTGTGCAGCGCCACACGGAGCCGACGTGCCCGCACGCCGGCGCCGCCGCCCAGCGTCCCAACTCACCCCGATCCGGCCGCCGTGGTGGCTTGGATGGAGCTGATACGCAGGCGGTTGGCCGTGTCCTTCAGGGCCTGCAGCTTCTGCTGATCAGGCTTATGGTAGGCCTCCATGGCGCAGCCAGGCGAACGGGCGGGTGGCGAGGCAGAGGACGCAGACGGGAAAGCTAAGACGTAGGGCTGCGGAGATGCAAGCAGCGGCGGAGGCCTGAGGCCGCTCGCCGGCGCGTTAAGAATCCCCGGAGCCGCCCGCGGGGCGGGGCGCCGGCGTCACCCCAGGTTGCCCCGCCCCAGCGCCCTGCCCCGCCCCCGGACCTGCGCAGGCAGCTCCGCCCAGCCCTCCAGCGCTGATAGGGAAACTGAGGCCGCCGGGAGCCTGAGCGTCTAGCGATCCGACCGGATGCTGTCCACCCGCCTCGCCTCTCGGTTCCTCTTTCCTTCTCCCCGAAATCTGCGGGGCAGCTTCGAGCTGCCAGGCTCCTGAGTCAAGCGGCACTGCCCTGCCGGGATTAACCACACACACAAATAATGTGATCATAACTCCAGGTTCTAGGCCCGGTCCAGAATTCTCCTGTGGATTCGAATCCTCCCTGCAGACAGATCTCCTCCCTCCCCATAATAGCCCTGAGCGAAACTGACAGGGGAGGTTTCACTGGTAATCCCGTTTTTAAAAATGAGCAAATTGAAACTGGCAAGGTCAATTAAAGTCACAGGGCTGTTGGGTTCTGGGCTCAGTACTAGCAAAAGTGCCCCATCCTCAAGCCCTAGCCCCAGAGAGAGAGCCCAGGGCATGAGCCTCAAGGGTGGTGAGGACTATGAAAATGAGATTACATAATAGTGGTAATAGCAAGAAGAGATAAGAAAGCCTTCCTCAGCGGTCAATGCAAAGAAATAGAGGAAAACAACAGAATGGGAAAGACTAGAGATTTCTTCAAGAAAATTAGAGATACCAAGGGAACATTTCATGCAAAGATGGGCTCGATAAAGGACAGAAATGGCATGGACCTAACAGAAGCAGAAGATATTAAGAAGAGGTGGCAAGAATACACAGAAGAACTGTACAAAAAAGATCTTCACGGCCCAGATAATCACAATGGTGTGATCACTGACCTAGAGCCAGACATCCTGGAATGTGAAGTGAAGTGGGCCTTAGAGAGCATCACTACGAACAAAGCTAGTGGAGGTGATGGAATTCCAGTTGAGCTATTTCAAATCCTGAAAGATGAGGCTGTGAAAGTGCTGCACTCAATATGCCAACAAATTGGAAAACTCAGCAGTGGCCACAGGACTGGAAAAGGTCAGTTTTCATTCCAATCCCAAAGAAAGGCAATGCCAAAGAATGCTCAAACTACCACACAATTGCACTCATCTCACACGCTAGTAAAGTAATGTTCAAAACTCTCTAAGCCAGGCTTCAGCAATACGTGAACCATGAACTTCCTGATGTTCAAGCTGGTTTTAGAAAAGGCAGAGGAACCAGAGATCAAATTGCCAACATCTGCTGGATCATGAAAAAAGCAAGAGAGTTCCAGAAAAACATCTATTTCTACTTTATTGACTATGCCAAAGCCTTTGACTGTGTGGATCACAAGAAACTGCGGAAAATTCTGAAAGAGATGGGAATATCAGACCACCTGACCTGCCTCTTGAGAAATCTGAATGCAGGTCAGGAAGCAAGAGTTAGAACTGGACATGAACAACAGACTGGTTCCAAATAGGAAAAGGAGTACGTCAAGGCTGTATATTGTCTCCCTGCTTATTTAACTTATATATATGCAGAGTACATCATGAGAAACGCTGGACTGGAAGAAGCACAAGCTGGAGTCAATCATTCAGAAAACGAAGATCATGGCATCCGGTCCCATCACTTCATGGGAAATAGATGGGGAAACAGTGGAAACAGTGTCAGACTTTCTTTTCTGGGGCTCCAAAATCACTGCAGATGGTGACTGCAGCCATGAAATTAAAAGACGCTTACTACTTGGAAGGAAAGTTATGACCAACCTAGATAGCATATTCAAAAGCAGAGACATTACTTGCCAACAAAGGTCCGTCTAGTCAAGGCTATGGTTTTTCCTGTGGTCATGCATGGATGTGAGAGTTGGACTGTGAAGAAGGCTGAGCGCTGAAGAATTGATGCTTTTGAGTTGTGGTGTTGGAGAAGACTCTTGAGAGTCCCTTGGACTGCAAGGAGATCCAACCAGTCCATTCTGAAGGAGATCAGCCCTGGGATTTCCTTGGAGGGAATGATGCTGAAGCTGAAACTCCAATACTTTGGCCACTTCATGCGAACAGCTGACTCATTGGAAAAGACTCTGATGCTGGGAGGGATTGGGGGCAGGAGGAGAAGGGGACGACAGAGGATGAGATGGCTGGATGGCATGGGACTGACTAGATGGACATGAGTTTGAGTGAACTCCGGGAGTTGGTGATGGACAGGGAGGCCTGGCGTGCTATGATTCATGGTGTTGCAAAGAGTCGGACACGACTGAGCGACTGAACTGAACTGAAAGTACCCGCCTGACAATCAGAAGACGAAAATGTAGCTGATTCGATCCCTGGGTTGGGCAGATCCCCTGAAGTAGGAAATGGCAATCCACTCCAGTATTCTTGCCTGGAGAATCCCATGGACAGAGGAGCCTGGCAGGCTGCTGTCTGCTGGGTCACAAAGAGTCAGACACAACTGAAGTGACTTAGCACTAGTAATAATAGTATTAGCTAGTGTTAATGGAGAGGGCGATGGCAACCCACTCCAGTACTCTTGCCTGGAAAATCCCATGGACGGAGGAGCCTGGTAGGCTGCAGTCCATGAGGTCGTAAAGAGTCGGACACGACTGAAGTGACTTAGCAGCAGCAGCAGTGTTAACTGAGAAATTACTAGAGGCAAGCCCTTCACAAGTTATTAGGACCTAATAACACGGCTGACTCTGAGAGAGATCACTGGCTTTGATCCCAGCACCTACAGGGTGTAGGTACAGGAGCACTCACCTCTGCTCTTACCAGGTCCCCTGAGCCCTAGGGGTATGAGGGTCCCCAGAATGGGAGTAGGAAGGAGACAGTTATCACAGATTCTGTGGGTGGAGTCCACCCACCTCACTTGCCCCAGGAGGTGGATACTCTACTATGTCTTGTACAGGAAGAAGCTCCATTTTACATTACCGAGGACAAAGGGATCCCTTTAAATCAGTGGCTGAGGATGAGGCTGTATCAGATCTGCGGGAGGCAAGGGGCCAGGCCTTGCTCACCTGGGCCCTCTTGTCTTTTGCATGACCCACACTCAGAGCTCTGGGTCATGAGGAACAATGGACTGAGTGTGAGTGAGTCTTGCACCCCACCTCAGTTGCTCCTCAGCTGTTCCTCTGCTGGCCTGGTGCCCAGATGCCCAGCCAGACTCTAAGCCAAGTGCATCCCATGGCCCTTGGCTCCTGCTGACCCAAACCACGGAGGCCTGCCCACCCAAGGTTGGCCCCAAAGCTGGCAAAGGCTGCAGGCTAGATCAGAGTGAGATAGCCCCAAGGGTATGCCACATCAGAGACCAGACATGTGGCTCTGCCCTCAGTCTGATAAGAAAGGACATAGCTTTGAAACCTCTGTACGCTCTGTGCCTTCCTGAAGCAGTCATTCTACATACAAATCCCTGGTCACATCTAACCTTCAGAATCAGAATCTCTGGTGAGGGATTGCTTGCTGTTGTTATTTAGTCACTAAGTCGAGTCTGACTCTTTACGACACTATGGACCAGCCCACCAGGTTCCTCTGTCCATGGGATTACCTTGGCCAGTATACTGGGATTGGTTGCATTTCTTTCTCCGGGGGATCTTCCCAACCCAGGGACTGAAACACCACTGAGCCACCAGGGAAGCCCTATGGGGCAGGGCCTAGGACTCTGCATTTCTATGAAGACCCTCAGGCAGTTCTGTTTTGGTGTTCTGCGAACTCTCCAAAGGAAAACACCAGGGAGATCTGAGGCCAGTGCCTTGCTGGTTGCCCCATGGGCTGAGTGAAGCACTGAAAGATCAGCTATGGTGGGGAGATGTCTGTGCCATGTTGTAAACAGAGTAAAGCAAGGTACAGAACAGCCTGTAGAGTGTGATCCTATTTCTGTCAAAAATAAACGAAAGCGTGCACACGCATGCATCTGTTCTTATGCACACGCATGTTCATAAGTGTGCCTGGGCAAAGCAGAGGCTGCAAGGATGCACTACAAGTCACAGGGGACTTTGGAGGAATTGGGACCTTATGGTAAAAGCTATAATTTCCACCTGTGGAAGATGGATAATTATCCTGCAGCCATAAATCTGCCAGAAAAACCCACTGGTTAATTTTTCTCTTCATTTCAACAAGAGTATTTGGTTTCTATGAATTTTTCTTTGCTTGGAATTTAGTGTTAGTGAACACTGTTGACTTTTATAATCCTCTCCCCAAAAAAACCGCCCCCCCCAAAAAAAAAACCAGCCAGCAAAACCAAATTCTGTCTTGAAAAAATTACTGTCGATTGGGAGATGCACTTTTATGAACGTACTTTTTCTCATCATTTCTTGTGATTATGTAAAGCTGCTTCTGTGTTTCATAAGCCAAGCCATTGCCCTAGATGTTTTTGAGTTGGGAGCAAACCTCCAGGCGGTGGGGGTGCTCACCAGTGGGGGCCTCTCCTGCCCTTGCCCAGCTGTCTGCATGAAAGACAGGGCAAAGCTATCCTGATGTGCTCCTGCATGTCCCCTGAGTGGACACCAATGAGGCGTGAACGGGCCCTGAGCAGCTGTGTTCCTGAGTGACAGCACTGGGCATCACTTTGGCAGCTCTGGTCTATGTGCATGCTCCTGGGGCAGGCCTGGGCTGGCAGTGGGGGCCCAAGCCAGCACTGAGCTTGCAGTGGAGCCAACAAGCCAGCCCGGGTCTTCAGGACACTTTCTTTGATTCACATCCAGGACTGAAGGCCCGTGGGGGCCTGAGGTGATTCCTGTGTGAGTGTGTGTTTCTGAGTCCAGCCTGGTGCTCCCTAACGCCCTGCAGAGGGCCCATTCTCGGACACTTTCTAACAGGAGTGTAGGTTGATGAAGAACCGAGCTTTAATAAATCCCCCTCTCCTTTTTTTTTTT
>NW_011494876.1:13081473-13082478 GCF_000754665.1 Bison bison bison | reverse complement strand
TTTTTTTTTTTTTAATTTTATTTATTTATTTGGCTGCTCTGGGTCTTAGTTGTAGCATGTGGATCTAGCTCCCTGACCAGGGATCGAACCTGGGCCCCCTGCACTGGGAACTCCAGAGTCTTAGCTACTGGTCCACCAGGGAAGTCCCCATCTCTCCTCTTAGTGCCCTGAATTTCCTTCCAGAGGCATTTTTGGTGAAATGCTTCTTTTGATAATGATGCGCCCAGGAATGTGAGCTCTCACACAGTTAACTCACAGAACCTCTGACTTTTCTGATTTGACTTTTGTTATTGTTCTTGTTTTTTAAAACACGTTTCCCCCCTACAAAGGTAAAAGGAAAGCATGCTAATTGTAAAAACCTGGAAAGTATAGAAAATTTTAAAGTAAACTAAAATTGCACATAATTCCACTCAAAGAGGACCACTATTAAAAGTCATTTGTTCATTTGAGATTTTTTTTTGCCACATCATGCTGCATGTAGCAGAGAAGGCAATGGCAACCCACTCCAGTACTCTTGCCTGGAAAATCCCATGGAAGGAGAAGCCTGGTAGGCTGCAGTGCATGGGGTCGCTAAGAGTCGGACATGACTGAGCGACTTCACTTTCACTTTCATGCATTGGAGAAGGAACTGACAACCCACTCCAGTGTTCTTGCCTGGAGAATCCCAGGGATGGGGGAGCCCGGTGGGCTGCCATCCATGGGGTCGCACAGAGTCGGATACGAGTGAAAGGACTTAGCAGCAGCAGCAGCTGCATGTAGGATCTTAGTTCCTCAACCAGGGATCGAACCTGTGTCCTCTGCAGTGGATGCTCGGAGTCCTAACCACTGGACCAGGACTTCACTCATTTGACAAATATTGATTTATTACAGTGGTGATGGAATTCCAGTTGAGCTCTTTCAAATCCTGGAAGATGATGCTGTGAAAGTGCTGCACTCAATATGCCAACAAATTGGAAAACTCAGCAGTGGCCACAGGACTGGAAAAGGTCAGTTTTCATTCCAATC
>NW_011494876.1:13074456-13081373 GCF_000754665.1 Bison bison bison | reverse complement strand
AAAGGCAATGCCAAAGAATGCTCAAACTACCACACAATTGCACTCATCTCACATGCTAGTAAAGTAATGTTCAAAATTCTCCAAACCAGGCTTCAGCAATACGTGAACCGTGAACTTCCTGATGTTCAAGCTGGTTTTAGAAAAGGCAGAGGAACCAGAGGTCAAATTGCCAACATCCGCTGGATCATGAAAAAAGCAAGAGAGTTCCAGAAAAACATCTATTTCTACTTTATTGACTATGCCAAAGCCTTTGACTGTGTGGATCACAATAAACTGTGGAAAATTCTGAAAGAGATGGGAATACCAGATCACCTGACCTGCCTCTTGAGAAATCTGAATGCAGGTCAGGAAGCAAGAGTTAGAACTGGACACGGAACAACAGACTGGTTCCAAATAGGAAAAGGAGTATGTCAAGGCTGTATATTGTCACCCTGCTTATTTAACTTCTATGCAGAGTACATCATGAGAAACGCTGGACTGGAAGAAATACAAGCTGGAATCAAGATTGCCGGGAGAAATATCAATAACCTCAGATATGCAGATGACACCACCCTTATGGCAGAAAGTGAAGAGGAACTCAAAAGCCTCTTGATGAAGGTGAAAGTGGAGAGTGAAAAAGTTGGCTTAAAGCTCAACATTCAGAAAACAAAGATCTGATCTTTGTTGGCATCTGATCCCATCACTTCATGGGAAATAGATGGGGAAACAGTGGAAACAGTGTCAGACTTTCTTCTTTTGGGCTCCAAAATCACTGCAGATGGTGGCTGCAGCCATGAAATTAAAAGACGCTTACTGCTTGGAAGGAAAGTTATGACCAACCTAGACAGCATATTCAAAAGCAGAGACATTACTTTGCCAACAAAGGTCCGTCTAGTCAAGGCTATGGTTTTTCCTGTGGTCATGTACGGATGTGAGAGTTGGACTGTGAAGAAGGCTGAGCACCGAAGAACTGATGCTTTTGAACTGTGGTGTTGAAGACTCTTGAGAGTCCCTTGGACTGCAAGGAGATCCAACCAGTCCATTCTGAAGGAGATCAGCCCTGGGATTTCTTTGGAGGGAATGATGCTAAAGCTGAAACTCCAGTACTTTGGCCACCTCATGCGAACAGCTGACTCATTGGAAAAGGCTCTGATGCTGGGAGGGATTGGGGGCAGGAGGAGAAGGGGATGACAGAGGATGAGATGGCTAGATGGCATCACTGACTCGATGGACGTGAGTCAGACACGACTGAGCGACTGAACTATGTAGAGAATAGAAGAGGGTCAAGGGTTAGGGATAGGGGCTGCAGAGTAGAATTGGGCATCCTCTCAATAGGTGTTTACTATTTTTTTTATTAATATTATCAAGATCATATAACATTTACCATTTTCTTTTACATTCTCCCATTAGCATTCTCAAATTCTTCAAAGACATCATATTGATTAGCTGTGAACCATCCCTCAGTGATGGGTATTTGGAGTGCTTCCAGGTTTTCACCAAGATATACTACCCTGCAGTTAACATGTGGTACCTAAATCCTTGTCCTGGCAGCTTAGGTCTGAACTGGGAGTTCTCAACTAGGAAACTTCTAAGTCAGAGGGTGGCAACCATTCTAAAGCCCTTGATACGTATTTGGCAAAGAGCTCTCCAGCAAGTCTGGTTCTGTGACTCTGGTACTTTGCCTCAGTACATCTGCCCCAGACTGTGCCTGGGGCAGAGGGTGGAGGGAGGGAATCCAAGGCCCCCATGGCCTTGGATGGATCCCTCACATCTGTAAAATGGGCTCATTCTTAAACAGAGGTGTATTCTTGTTTTCCCTTTCTTTGCCTAGGGGAAGCACATTCAAGGGTGGGAGCCTGCCTTCATTTTAACAGGACTGTAAGCTCTCTCTGGTAGTGGTATGTAGGCAGCAGGAGTGATTGGAGACTGTACCCCGAGAGAATTCTGAGATGACTTTTGTAGATGGTTTTCTCCAGGACACAGGCAAACTCTGGGATGTGGGCACTGGGCGGGCGCCCCATGATAGGAAGGCTGCTGCTGCTACTGCTAAGTCACTTCAGTCGTGTCCGGCTCTGTGCGACCCCATAGATGGCAGCCCACCAGGCTCCCCCGTCCCTGGGATTCTCCAGGCAAGAATACTGGAGTGGGTTGCCATTTCCTTCTCCAATGCATGAAAATGAAAAGTGAAATTGAAGCTGCTCAGTCGTGCCTGACTCTTAGCGACCCCAAGGACTGGAGCCTGCCAGGCTACTCTGTCCATGGGATTTTCTAGGCAAGAGTACTGGAGTGGGGTGCCATTACCTTCTCCATGATAGGAAGGCAGTGGTGGGGAAAGGGAACCAGGTATATATATATCCTTGGGTATACACTGCAGAACAAACTGTTTTCCAAAGTGACTGCACCATTATATAATTTCACCAGCAATGGATGCCAGTTCTCATTTCTGCACATTCTTGTCAATCCTTGTTATTATCTTGTCTTTTTTATTTTAATCAGCCTTGTAGGTGCAAAGTGGTATCTCATGGTGGTTTTGTCATTTACTGATTAAAAAAAAAAAATTATACAAGTAACAACACATGTCCCTTGCAGAAAATTTGAGAATTTAACAAAAATATTGTGATGGTCTGTTTTATGTCATTCAGCTATGCTGTAGTCCCCAATTATTCAAGTAAACACTAAGTGCTGCTGTGAAGATATCTTATAGATGTGATTAAATTCCATATTTTAAGTAAAAGAGATTCTTCTAGATAACCTGGGTGGTTATCTAGAATATCTGATCAGTTGGTTGAAAGGCTGAAGAAAAACTCCTTCAATGGCAGTTCCACCTGAGCCCAAGGGTCTAGCCTGCACTTCCTGACAGGTTGCCCTGCAATTTGTGACTTACCTGATCAGTCACTCCCCACCCTCCCTGCCATGCTGCTGCTAAGTCGCTTCAGTCGTGTCTGACTCTGTGCGACCCCATAGACGGCAACCCACCAGGCTCCCCCATCCCTGGGATTCTCCAAGCAAGAACACTGGAGTCAGTTGCCATTTCCTTCTCCTCCCTGCCATAGAGCAATTCAATTCCTTGTATCAAATCTCTTAATATAGACAGTTTCCGCTTCTCTGCTTGAACTCTGATACACAAAGAGGAAAACTTCATCCCCTATAATCCCACCATCCAAGGTTACCGAGGACAACATCTTGGTTATTTCCTTCCAGTCTTTTTTTTCTCCATGAATATCAATATTTCAAACAAGGTCATGACCCCTCTGGTTTACATCACTGTGCATCTTAAATTCTTTTCCACAGAGTCCACGTGCTTTTCTCCCCCAGGATTATCACTGGGCAGAGGAAGGTTATCCACTGGCCCCCCTCGGTTGGACACTGCTTTGGCATTTGCACTGTAATTAACAATATGTGTGCTTTCAGAACAGCTAGCACTAGCTTCCAGGAGAGAGGACTTCTTTTTTTTTTGGTTTTCACTGTGTGTCCTTGGCCAATCTCAGCACCAAATTGGGTGGTTGACCCTCTGAGTCACCACCAAAGGCCAGGGCTGAAGGCACCTGCCATTCCTAACAGGTGAGCACCAGGCTGGAGCCCAGCCAAGCCAGGCCTGCTTTTCTTGCACACAAAAGAAAAGTGCCTAGTCACTGCAGCTTGTAATCTGAGTAGCGGAGCCTGGGCACCTCCCCTGCATTGGGAGCAAGGAGTCAACCCCCATCAGCTCCTGTCTGGGGGCACCGTGACAGGCTGGGCTCCGATAGTGCTACTGACAATCGGGGCACTTCTAAGGCAGCTGGCCTGGCCTGCAGCATGGAATGGGGAGAGATGTCACCTTGTGCCTTGTTCTGATTGCTCGTTTCCCTGAGCAAGCTGGGCAGCAGGGGTGGCTTTTGTTCCAGTGGATATTACAGATGACCGTTTTGTTTTTGTTGTGGTGAGATTAAGTGGATTTCCTCCTGGGCAGTTACTGAATAGCTGAAGTGGTAGTTTTTTAGGCGAGGATTCTGGAGAAAGGCATGGAGAGGGATCACTTCCCTGTTCAGAGCTACATAGCTCCTCCTAGGAAACATTAAGCTGTAGGAGTGCTTGGCTGGGAAGAGCAGTCAGCAGTTATAGGAAGTCCCATGCCCGAGTTGGCTGCTCCTCACCCAAGGGAGGTGCCCAAGTTCCACTACTCAGATTACAACATAATGGTTTTTTTCTCCCCACCCCACCCTCAGAATTAGCAACGACATCTAGTCAGCCTTCCTTCTGGTGACTTTGAAACAAAGTGAAAGTGAAGTCGCTCAGTACGACTCTTTGTGACCCCATGGACTGTAGCCTACCAAGCTCCTTTGACCATGGGATTCTCCAGGCAAGAATACTGGAGTGGGTTGCCATTTCCTTCTTTGATGAGGCCTCAAATGACATTTTGATTCACTCATGAATTTATTCGTTGCATTTGCCAAGGCCTGTGTGCAGATATTGTGCTAGATGTTTGAAGACAATCCTGTATCAGTTCTCAGCTCACAGGTCATAGGTCAGTGGGGGCCATGCAGCTCTGTCCCTGTGATCTATACAAAGAATTGCCTCCTGAGGCTGCAGATCAGGGAAGGCTCTAAGGAGGAAGTGACCACCAACAGCCAATTTGCCCCCAAACTGTACCTGTGTCAAGCTGGCATGGGTGATGGGGATTGAGACAATAAAATCATTTCAGACCTGGGCCTTGGCTTTCCTGCTTGGCCGGTGTCCTGGCAGGATGCCTCTAATCCACTCTCCCACTTTCTCACCTTCTTTGGCTTAGGGCTAAGAAAGCCCTCTGAGAACTATTCCTGTGAGGAATAACAGAAGGGGATTGGGAGCAAGGCTGCTGTCACTTCCAAATGTGCTCCGAAATTCTCCAGGGACCCGAAGCCTTTCTCCATGGTCCACAAACCCAGAGAGAGGTGGTGAGAGTAAGTCCACTTCAACTCTTGCCTCTGCTGCCCTCTAGCTGGGTGAACTTGGACGGATGGTCTTTGGCTGATCACTCAATGGCCAGTTCCCTCATCTGTGTCCCCCAGTTGGTCAGGAGGGTGAAAGTCACTCTGTCCCACAGCGCCCTGCATCCCTGCTCTGTGCCGCACTGTGGGTACAGAGAGGCTCCCCAGTGCGCGGTTTCCTACGGAGCCACAGTCTAAGGGGACAGGGCAGGCGTGTGTGCACGTGGTGTCCAGCACTGGGTGTGAGACAGAATAGCTCTTACCTGCAGCCCCGAGGATCAGATGGGGACCAACAAGTAGGGTCTGTGTATGTGTGTCTCTCTCCCATCTTCCCTCCTAACTTCCTCTGAGGTTGAGCCACCAGCCATTACACTGGTCCATCAGTTAAGGGTGCTGAAGTCCTTGGGAGGCATTAATAACCTCACCATCTTGGGCTGAAGTGCAAACAGCTCCTCAGTCTCCTTTTGGGCAGGAGCCCAGGGAGACAGAGTGGGCAGTGCAGGGGTGGCGGAGCAGACTCCCAGGTGTGTCGGCCTTGGGCAGGCCCGCTACGGGAGAGCTGCTGTCTTTTGTGGGGGAGGGGAAGTGTCGGAGTGAAGGCCAGGGCTCTGACTTATGGGGGCATTCTGAGAATTTGTGTAGTCATGCCCGAGCATTTACATATTTAATATAGAACATCTGATTATAAATCACTGGAAAATTTCTCCTGTGTATTACAATTAAGATATTAATTTAAAATTTATGTAGGCCTAGGTTACATTCTCTACACATGGACATCACCAGATGGTCAACACAGAAATCAGATTGATTCTGTTCTTTGCAGCCAAAGATGGAGAAGCTCTATACAGTCAACAAAAACAAGACCAGGAGCTGACTGTGGCTCAGATCATCAACTCTTTATTGCCAAATTTAGACTTAAATTGAAGAAAGTAGGGAAAACCACTAGACCATTCAGGTATGACCTAAATCAAATCCCTTATGATTATACAGTGGAAGTGAGAAATAGATTTAAGGGCCTAGATCTGATAGATAGAATGCCTGATGAACTATGGAATGAGGTTCGTGACATTGTACAGGAGATGGATCAAGACCATCCCCGTGGAAAAGAAATGCAAAAAAGCAAAATGGCTGTCTGGGGAGGCCTTACAAATAGCTGTGAAAAGAAGAGAAGCGAAAAGCAAAGGAGAAAAGGAAAGATATAAGCATCTGAATGCAGAGTTCCAAAGAACAGCAAGAAGAGATAAGAAAGCCTTCCTCAGCGGTCAATGCAAAGAAATAGAGAAAAACAACAGAATGGGAAAGACTAGAGATCTCTTCAAGAAAATCAGAGATACCAAGGGAACATTTCATGCAAAGATGGGCTCGATAAAGGACAGAAATGGTATGGACCTAACAGAAGCAGAAGATATTAAGAAGAGGTGGCAAGAATACACAGAAGAACTGTACAAAGAAGATCTTCATGACCCAGATAATCACGATGGTGTGATCACTGACCTAGAGCCAGACATCCTGGAATGTGAAGTCTTAGAAACGGAATGGGCCTTAGAAAGCATCATTACGAACAAAGCTAGTGGAGGTGATGGAATTCCAGTTGAGCTATTTCAAATCCTGGAAGATGATGCTGTGAAAGTGCTGCACTCAATATGCCAGCAAATTTGGAAAACTCAGCAGTGGCCACAGGACTGGAAAAGGTCAGTTTTCATTCCAATCCCAAAGAAAGGCAATGCCAAAGAATGCTCAAACTACCACACAATTGCACTCATCTCACATGCTAGTAAAGTAATGCTCAAAATTCTCCAAGCCAGGCTTCAGCAATACATGAACCGTGAACTTGCTGATGTTTTAGAAAAGGCAGAGGAACCAGAGATCAAATTGCCAACATCCACTGGATCATGGAAAAAGCAAGAGTTCCAGAAAAACATCTATTTCTACTTTACTGACTATGCCAAAGCCTTTGACTGTGTGGATCACAATAAACTGTGGAAAATTCTG
>NW_011494876.1:13070239-13073991 GCF_000754665.1 Bison bison bison | reverse complement strand
GGATTTCTTTGGAAGGAATGATGCTAAAACTGAAACTCCAGTACTTTGGCCACCTCATGCGAAGAGTTGACTCATTGGAAAAGACTCTGATGCTGGGAGGGATTGGGGGCAGGAGGAGAAGGGGACAAGAGAGGATGAGATGGCTGGAGGGCATCACCGACTCGATGGACGTGAGTCTGGGTGAACTCCGGGAGTTGGTGATGGACAGGGAGGCCTGGCGTGCTGCGATTCATGGGGTCGCAAAGAGTTGGACACGACTGAGCGACTGAACTATAATGAACTGAGGTTACATTCTCTGTGAATTCTGGGTCAAAATGGTAAAGGTGAGGGAGTTCCCTGATGGTCTAGTGGCTGGGAATCTGTGCTCCCAAAGCAAGGGACCTGGGTTTGATCCCAGTCAGGGAGCTGGGTCCCACATGCTGCAACTAAGACCTGGCACAGTCAAAGAAACAAATTAAGCAAACAAATACGTTTTACAGTGATTAAGGTGAAATGACAAATTATTTGTTTAAAATGGGGTGAGGTGCCTGCTGGGGTGCACTGCAGCCCATGGTGCAGATAACAAGGTAACTGGTGTTGCTGGCAACATTGCTGGAGCCCCCATTCCCATCGGGGGCCCTGCCAGGGTAAGGGGTCAAGTAGAAGTCAAGGAAGCCTCTGGGTGCCAGCAGGACAGGAGAGGATGTTAGCCTGAGAGGCTGAAGGGCTAACCTCTGGGGGTAGGGACACCTCAAATATTGTTGTTCAGTCGCTAAGTCATGTCTGAGTCTTTGCGACCCCATGGACTGCAGCATGCCAGGCTTTCCTGTCTTTCACCATCTCCCGGAGCTTGCTCAAACTCATGTCCATCCAGTCAGTGATGCCATCCAACCATCTCATCCTCTGTCGTCCCCTTCTCCTGCCTCAATCTTTCCCAGCATCAGGGTCTTTTCCAATGAGTCGGCTCTTCCCATCAAGTGGCCAAAGTACTGGAGCTTCAGCTTCAGCATGAGTTCTTGCAGTGAGTATTCAGGGTTGATTTCCTTTAGAGTTGACTGCTCAGATCTCCTTGCAGTCCAAGGGACTCTCAAGTCTTCTCCAGCACCGCAGTACAAAAGCATCAACTCAGATGCCAGATACAGAAACAATAAACGGGGCTTGGGTCGCAAAATGTGTAGGGATCCAGATTTTGTACTTGCTTCAGAAGCCAGGGCCCCATTGCCAACACTGTGAGAAACTCCACAGAAAATGGCGTGTGGCTTGTTGAGGGTGTCTCTAGAGCTCTGGCAGGGCTCAAGCAATGTCAGACTCATCTTTTTGGAGTGGCAGGGACCTGGGTACAAAGACACCAGTTCCTATGGAGTGTGGCTGCCTTCTCGGCTCCACGTTCTGGAGCTCTTTTCAGATGGACGGGCTGACATCAGTCTAACCAGACCCCGTACCCCTTCTTCCCCTTCTCAGGATGACAGAAGCTGGTGAGTTTCGAGCCGTTTCTGGAGGCTGCACTTTGAATGGCCTCCTCCTCGCAGGGATGTGGGGAAGATTAACAAATAATGCACACAATCACACAGCACACAACACATGTTGGTTATGATTACTCATGGGACTGTATTTCAAATTTATTCCAACTTAACTGAAAGAAATGTTTGTGAAACATGATGTGACTGTCATGTTGCTCTTGTTATCACCTCCTTCTGAGCCATTCTCCCAGTTGGGCATAACATATCTCTTAGCAGCCATCCGCAGAGAATTTATTTGCCTGGTGAACCTGAATTGATGTGTGGAAGCCCCATCCTCCTGCCAGGTAGGAGGCTTATGTCATGAGTTCTATTTGCGTTGAGTATGGCAGCAAAGTCTAGGAGGTTGAGGATCCTGAATGGATTTAAGCCCTTTAGAAACTTGTTGACTTCTTCCCATTACAGATACCAGAGATGCAGTGTCTGAAAGAGGGAATGCAGGCTGGGCTCCAGGGTTTGCTTGATTTAGTGACTGTTTCCTGCTGCTCTTCTCTTCTGCTTTCCAAGAACCCTGCTTCATCCTTAGAGGAAACCCCGTGGCTGGATTTCCAGCTGCTCATCCAGGAGAGACAGGCTGCCTCCTGTAGCTCTGACATACATAAAAGCCCCAGCAACAGCAATCTAGAATAATTTATCATGGAGGCAATGGAATCAAGAAAGGAATTCTAGACCAACCCTCCAGTCTGCATGGCTTCAGGTCCTTAACTCAGTGCTGGCTTAATAAGCAGCAGCCTTTGGCACATCCTTGTCACTCTTGGCTTCAACTCCCTTCTCTCTAAAATGGGTTATTGTGAAGATCAAGAAAATAGTTGCAATGTTTATGTGTTGAATGAGCATGCATTAGTGGTGACTGAGTGTGTGTATAAAAGTCATAAGAAGAAAAGAAAGTAAGTCGCTCAGTCGTGTCCGACTCTTTGCGACCCCATAGACTGTAGCCTACTGGGCTCCTCCGTCCATGGGATTTTCCAGGCAAGAATACTGGAGTGGGTTGCCATTTCCTTCTCCAGGAGATCTTCCCGACCCAGGGATTGAACCCAGGTCTCCTACATTGTAGGCAGACGCTTTACCATCTGAGCCACTCATGAAGTAAACAAGTCATAAAGCAAGGTTTAAGCATATGCTCTGCTCTATGAAAGCAGACAGGTAAAGCAAACATTTTAGGGAGAATTTCATTTGGAAACATACTGGGTTGGCCAACCCAATACTTAATGTGAACAGTTATCAGGGACTTGTATGATTAACACTTTTCTACCCTCTTCCCTATTTCCCATAACAATCACAGTTTATTTTCTTCTCTCCCTCTTTCCTTCTTTATCAACCTAGACACCAGGCACATGAGTGCATCTGAGAAATGACTCAGAAGATAAAAGTCCCCTATAAAAGACTATTTCTCGTCCTGATTAGACCTGTTCCCTCTATCTGGGGAAACCTTTTGGGAATAAATGGATTTGTTTTGTTGTCTCACCCTACTCCCTCTCAGCAGTAGGAGGGGCTCTAGCACAGTGTGGCAACTCATCCAAAAGTTCCTAAGTCTTTAAGTTCAATAAAAACACAATTAAAATTGAGTAGGTGCTAAAACTTGGTTTTGAACTTTTATTAAAAAAATATATTTGCAAACATATAAAATTTAGGATGAAAAATGCTCATCTGAAAACAGGTAATAACTTAATATTTGCAAACATACACAGATGGTATAAAATCCATACCATTAAAAATGTTAATGATGCTGCATTGCGCTCATGGAACAAAAATCTTGCCACAGTCCCAGAGCTTTTCAGGCCCACATTCAGGGCAATGAGACTGGTACACTGAAGGTCATGAGAGCCACATGGCCAAAGCAGGAATACAGAATAAAAAACCATTGAGAACATATATTTTAAAAACATGTTTCTGAAGGAATCACACAGATAAAAGGGAAACACAACTCTGCATTTCCCCCTTTCAAAGTGAACGGTATTGCATCAGAGCATTTCAAATGAAGATGTCACACACAAAGCCAAGTGAAACATTGCACATGTCTCTCTTGCTGAAAAAAAGGGCTCCTGGAGGCGACGGCCCACTCAGGGAAATGTTCTCAAGCACACCTTTTAAAGAGCTCAGTGTAAGTTGCTTTACTTCTTTCAGATCTTAACATTTTAGACACCTGAAAACGCAGGGCGCTACTGGTTCCAGCAGGCCCTTTGAATACAACTGAAGAAAACCAAAGACAGGTAGGAAAGAAACATGTGCTCAGCAGCAAACGTGCAGCAAGAATGC
>NW_011494876.1:13060300-13070139 GCF_000754665.1 Bison bison bison | reverse complement strand
GCAAGAATGCAGGACACACGTCCCTGTGAGTCCTCGTTTTCACTCACACGGACCGAGCCTACCCGTGCCTGTGCCGCCTCTCATTCCTCTGTGTTTCATTTTGCCCAGAGTTACAGTATGATGGCTGATTTTGTTTTTTAAGCAGTTAGGCACCTTCAATTTCATGTTGCATTATTAGTAATACAATGGCAGTTATGGCCTCTACTATCAAAATGAGAAAAATGTCAAACTACATTCTTTGGGGAGGAGAGTAATAAAGCTGCATGGTTTAAAAATATTTACCTAGTAGATTTGATGGGGTTTAAGATTTTTTACAAGAACACACAGGTGGAAAAAGAACAATTCTTGACATGCAAAATCGGGTCCTATTCTCAACTAAGCCTGTGCCTCCTCTGGCAGAGAAGTACCCAGGTCAACTTGGGCTCTTAACAAAACCCAGCTCCCAAAAGCCTTCCAAAGTAAGCCGTGGACATTCACATTCACATGCAGATGGCATGAATGCTACTCCTGGAGCTGACAGTCACTGGACAACATGGGATTCCAAGTCACACCTTACCAACCTGGGGGGAGATGCACAATGAGGAGGAGCTTCTGCCTTAAAGGAACGAGGCTGTTTGGGGGGTGGGAGTCCACTCAAACACATCACGGTAACTGCAAGAAAAGAAGAGCAGGGCCGCCCACTCGGGTGAGGGGCTCTACAGACAGACACGGTGACCTAAGTGCAGGGCACCTGGAATTCTGCAAACCTAGCAAGAAGCGTCTCTGTTTTGGTGTCCATTTTGACTCAACTAAGGTTTAAAACTTAAGATTCCAGTAAAGTTACTGCAGCAATGTAAACATGCAACCTAAACTAGCATGAGGTTCTGGACAGAAGTCTGAATGAGGGGTAAGGCAACTGAACTGTGACTTTTGGCCCAGGGTCATCCAACTGCCACTGTTCAGGCTTGGCCTGAATTCTCTACTGACTCATTCTGGCCTGAACTTCCTGGTTCTCATGATGGTGAACCTCTGGCTTCTGAATTTTCAAAATGGTTTGAATACAGAAATTTGGGAGTTGAAACAGGCTTACCCTTTTCAAGTCTCCATGACTTGGGCACTTAAAAGTTTACTTTCACACTAAGGAAACCTCATCCCAGATTCTCTACTGTCTATCCTATTCATTCCTTGAATTAAAGGGTGAAAATGAACAGATTTGATTACAGACCCTCTTCAGGACAGTCTCTCAACTGTCTTGTAATATTGACCCTACTCAAAGCATCATTTCAACTCAAACATCTATCATAACAAGAACCCCTCGATTCTCCCGCTTTCCAAAGCCCATAGAGACTCACACCTGGATGCATGCCAGCCTGCCAGGGCAACTGTCTTCGGAGAACAGTCACGGGGCGCCCTGGACACCACCTCCTGGGGTCAGCAACATTTCACACCTTACTGTAACTATCTCTTTCCTGGTGATGCGCAAGCAATTCATTTTTGGTTGCTGAATTTACACACTACCTTTGAAAACAAACTATTCCTAATTCCTAACTGAGTATGAGAACTTAGAAGCTTCCTGGACTTCTGCACAATTCACAAATAATAGGTAGACACAATAGAAGACACTAAATTTGGAAGCAGAAAAGTTGCCCAGGAGGCACATTTAGATTAACAAAAGCCAATCAAGGTATTCTTTATGCTAAAAAACAGAAAACAGAAAACAAGCGCAAACTAAAACAAGTATGTAATTCACAAGTAATTTTCTAAAATCTCAGCTAAAAGGAAAAAAAACCTATGGATTTATGATTGAGTTACCATTAAAGCTTAAATGATTGTTCCCAAGGAACCATCATATCTGTCAGCATTATTCACAGCTAATCCTTAAGCTAGCTGGTTGAGCCAATTGGGTTTTTATCCCATCATTAAATAGTGCTCAGAAAAGTAAGCAGTGCATTTTAATTGGTTAAATACTACAAAATGACCTGTATCATAGAAACGAAGACACTTTCATTCAAAGAATATCTTAAAATTACTATTGCTGAAATAAATCAAATCTACATTAAAATATTACTAATCACCATTACATGCCATAAAAGAATAAATATAAATCATGGCAGATCAATAGCAGCATAACAAAGCATCTTTACATATTTTCAGACTTTGGGCTGCAGAAGTACTCACAGCCTAAGAATACATTGGTAAAGTTCAGAATATCACACTTGGTTTTTAATTCCATATTCTATAATAAAGTAAGGGCAGTGTGAATAACAGTTCCCTTTTCTGCATAGCTTTAAAACTATTCTCAGTAGACTTGAGGAATGGAACCAGAATGGCTTTGTCAGATTGGTCCACTGGTCCTTTTGTCAAAGTGTTAAGGGAAACAATTAACAATGACCTCTCACTGTGTTTAGACAGAAAAGGAAAATAAGGCTATGATTCACACACAAGCTTAACATTTTCAAAACCATTGGAGAGTTTAACTTAAAGTGAAGATTTCTGATAGAATTTGGGTCTTACCAGTCCCAGCCTTTACTCCAAAGGTGTGCCACGCCCGCTCCCACCTCAGCACAGGGCCAGCAGGGCCCTATTCAAACATATCCGCACAGGGGAAGCCCTTTGCGTGGCATCACCGGGAACACTTAAAAACAGAATACAATTAATAAACTTCAGAACTTTTAAGGCCCCAAAGGGGCATTCATATAAAATACACTTCACTTGGACAAACCAGTCCTAATTTGCCAGCTTAACTTCTGACCCTTAAAACCCGAAGCTACTTTGCACAGAGCCGACTTTTGCTCTGTTCAGAACTTGACTACCAGCCCAAGGCTCAAGTTTTTAGTTGGAAATGAGGGAGGGGAATGGGGGTATGGGCTGGGCTGACTGCCGCAGGGCTGGTGACCTCTTTTCCTTAAGACCTTGAATACGAAAGTGAGTTGAAAATCAGATTCCTTATTTCACAAACTTGTTTAGAGCTGATGAAAACACCCACACAACTGAACACAATGGTCTTTTTTTTTACCCCCAAAACAAAGGTCTGCTGGTGATGCTTCACAGTGAAACCTCCATTATCACTGAGAACGTCACTTGGAAAACATTCTTAAGCAATGAGTCTCTTTCTCATAGGCTCAATTTTAGAATTCTCAAAGCTCAATGTTCCGTTTAGAAGTTTCCATGATGAGGCCTGTTTGTTTCTGAGGTCGACATTCTGCCTTCAGAATTACTCTGCTCTAGTCATAGGTTGTGGTTGTCTCTGTTCTTGGTCAGAACCTGTAAGTAGACTTCATGAAGTGTGCTGAGGAAGCTGGAATCATTCTGGAAGAGATGGTCATGTCACGTTTACCTCCTTAGAGCTTACTGTCATGATAACAGCTTAGGAAGAAGTTATATATGTGCTCTGTATAACTAATTATGCCAAGAATCCCACCACCCAGAGACAATCATGAGGAATATTTTGGAATTCACACATATCTATCTTTCCACTTTGAGAATTTTTCCACAGGGAGAGAGAAACACTGGTTCTAGCTGGTCTTGGATTTTCTTTAAGAATTGATTTTTTTTTTTTATGAATTGATTTTTTTTTAGAATCATACAATTATTTTTTTACAGAATGAAAATCCGAAGACTAAACTGATATTCTACATACCTTGATTAGATGTATTAATGTATCCTGGAGCTGAGACTTGCTGAGGATGATGGAAGGCTTTCTCTGATTTTCTGTCGTCCCGACGGTGAGAGGAGAAGGGGAGCTGGCTTTCCTCTCAAGGTCTGAGGACCTTGTAACTGTCTGCTGGAAAACACTGGGGGACAGCAGGACTGAGGGCGCTGCCGAGGTTGTTGCGGGAACCAGAGGGGAGCTTGCCACCTGCAGGGGAACAACGGCCATTTTGCAACAAAGAGCGTAGGAGCCAGCAGCCAGGCCCAGAGGAGGGGACGCCTGATAACAAGCACAGCAGTAGGAGGCTGGAATGCAGAGTCCAGCGCTAACTATTTAGAGTTCAGATAAAGATTCGGAAGCAGTATCTAAGCATTTAATGTCTGGTTAGGAAGCTTGTTAGCTGAAGGATGAAGAGCCCATTTACATGATAAGGATGGCCTAGAGCTGTTATGAGAAGCCAAGCCCCATCACTACAGAAGGGGAACCTGATAACTAACAGCAGGGTAGCACAGTAAGAACAGTCCTGAGATTAAGTTGAATACGTAAAGTTTTTCCATGAGGGACTCAGAAATGCTTGGAGGAGGGTGTGAAGGAAGTTTCTGAGGTGACGGAAGTGTTATATAACTTCTCACTACCCAAAGGATATATGTGTATTAAAACTCAATTTAAGAAATCTGCATTTTATTATACATAACTTTTAATTCAATAAAAAGAATTATATGAAGCATTAGTTTCTTTAGTCGTGTTCAATGTATTTATTATGCCACCACAGTCATCACAGATACAATTTTAAAAACATAAAACTAATATTTATCTCCTTTCATTTAGATGTACTTCTGGGCTAACAATGGCTAACCAGCAGAACACAGTAATATTTTTTTTTGAAAATGAAAGTTGCTCGGTCATGTCCGACTCTTGCAGACCCCATGGACTTGTATAGTCCATGGAATTCTCCAGGCCAGAATACTGGAGTGGGTAGCCTTCTGCTTCTCCAGGGGATCTTTCCAACCCAGGGATCAAACCCAGGTCTCTCGCATTGCAGGTGGATTACCAACTGAGATATGAGGGCAGCCCCCCCCCCTTTTTTTTTTTACTAATTCTCATATTTTGATACACTCAACACGAAAACTACGTATTTTTTCCCTCCTATCTGTCACCCTCCTCATCTACAAGGAACCAAACTGTCCATAGTTTTGAGAGTGCAGTTTCTGGGTTCTGCACCATCTGCGGTTATTTTTGGTGCAACACCAGGCTGAGAGATCACCAAGAAGTGGTATGCCGACCACCATGCAGCAGGACCAGCTGCAAAGAAGACCTGCTAAGACCAGTCAGAAGGTGGCTTTTGCTTACAATCTTAGGCTTCAGGAGAGGTGTTAAGGCTCAAAGGCTAATGGAACCTAAAAGTTTAGGAACTGAAAAAGATGAGTGTGCCTGTCAAAGCTGGTAGGGAATGGAGGATGAGGACAACGTCTACAAAATGAGGCAGGGGAGAAGCAGCAAGGCGCAGAGCACACAGGCCTGGGCTGGGAGGTTCTGCCCACAGGGCAACGGGAAGCCAGCGAGCAGTGGTGACACTGCTTGGTCCACTGGGGCACCACGGTTCTTCCGGGCAAAGGCTGTCTCCTATCCATAGACATGGGGCTGACTGGCTCTCAGCACTCGCCCATTCACAACACAGAGGGAGGGAGGGAGCGCCCCTGCTGTGGCCGACCTTGCCCTCCCATACACACACTCAGGGAACTCATCACTGAGGATGGATGACTTGAGGACTGCAGAGGCCACAGCAATGAGCTCTGCCTGGGGGAGTGGGAGGGGACATTTAAGAGGGACCTAGGTTTGAAAGCTGAAACGTTTCACTTCACACTCAGCAGACGAACTTAAGACATACTATGCTCTTTAGAAAAAGGGGATCCTTACCGGGATGGCACTGGATAACACCTTAGGCTGGGCAAAAACTTCAGGATCCTGGTTTTGCTGCATAGACTGCAATGTTTAAACAGAAAAGATGAACAGATGTAGCAACTTTTCATTTAAGATTTCTTAGTTACTGGGGAAAAATCTAGGTTAGCAACTGTAAGGAGGAGTTCAAACATGACTTGGTTCCTAGATTCCTGAGGGAAGTGGCTGACCAGAATTTGTGACAATGCAGGATAGGAGCTTCGGGACAGCCCCCAACCCCCTTCAGTTCCACCGGAGAAAAGGGGTGTGCAAAGCCTTGAAAATGTCTCTACAGAAAAAGCTGAAACCTGGGTCTCTTATAAGAGCGGGGACAGACCAAGCATATTTTTGCTGTTGAGAATGTTGAGACGCAAGATCCTGACAGCATGAAGCCTCCTGATAAGGCGGTTCACACTCTGGAAGGTGGCACTAAACAGTCTTACACAGCCACACACTTCCACAGACAAATGTTACACCTATTCCCTGGGAGACACAGAACTTCCTGTAGCAGAGCAAACACATTAGGACTCAGTACGGTCCCAGGTCCTAAAATTTGATACAGCCACATAAATGAGAAAGAACATGTTTGTAAGCTTCCTCTGCCAGGAGGCATGCTGGAGAGCAGGGTGCTGTCCCAGAGGCCAAATCTAGAGGGGGCGGTATTGACGACTGCTGCTGGTTGTATTTCTAGAACAACAGGAATAGTGGCAGCAGACACATTTCAGGGTTGTTTTACTAAACAGAACATTCTCGCAGACAGAAACGGCAAATATGACAATTTAATCATGTAACCAGGACACTAGGTTTCTTTTTCTGGACAAAATTTTAATAGAACGGAACAAAACACTCCATTAACTAAGAAATAATATTATACAGGAGAGCCAGTATAATATTATTTGGTAAAATGTTCAAGAGCTGGGGATTGTAATTATTAAAGGGCATGAGACTAAAACCTTAAAAGGCTCCACCCCCTTTCAGTTTTGTGATCTTGCACAAGTCACTTCAACTGTGACCTGATTTCCTCATTTGTAAACTCACCAACCTTATAAGTTACTGAGGGACAAACCTCTTCTTCACCCCTATATCCAAATCCCACCAAGTCCCACTCATCCTCCTTCTTAATAAATCCACATGTCCACACTGCCCAGTACAGGCCCCCACCCACTCAAGCCCGGGTGACTGCCCCGACCTCCTTTCTGATGGGTCGTCCTCCTTCCGTCGTCTCCTCTCCCAGCGTGCCACCCTTGGCTCACATACTTAAAAGACTCTCCAGGGCCCTCAGAACAAACCTCTAACTCCTTGACACTATTTACAAAGTTTTACTCATCACCAATACCTGCTCCCCCGTTTCTTTCCACATAGATCCAGTCACCACAGTTCACCAAATGCCCTCTAGTGTCTAGGCTTCTGCATCTGCTGTTTTCCTTGCCTTCACACACTCTTCCTACCTCTAGGTCTGGCTAATTTCTCCTGAGTCTTCAGATCTCAGCTGATGGCCAGTTTCCCGAGGAAGCTTTCTTTGACCTCAGACCTGCAAATGTGGGATGCTCTTATGGCAGCCCTAATGAACCTGGCACAAGGCGGGCACTCAGTCAGAGTACTCAGGGAGCAGGGGATGGAACAAAGTTTGGGATAATCTGGATCCATGGTCTTGAGTCAAATAAGGACTCCTAGACCTGTCAGGCAAAAATAAACGTTAAAATGCACACCCAGGAAGGAAAATACAGTTTCTCAGCTTTTCTCAGCTGAAATTATTTTGGGAAGTGGAACTGAGTTACCCCACCAGTTACTGATGGTTTGGTTGATCACTGCAGGGCTTCTCACCTCTCCTTTCTTCTAGCCCCTGACATACTCAACGGTTGTCTCTTTAAACAACTCTGTCTCCTCTCAATCAAAATCCAGTTTCATCCCACTAGGTTACAGCCACCCAATCTCCCGCCAGTACCTGAAGGGGAGCAAGCACCATGTTGCTCAGGGAGGCTGGGGCTCTCGCTGCTGTCGCTTTCGGGGAAGGCTCTATGAAGCTCTCAGGCGTGGCCAGCTGGCCGGCTGCTGGCGAAAAGCTGGGTGCCGCTGCACCTTTCCCGAGTGACTGTGGCTGTATTTGGTCATGCTGCGGGGTCAACCTGAGTTTCTGGAGAAGATCAACACTTGGGAGAGACGGACTGGTTGTGTTTGTCACGCTCAGCGGGGCCCTGAATGGGCTCTGGCTGGCAGTCAGGCTGGCGTGGCTCAGCTCAGGGACAGGCTGACTCAGGAGTGGAGACCTCTGCCTAGGCGCGGTCTTCACTGTTTGCATCATGGTGGTTTTTCGGGGTAGGCTGGGGGGAGCCTGTCCAGTAGAAGCTTCTGCTGGTAGACTGGGACTGAGCACAGAGTGCAATGGGATGGCATAGCTGGGGGCCTGCTTTTCACTGGACTGAGTGATGGAAGCAGGAGTGATTAGCACCGGGGTGGTGACTTCGGGCTGGACTGAGGGGTGGGCAGCAGGATGGACACCCAGGTTTTCTGACTGGGGTGCCCCGCCAGGCTCAAAGGAAAATGGTAGGAATGAGTTGGGCTCTTTCTGGGAGGCATCTCCTGGCAGCTTCTCCACTTCTTCTGAATCCAGACCCACAACTGCTGGCTGTTCCTTTGACAAAGAGGTTCCAAATAATTCTTCCACTGTCAGATGTTTGTGTCCAGATGGAGCAGACTGAGAAACAAATCAAACCACCCAATGAGAGAAAACTCTTGCAAACCAGCATAACTAAGTTTCTTTTCCATCAACCAAATCAGTTTGCAGAAGCAAGGCTAGGTGGAGTCTGAAAATAGGAAATGGAACAGGCTGAAGATGTCCTCAGGATTAAGGCCAAGAATGCACCTGGTATCCCCAAGGTGGTGAAGAGATATCTACATTTGTAATAAAAATCAAATTTTAGGGACTCAGGTGATAGTTTAGAATTCACCTTTTTTGCTTCGCAAACACATGTAAGGTAAAGGAGCAATTATTTTGCTCAAAGTTAATTTGCCCCATGCCAGTCACACATGGTAGGGAAATTACACTCAAGAGGATATGAGGACCAAATGATGATCAAGCAATCCTACCTATATGTTCATATTTTTTTTTTATTAAAAGGCAGGCATTGTACCTTAAGGACTAGGCCTCAAATACCAGAAAATAAATTTAACTATTAAAAAAAATTCAAGTATAGGTGACATAACATTGTATTAGTTTCAGGTATACAACACAGTGATTCAATATTTTTATAGACTGTACTTCATTTCAAGTTACTATAAAATATTGGCTATATTCCCTGTGCTGTACAATTTATTGTTATATCCTATTTATTTTATACATAATAAATTTGTACCATTTAATCCCCTACCCCTATACTTCCCCTCCCAATTTAACCATTTTTTAAATAGCAACCTTCCAATTCCCAAATCACAGATGCTGGAGGAAAAGGAAAGCATTTAAGTCTGAAAATGTTAAACTTATTTATATTTTAGTGATCTGGTTTACTGATACCACTGCAATGATTCAGAGGAGACATGTTCATAGTTCTCAATTGTGAGCTTTCCTGCACCTTCCCCTCAAGCAGTATTGCTGAATTCATTTAACCTTTATTTGCTGGGTATGCAGAGGGTGCCAGGCCCTGCTCTGACCTGGGCCCAAAGGACTCCTTTCATTTATTTTATTTTTTGGCTGCACTGTATGGCTTGCAGGATCTTAGTTCCCCAATCACGGATTGAACCAGTACTCTCTGCAGTGGAAGTACAGAGTCCTAACCACTGGACCCTCAGGCAAATCCCAATTACGTAACTCTTAACCACCATATTCTTTTACATATATATATGTGTGTGTGTATACACAAACACACACGCACAAACCAACATTTAGATATACCTACTTTAGAAAACATCCGCTGGATCATGGAAAAAGCAAGAGAGTTCCAGAAAAACATCTATTTCTGTTTTATTGACTATGCCAACGCCTTTGACTGTGTGGATCACAATAATCTGTGGAAAATTCTGAAAGAGATGGGAATACCAGACCACCTAATCTGCCTCTTGAGAAATCTGTATGCAGGTCAGGAAGCAACAGTTAGAACTGGACATGGAACAACAGACTGGTTCCAAATAGGAAAAGGAGTATGTCAAGGCTGTATATTATCACCCTGCTTATTTAACTTATATGCAGAGTACATCATGAGAAACGCTGGACTGGAAGAAACATAAGCTGGAATCAAGATTGCCAGGAGAAATATCAATAACCTCAAATATGCAG
>NW_011494876.1:13021476-13060200 GCF_000754665.1 Bison bison bison | reverse complement strand
CCACCCTTATGGCAGAAAGTGAAGAGGAACTAAAAAGCCTCTTGATGAAAGTGAAAGTGGAGAGTGAAAAAGTTGGCTTAAAGCTCAACATTCAGAAAACAAAGATCATGGCATCTGGTCCCATCACTTCATGGGAAATAGATGGGGAAACAATGGAAACAGTGTCAGACTTTCTTTTTTTGGGCTCCAAAGTCACTGCAGATGGTGATTGCAGCCATGAAATTATAAGACGCTTACTCCTTGGAAGGAAAGTTATGACTAACCTAGATAGCATATTCAAAAGCAGAGACATTACTTTGCCAACAAGGGTCCGTCTAGTCAAGGCTATGGTTTTTCCTGTGGTCATGTATGGATGTGAGAGTTGGACCATGAAGAAGGCTGAGCGCTGAAGAATTGATGCTTTTGAACTGTGGTGTTGGAGAAGACTCTTGAGAGTCCCTTGGACTGCAAGGAGATCCAACCAGTCCATTCTGAAGGAGATCAGCCCTGGGATTTCTTTGGAAGGAATGATGCTAAAGCTGAAACTCCAGTACTTTGGCCACCTCATGTGAAGAGTTGACTCATTGGAAAAGACTCTGATGCTGGGAGGGATTAGGGGCAGGAGGGGAAGGGGACGACAGAGGATGAGATGGCTGGATGGCATCACTGACTTGATGGATATGAGTCTGAGTGAACTCCGGGAGTTGGTGATGGACAGGGAGGCCTGGGGTGCTGCGATTCATGGGGTCACAAAGAGTCGGACACAACTGAGTGACTGAACTGAACTGACTGACTTTAGAAAACACAGATCATATTGGAATGATCTTGTAAAAACTTAAGAGTCTTTTCCAGTGAAGAATACTATTTTATAAGAAAAGGAACAATCAAAAACCAGACATGGAGAAACCTCACCATGAAATACACCTTAGGCTTCAAAAATGATCCAGGTAGCAATTTTTATCTATCTAGTGGAACAAAAACGAACTCTTACAAAACTAAAATTACCCACATTTACATGTGAAGTGTTTCTATACTTGAACTTAAGAACAGGTATTTCTGATCATTTAAAATCTACTTCATATTAAAAAATGAAGTCATCTGATAGTATGCAAAAGCAGCAGTAAGTTTCCAATTTCTCCTGCTACCTCCCTGCAACATCTGCCAGGCCAGAGACAGATTATTAGACTTTATGGAATAGGGTGTGTGGTAAAGCATTAGGTTTCAGAGGTACCTTACGTAAGGCAGAAGAAATGAGGTTATAAGGCAGGAAGAATCATCACAGACAGAAGGCTCACTGTACAGGAGGCCCTGTACTACACACTTTGCATGCGTTACTCTATTAATCGGTGAGGGCAGTACTATTATTATCGCCATTTATGGATGAGGCCCAAGTACAACAGAACCAGATGCCAACCTAGTTCTAACAAGACAATCCGTGTTCTTAACCATTATGCCACTGCACCATTATGTCCACCGTGCAGATGACAGGTTATCTAATCAACTGAATGGTGATAATGATCCTTTGGAAAAGAGAGGTGCAAGTAAGACCTGAATAACTAAGAGCCAGTGACTGGTCAGATTGTACCAACTTCTGGAATCACGTAACTGGGTGAATTAGTCACTAGAGGCTGAGGGGGCAGAGCATGTATCTTTACACAAACTCCCTAAAGCTTTATTGTCTCTGAGCTGGTTCGGACAGGACCTGTTCCATTCTCCTCTGCCTCTGACAAGAAAAACTGGCTGCATTCCTCTAGTTGTTGGGCTTATTTATTCATGGATTCATCTTCCATCATCCACAGAAAAGGTGAAATTTTATTCTTTACTCATATCTGAATATACTTACAGTCTGGATTCTGAGTTCAGTAATACTTCACTTAAATCAAATTTTAATCTGACCATTCCCTTGTGAAATGGAATTCATAAGTGATAGTATATATGGGACTGAAAAAAAAATTTTTTTAAAGAAGCTATATCAGGTTTTCCATTGTTCCTCTCTCACCCCACAGCTCTTGCTGTTTACAGAATTTCATATTTCTGTTTGAATTTACTGTGTCCCTGTCAGATTTCCTACTCATTAGTGCCCTGGGCACACTAGAAGGTGTGATTATTCTTAACCACAGGAACAAAAAAACAAAAACAAAAATAATACAAAACAAACGAGGGAAACTGTCCCAAGGAAATTCTACTAAGTGAATAATGAAACTGAAATAAAATTAAGGCTTGACAGCATTATTTGCTCCTCAGCACTAGATGGCAGTGTTACTAAACCAGTGTACTCTTCTATGTACAGGCCTGGTTATGGATCTGAGCTAATTTTAGACAATCACATGGCTCAACAATATCCAGTTCTCAGTATTCTACAAAGTGCTGTCACTTTGGCCTATAAAATGGAGTCTTTTGGGGTTCATTTTTTCATTTGGGTTTCAAAGTAAATCTGTGAGTCAGATACAGCCAGAATCGTTAATCCCATGATTCAGAAATGAAAGGGAAAGTGACTAGCCCACTGGACATTCATGGCTGATAAGCCAGACCAGAAGGAATCTGCTCCTCCACTTGCTGCTTCTCTTAACACATATTTTTTAAAAATTAAATTTTACATAACACTTTCTCTTTTAATATACGTTTGACCTTCAGGATATTAAATTCAAATACAGTAAAAATGGAGCAAAGAAATGTAGTATACAAAATCTGGTTTAAATAATTTACCACCTGCATCCGTACAAACATTATACATACATCGTTTAGGAATGTAAAGATGCAGATGACACCGCCCTTAATGGCAGAAAGTGAAGAGGAACTAAAAAGCCTCTTGATGAAAGTGAAAATGGAGAGTGAAAAAGTTGGCTTAAAGCTCAACATTCAGAAAATAAAGATCATGGCATCCGGTCCCATCACTTCATGGGAAATAGATGGGGAAACAATGGAAACAGTGTCAGACTTTCTTTTTCTGGGCTCCAAAATCACTGCAGATGGTGACTGCAGCCATGAAATTAAAAGACGCTTACTCCTTGGAAGGAAAGTTATGACCAACCTAGATTGCATATTCAAAAGCAGAGATATTACTTTGCCAACAAAGGTCCGTCTAGTCAAGGCTATGGTTTTTCCTGTGGTCATGTATGGATGTGAGAGTTGGACCGTGAAGAAGGCTGAGAGCCGAAGAATTGATGCTTTTGAACTGTGGTGTTGGAGAAGACTCTTGAGAGTCCCTTGGACTGCAAGGAGATCCAACCAGTCCATTCTGAAGGAGATCAGCCCTGGGATTTCTTTGGAAGGAATGATGCTAAAGCTGAAACTCCAGTACTTTGGCCACGTCATGTGAAGAGTTGACTCATTGGAAAAGACTCTGATGCTGGGAAGGATTAGGGGCAGGAGGGGAAGGGGACGACAGAGGATGAGATGGCTGGATGGCATCACTGACTCGATGGACGTGAGTCTGAGTGAACTCCGGGAGTTGGTGTTGGACAGGGAGGCCTGGGGTGCTGCGATTCATGGGGTCGCAAAGAGTCGGACACAACTGAGCAACTGATCTGATCTGATAGCCTCTTGGGAAACAGTATGGTAGGGCAATTTCTAAACTAAAACTTGCAGTTATGAAATTACCTAACATTTGTACTCTTGGGCATTTAACCCAGAGTAAAGGAAATTTAAATTTGGGCTTCCCTGCTGTCTCAGCAGTAAAGAATCTGCCTTCCAATGCAGGAGACACAGGTTCAATCCCTAGGTCGGGAAGATACCGTGGAGAAGGAAATGGAAACCCACTCTAGTATTCTTGCCTGCGAAATCGCATGGACAGGGGAGCTGGTGGGCCACAGTCCATAGAGTTGGAAAGAGTCGAACACGATTTAGTAACAGAAAGGACAAAGGAACAACAAAGGAAATGTGTATACAAAAATCTGTATACAAATGTTCATGGAAATGTCATTCACAATAGCCCCAAACTGGTAACAACACATCCGTCCTTTAACGAGTGAATGGTTAAAAATGTTAATTCCACTCAGCAGTGAGATTCAGAACTATAATATATGTAACAATTTCAATGAATCTCTTCAATGAGTTATGCTGAGTGAAGAAACATACTCCCAAAAAGTTATATATTGTATGATTCCATTTATAGAAAATTCTTGAAATGACAGTGTTATAAAGCTGGAGACATATCAGTCACTGCTGGGGTTAGGGATGCCAGAGGAAGGCTAGGAGGGTGTGACATATAAGTCAGTGTGATAACAAATGGGCAGTACAAAGGATTCTTGTGGTGATGAAGTCCTCTATCTTGACTGTGGTGGTAGATACACAAGGCTCTACATGAGATAAAACTGCATGGAACTAAACACACACAGATGAGGCTTCCCAGGTGCTGCTGGTGGTAAAGAATCCGCCTGCCAGTGCAGGAGACGCAAGAGACATGGGTTCGATCACTGGGTCGGGAGGGTCCCCTGGAGAAGGGCATTGCCTGGAGAATCCCAAGGACAGAGGAGCCTGGAGGGCTACAGTCCATAGGGCTGCACAGAATTGGATACGACTGAAGCAATTTAGGACGCATGCAAACACACACGTGCATATACTCACAGAAACGAATATGAATACAACAACTGAGGAAACGTGAACAAGATGGGTATGCTGCTGCCGCTAAGTTGCTTTAGTCGTGTCCGACTCTGTGCGACCCCATAGATGGCAACCCACCAGGCTCCACCGTCCCTGGGATTCTCCATGCAAGAACACTGGAGTGGGCTGCCATTTCCTTCTCCAACAAGATGGGTATACTGGGTTAATATTCTGGTTGTGATACTGTACTCTAGTTTTCAAGCTGGTATCAATGGAGTAAACAGGCGAAAGAGACATGGATCTTTCTGTATTATTTCTTATAACTGCATAGGAATCTGTAATGATCTTAAAGAGCTTAAAAACCTATGGCTTTTACTCTTCCTGTATTATTTCTTACAACTGTATATGAATCTGTAATTATCTTAAAATAAAAAGCTTAAAAAACTATGGCTTTCACTTGATATCTGTTCACTTATCAAGTCATCAGTTTCAAGAATTACTTCATAAAAATATAAATAGTAAAATAAAAAGAAATAAAAACAGAACGATTTCATTCAACAAATATTTACAGTGCTGGGTGCTGAGGATACAGTAGCAAACAAGGCAGCCCCCTATGATACTTGGATTTTGGTGGGGAGGAGACAATCACAAAACTTAAAAAAACCACGAACCCTGATAGCTGGAAGAAAATAAAGCACAGTGGAACAGGGGTAGGGAAGGATTGTTATTTAAAATAGGGTGGTGTGAAAGGCCCCCACCTACATGGAAGGCACTAGAATGGGGGCAAGGCACTTCTAGGAGGCAAGTCTTTCAGGCTGTGGGGACCCTGACTGCAAAGGGGACTATAGCTGCAAAGGCCTGTCCTGAGGCAGAGGCAGGACTGACACATCTGTGAAAAGGTAGAGAAGCCTATGAGGCTGGGAACGACGCAGAAAGATGGAAGATGAGGCCAGGGCTAAGGGGGCCAGATCAGAGAGGGCCTTAAGGGTTACTGCTGTGACCCTGGCTTTTATTCGAGTGAGATGAGACACGATTGGAGGAAGGCCACGGTCTAACTTAGGTTAAACCAGGATTACTTTGACCCCTGGGTCAAGAAGAGGAGAGGGAGTGGCTAGGGCAAAAGCTGGGAAACCAGATAGGAGGCTACTGCAAAACCCGGATGAAAGACAGTTACACGGACCAGGGGAAATGACATGAGAGGATGACATCACGCTACTGCCTATATGCACATACTCTGACAGATGATCAACGGCTCAAACTTGTACTGCATCAAAACCCTTACAAAATGCTGACTCTGTGTTAGGTTACTTTGGACAAAGCTAGGGCTTGAGCTGTACAAACCTTATCTTGCAACCCAGATGGTGTCTCTTCTAGCGTCTCAGTGCTTCCCAGATTGGAGATCTGAGTACTTGGCTGCAGCCCAGGGCTGGAGATATTTGAGTCACCCATCTGATTCTTAAATTAAAAGGAAAAGTATATCATGTGAAAAAACTTGCTATTGTTTGGTTTACAAAACAGCATTTAAGGTTACTGTTAACAGAAGTATTATTTTAAAAGTCAAGGATAACCACCCCCGCCAAATGCCAAATGTTTGCTTTGGACCTGCATGTAAATATGGAAATTAACTGGACAATAAAATTTCTAGAAAGCTAAGCACATGATTTTAGACAATAGTGTTCATAACAATTGTTATTTTTATAACCCCTTAAGGACAAGCAAACAGCATTACTATATTATATATTCTTTTCCATTTTTTTTTAAAGTTAATATATGGTAAAATTAACTTTTGAAATGTATCACCAGGCTTCCCTGGTGGCTCATATTGTAAAGAATCTGCCTGTAATGCAGGAGACCCTGGTTTGATCCCTGGGTTGGGAATATCCCTTGGAGAAGGAAATGGCAATCCACTCTAGTATCCTTGCCTGGAGAATTCCACGGACAGAGGAGCCTGGAGGGCTACCATTTCTTTCACTTTCAAAATTAACTTTTGAAATGTATAGTTTTGTGTACCCATTACCACAATCAGGATATCCAATCACCTCCCCAAACTCCCTTGTGCTATCCCAATGCAGTCGTGCCCTCCTTCCACTCCTGGCAACCAGTGACTCTTCTCTGGCGCTAGTTCCGTCTTTTCGAGATTGTCATCTAAATGGAATGCTGGCTTCCTTAGCATAATGCCTTTGAGATTCACCCAAGTTGTTGCACAGATGAATCTGGCAATCTCCCAAGTCTCTACCTAAAGATAAAGGGTCTACTTGGAACCATCTGAGGCAGAGGAGAGCTCATCCAAACACTAAGAAGTGAACTCATGGGCCGCTGCTAAGACTAACAGCATATGATAGATGACAGGCGAGTGCAGACAAGCAACAATACTCCTGTTTAAGGAAGTGCCACCTATTTATGGATGGCTTCAAAAATAGAAAGAACACATTATGAAGGAAATATCAAAGATTTGACTAAATCCCCAAAGGTTTAGTCTTAATCCAACCACAGAAATTTTATTTATTCCATACCATACCAGAAGAATTTTCTTTACAACAGCAATTATTTTCTACCTTTGCAATGTGCATTAACCAGAAATCATGTCAGATTTTTATACTGTTCATGTGACCTAGAGTTCCTCTGCAGCTCTGCACACAGAAACAAGGCTTCAGTTCCTTCTTTTCTCTGGAGATGACTTGCTTCCCAGCCTGAGGAGGAAGGCGGGCCACCTCCTGGAGGGTCTGCTCTAGTGCAGCACCTATACTTTCTGTCCCAAGTGGCACCTTGATCTCGTCCTCACTGGGAATGGGTGACAGAGCTCTCAACTTATTAGCTGTCACCACAACACAGAAAAGTCTCTATAAAAACAGAAGGCATCTATGTAGATAACGCATATCTCATTAAGGGTATGGGAGGGAATTTATGGTAATACATGGTAACTTAAAAGCTCAGAAATGATTCTTGAAATTTATTTACTTCATCCAGTTTCCTAAGAATCAATGAATTCATTATAGAGATGATTGCCTTTCCTGTATTAATTTTCATAGATCCATAAATTCTTTGTAATTCTCTAAGATAGACATTGAGGAATCTGGTAGAACTTGAAACGTCTCATGGGTTCTAATGTACATTTCTTTACCCAGGAAGTGGGACCTTTTATTTTCCAAAATCCTTTTCTCCCGCAGTAATTTTTTAGGAATAGAAAAAGAACACTCTGAATTTTCAGAGGTAAGAAAATCCCCTTCCTTATCTATAAGACATGTTTTCTTTCTGAACTACTTATTCCTGCTGGCCCTGGAGGTGAGCTCCCCAGTCTACCAGACCCGCCACAGGTCTCCTCCCTGCTCTGGTTTTCCTGCTCAGCGCACACAGCCTCACCCTCTCGTACTCATCCTTGGCTCTGCTTAGCATCTCCAGGATGTCGATGGGCCTGTGGTCACTGCAGCCATTGGCCTGGCTGGGACTCTGCTTATCCCGAGCTGCTTGCTGGGACCGCCGTGTCTCCTCTTCTACCACACTAGAGGAAGAGAACCAAGTTTTAGAAAGACCTTTTTTGACACAATATGACCCAAGATTTTGGCGTCCATTTCCAAGGATACTGGAAGACTGCCTCATGGTAACAATGCCTTCCTCACAATACACAGCACAGAGCCTCAGCTACCTCATCCCAGTAAGACATGACTGATTACTTTCACCATCTCACTCACAACAGTATCAACCAATATAGTTCACTGTTAGAAGGCCAAAAATACAGAATTCCTTTCCAGATTTGGTAGAAGTAGATACGTTTAAAATCTACTAAATTACTCATTATTTCTCTCTCTTTCCTACAAGTATCTCAGGATCAGTCAAACTAACTGGTAAAGTAAATCTGAAAATGGACAATGCCACCAAGACAAAGGAAGGCTGTACAGGTGAACAACTTCTACGGAGAGTGTGTATTAATAATGGGGAGCAAGGAAAAAGCTTAGCATCTTGAAAATGAAGATCTTGGTGAATCTTCAAAAATCAGCGATAACTCTACAAGCAAACAAAAGATTTTCCTTGTCTCCTTAAAAAAATCACTAAGTGGGTAACTAAAGTCAGGGTGATTGAGGCAATGCTCTTTATCTTGACTAGTGCTACTTAAGCTAATTTTGCACTTGAAAATATATATTAAAAAAAGCATGAAAAGTCAAGGTCTAAGTCAAGGGTTGCGGTCTGCAAATCTATCTGAGGGGTTTCATTTCTTAGGAACATCCTTTCTCCCTGCCACATCTTAAAGTCTGAAGCAAAATGTGAGAAACTAAAAGTTGGGTGGTGAGCACATAAATGTTTTATTGCTTCTTATATTTTTTTTCAAGCTTGAAATTAATGTAATAAATTTTAATAAGATAACTAATCTTTTTTTCTTTTAAACATCCATTCAGGTTTCAAGTCCAACTGTAATGAACAGGCCTACTTGCCACAGGATAGTATAGGCACAGTCACAGCTTGATAACTGAATTAATTTGAGAACTTTCAGACAGTGAGGATGACAGGCAATAAAATAATTCAGTAGTAAAAGGCTTTTTTTTTTATGGACTACGAGGCATAGAACAGGGTACCCAATGTCAGTTCACTGCTTTAAAACAGCCTGCCTAGGAACTCCTATTAGTGTGTGTGGGATGGTTCTCTTATTTGAAAACATCGGATTAAACAATATTAAACACAGATTTTTTTTAAAACAGCAACATTGTTCTGCGTTTTTAATAAGCTACAATGTATTATGATTCTCCAAGGATGGGTTTAAAGCTTTCCCCAAACTGGGAAGTCCCTGGTGGTCCAGTAGTTAGAACTCCATGCTTTCACTGCCAAGGGCCTGGGGTTCAATCACTGGTGGGGGAACTAAGATCCCACAAACCTAGTGATGCAGCCAAAATCGAAAAAACACTTATTATTTAATACTCAGTTATAGGCCATGCCAACCATCAAGGACTGGCCACACAGCCCGTTTCTACCCACCACCTGCTACACTGTCTGGCTTACCCATGCTAGTATTCACCTCTAGTATTCACCTCTCTCTGACCTGGACTGGATTTGTGATCTTCACTCAAAAGAAAAACATTTCTAATAATCACCACTGTTCATCCACCCAACGGGCTACCTTATAAAGCTCTCCACTGCTGAGAGCAGAAACTGGCTGACAACATGGAAGGCACACCGAGCTCTGGACTCTAAGGCCTCTTCCAATCACACTCTGGGAAGAACAGCCCTGCCCCTCTCCCTTCCTCCCAAACCCAAAGTATGCCCCAAGACATTTGTAAGATCAGGAATAGGGCTCACTTCTATCAGTTCTCCAAATTTTATAGTCTATGTATAGGCAAACATTCAGACTAGGTTTTGTTAAAAACACTTTTTGGCAGACTGAATTTCCTCTTTAGGACAGGCAACATTTTCCAAGTTTAGTGAATTTTCAATTTTGCTACTGATCAAAGAGAATTTCCAGATTTATTTATAGAACAGGTCTAGAAGTTTACCTGTTCTATATACCTTCTTAGTTCTTATTAACAACCTTTTGGAATAAATCAATGTTTTACTTCAAGAATTTTTATTATATTGCAGCTGTCAAAACAGTGGTAGAAAGAACTAGATTTAACAGAATGGGCAGTGGCAGGCACTTTTATTTAGATGCACAATATGTCCCAGAGAATTTTACCTGTCTCTCCAGCTAACAGAGATTATATTCTGAAATACGTAGCGAAAAGAGGCTGTATGCAGGCAAAGTCAGAGCAAAGGAAGACAAAGATAACCTTTTTATCTTTGGTGACCAGAACGCCATTTATCACAAAGTTAATGTGAACATATTTGGTATTCTCTTCAGCCATAAATAGGCCAGACACTTGAAAACTCACTATCAACAGCTTCATGCAGGCATTTGCTAATCACTTTCAATACCATTGCTTCTAGTAAAACAAGCTGAGCGTTTAAGCAAATGCCCCTCTTTTGGGCATCTCTAGTGAAGGAAACCTGAATGTCCTTCTTTTCCCTTTCTGCTTCCTGTTTCTACTTCCTCATCCTATTTTTATGTTCACTACAGTATTTTCAGATAAGCCTTGCTTTATCTTCTGCTTTATCTATGATCTGAAGTCTTGCTTTACGGGTACCGCCTACTGACAGAGAATACAGTTCAAAATGGTTTCCTGCAAATAACTGTTAGAGCTGAAAGAGCCAGGGTCTCTCAATTTGGGCCCCAAAGCTCTCAATCTGCAGGAGAAAGTCTATGTATTAACATACTCCAAAATATAGACATTTAAGAAAAATACTGTCAATTTCAGAATAACCAAAAATCAACAAATCTCTGTCTTCTAAGTTATCAAAAACTGCCTCTGCTGTTCCTTTCAAAAGTACGGATAGTGGTCATTAAATAAACGGCTTTGTAAAAAAGTAGTTTCTATCTTTTTTTTTTAAAGAGAAAAGTTCTAAAAAGAAAAGTCTGGTTGTGGAAAGCCAATGCATTTTCAAATGAATGACACAAGTTCACGTGGAACAATGTCCTTGGGGTCACACCCACAGCAAACAAAGCGGGAAGCAGAAAAAAACCCAACTGAGACACGTTAGCAGTCCTGGACTAAAATGTGGCCTTGGCCATGTGCACTTCTTTTAAAATGCAAATATATCTGGAAATGGGATGTGGGGCCAATTATTTATTTATAGTTTAACAGGATTTAGTTTAATATTAGACAAAAGAAGAAAAAATCAACTGTTTTCTCCCAAACATGTAAAAATTTTGCAGAAGAGCAAAGGGAATTCTGATTTGATGGAGGGGGAAGAGAGGCCAGCATTTCTGAGGAAATCCAGGCAGAAACTGAAAAGGAAAACTTAAATCCACCAGAACTCGTTGCCCACTGCAGCATTCTGTCCAGGGTGTGGTAGTACCTCACGCCCCTCTAACACCTGCGTCTTAGATTCCCAGAAACCATAATGGCAGTACCAGCAATACAGAGGGATGGCTTCTGTGGGCCAGTCTGAGAAAGGACAACGACCATCCCTCAGAACATCAATTCAATGAAAATTAGTTTCCAAATTCCAAGATTCTGATTCACAAAAGCTCTCCTGGGACATAACCCATTAAAGGACTGGGGATTCTAAACCTGGAATCTGTGTCAAAAATAAGTTCTCTTAAAGGAAGTAGCCATGGATGTGTGTGGGAGTTCTTTGTCAGTTACTGAACACAGCTCCACCTGCTACAGTGGAAATCTGGAGAGAACCAGAGTCAGATGCACTGCAAGTGGTGGGCTGTGCTCTGGACACAGAGAATACCCTCCGGAGCGAGGCAGCTGGACGGTTCTAACCACATGCTGAACAGCAAGGCTCTGGTTAAATTAGGATCTGTCTGCAGAACAGAATACAAAGCAGACATAAATACTACAGAAGACTATTTAATGTCCTGGAAAAATGCTGTGGACGTGAAAAGTCCAATGTACAGCGTAATCTTACTTCTGCAAGTGTAAAAAAAAAAAAAGTGTTGCCTGCCATTCTAGCTCAAGAAGGATCAAGCCTATGGGCCACTGCAGTTACCCATAGAGTGTGCAGTGAGAGGAGCTCAGGATGGAGAAAAACAGGAAACATTCTGGGCTCTGGATATCCTGGCCCATAGATAATTAAGATGCATATCCAAGGAATCACTTCACTGACCTCAGATTCTTGCACCTTCCCACATATAGGAAAGCACTAAAATCTTCATCATGAGATGTCTGGTTATTACTAGGAGTAATCTTTTGATACTTGATTATATGTTTTTCTCAGCAAAAAAGTTTACCTATCCTCATTTTATTGGCATTCTCTTCTCTAGCTCCCTTGTCTTTGCTTTTATTTTTTCCAGAAGTATTTTAAAATTCTTGTTACTATTGCAGAGGATCATATTTTAAATTCTTTTTTTCTGATATGACTACACTAAATACCATTTTTTGGTTTGATTAATTTGGTAACAAAGCAGTCTTTAGATGATTCCAATTATGTAAATATTTTTCCTAGATATTCTCCTCTTGGTGGTATTATCTCTTAAATAATTAGATGAGGCTACCTCCCAGGCTATAGGCCTTAATATAGTCACTTAATAAAAATTAGCTCATAACTTTTTTTGTTTTGCATTTTTCTTTCAGTGAAAATAAAAAAAAAGAATAAAAAACAATCACACACATCAACCCAAGGTACATATAAAAAGAGACTGGTGGTAGTTGGATTATTGATAATTTGAGATTTCTTTAAGCTTTTCTGCCTTTTTCAAAACTTTGACAATAAAAGGAAATTAGGGGAAAATAAATGAGTTAGTGGACTCTGGTAACAAAGGGAAGGGGGAAACATTATTTTTTCATCTGCCATATATCACTAATTAAAATCTATGGTGTTACAGAAATACTTACTCGGCCATGAGTTTGGCTATGCGGTGACAGTCGTTCTTGTCATAAAACCAGATACTGTATATTGACACTTGAAAAACAAACAAAAAAAAAGATAAGGAGAAATGAGGTTTCAGTACTTGAGTATATGGCAGTAATATATTATTGCCATAAAATGTCACAGAATTTACCATCAGACCCTCAAACTGTTAACAGTTCCTCTAAAGAAAAAAAAAACCTCCCCACAAAATGTTTAATAAATTAATAAAGTTGGGCCAGGTAAAGTATACAGACAGTTGGTTTTAGACATCATTATCAGATCTCATTGAGTTTAAGATGACACTAAACTATAAGATTCATTATTATTTTATGTATTCAGATCAGATCAGTCGTGTCCGACTCTTTGTGACCCCATGAATCGCAGCACACCAGGCCTCCCTGTCCATCACCAACTCCCAGAGTTCACTGAGACTCACGTCCATCGAGTCAGTGACGCCATCCAGCCATCTCATCCTCTGTCGTTCCCTTCTTCTCCTGCCCCCAATCCCTCCCAGCATCAGAGTCTTTTCCAATGAGTCAACTCTTCGCATGAGGAGCAAGGGAAAAATGCTGCCAATTAAACTAGGAGTTTCGAGGTGGCACATTAGTAAAGACTCTGCCTGCCAATGCAGGAGACACAAGAGAACATCGAACACTAGTGCTGGATCCCTGGGCCAGGAAGATTCCCTGCCTGGAATAGGAAATGGCAACCCATTCCAGTATTTTCGCCTGGAAAATTCCATGGACAGAGGAGTCTGGCAGGCTACAGTCCGTAGGGTTGCAAAGAGTTGGACACGACTCTGCGATTAAGATACACACGACAAACTAAGAAACAACACTGATTGTGTGGAAAGGGTACGGTGTCTACCATTCCAGTAAATAAGGAATGCTGTCCTTCCCTGCTGCAGCGCCCCCACGGTGAGTGCTAGGGGAAATTCAGGATGGAGACAAACAGGAAACTATGTGCTCTGGATACTATGGCCCTCGATGGCTGTATATCTAAGATGCCTACCTAAGGAATAATTTCAATGAGCCCAGTCATCTTCCCGCACAGAAAAAAGCACAAAAATCACTAACCTGAAGTATCTGTTTTTTTTGTGAATAGCAGTAATATTTCGATGTTTGACCACATGTTTTCAGCAAAAACTCCTATACACCCTGGCTCCTCCCTCATCTCTTCACAGCATTCTTCAGAGTTATCTGAGGCTATCCCCTAGGCCTTAGTTCTCAGAAAAGTCTCCGAATAAAATTTAACCTTTAACTTTTAGGTTTTATTTTTCTTCACTTGGTCACTAACTGCAAAATGCCTTCCAAATTGACAGTCAAATGTGGAGAGAAAAATTAGTGAAAATCACATTAAACCACATTCCAAAACCAACCACCAGAATCTTTGAGTCTCTTGAAATTTAAAAATATAAAATTAATACCATGTTACGGTAAAACAAAGCTTTAAAAACAAACACCCACCCCAGAACCTTCTATGATCAACTCTACTCACACTTGAAATGGACGTGCCCAGGTTGAGCTCCATACCACACTTCTTTTCCAATCTTTTATTCCCAATATGGTGATCACGGCTAAGAAAGCTCCCCAAAACAGTGGTAAATAATAAACAACGAGGTCCTACTGTATAGAACTATATTCAATATCCTGAGATAAGCCAGGATATATTAAAAACAATAGGATATGTAAAAAAGAATACAGAAAAGAATGCATATATGTGTATAACTGACTCACTTTGCCAAACAGAAGAAATTAATACAACACTGTAAATCAACTATACTTCAATAAAAACAGAGAAAAACCTGGTGGATGGATAGATTGAACTGTATTATAAAGAATATAAAACTGCTGTAAATACTTCTTGAATATATTTTTACTTTTACTTTTTTATACAATTTTAAAGGTTACTTTCCATTTATAGTTAGTACAATTTTGGCTAGATTGTCTGTGTTTTACATATAAATACTTCTTGCATAAGGAGGACCCTTATTGCCAAGTTCAGGCTTAAATTGAATAAAGTAGGGAAAACCACTAGACCATCAGGTATGACCTAAATCAAATCCCTTATGATTATACAGCGGAATTGAGAAATAGATTTAAGGGACTAGATCTGATAGACAGAGTGCCTGATTAACTATGGATGGAGGTTTGTGACATGGTACAGGAGGCAGGGATCAAGACCATTCCCAAGAAAAAGAAATGCAAAAAAGCAAAATGGCTTTCTGAAGAAGCCTTATAAATAGCTGTGAAAAGAAGAGAAGCGAAAAGCAAAGGAGAAAAGGAAAGATATACCCATTTGAATGCAGAGTTCCAAAGAATAGCCAGGAGAGATAAGAAAGCCTTCCTCAGTGATCAGTGCAGAGAAATAAAAGGAAAACAATAGAATGGTAAAGACTAGAGATCCATTCAAGAAAATTAGAGATACCAAGGGAACATTTCATGCAAAGATAGGCTCATATGGACAGAAATGGTATGGACCTAACAGAAACAGAAGACATTAAGAAGAGGTGGCAAGAATACACAGAAGAACTGTACAAAAAAGATCTTCACGACCCAGATAATCACGATGGTGTGATCACTGACCTAGAGCCAGACATCCTGAAATGTGAAGTCAAGTGGGCCTTAGAAAGCATCACTACGAACAAAGCTAGTGGAGGTGATGGAATTCCAGTTGAGCTCTTTCAAATCCTGAAAGATGAGGCTGTGAAAGTGCTGCACTCAATATGCCAGCAAATTGGAAAACTCAGCAGTGGCCACAGGACTGGAAAAGGTCAGTTTTCATTCCAATCCCAAAGAAAGGCAATGCCAAAGAATGCTCAAACTACCGCACAATCGCACTCATCTCACACGCTAGTAAAGTAATGCTCAAAATTCTCCAAGCCAGGCTTCAGCAATATGTGAACAATGCGTGAACTTCCAGATGTTCAAGCTGGTTTTAGAAAAGGCAGAGGAACCAGAGATCAAATTGCCAACATCCACTGGATCATCAAAAAAGCAAGAGAGTTCCAGAAAAACACCTATTTCTGCTTTATTGACTATGTCAAAGCTTTGAAACTGTGTGGATCACCAGAAACTGGAAAATTCTGAAACAGATAGGAATACCAGACCACCTAACCTGCCTCTTGAGAAATCTGTATGCAGGTCAGGAAGCAACAGTTAGAGCTGGACATGGAACAGACTGGTTCCAAATAGGAAAAGGAGTACGTTAAGGCTGTATATTGTCACCCTGCTTATTTAACTTCTATGCGGAGTACATCATGAGAAACGCTGGGCTGGAAGAAGCACAAGCTGGAATCAAGATGCCGGGAGAAATATCAATAATCTCAGATAAGCAGATGATATCACCCTTATGGCAGAAAGTGAAGAAGAACTCAAGAGCCTCTTGATGAAAGTGAAAGAGGAGAGTGAAAAAGTTGGCTTAAAGCTCAACATTTAGAAAACTAAGATCATGGCATCCAGTCCCATCATTTCATGGCAGACAGATGGGGAAACAGTGTCAGACTTTATTTTCTTGGGCTCCAACATCACTGCAGATAGTGACTGCAGCCATGAAATTAAAAGACGCTTGCTTACTCCTTGGAAGGAAAGTTACGACCAACCTAGATGGCATATTAAAAAGCAGAGACATTACTTTGCTAACAAAGGTCCGTCTAGTCAAGGCTATGGTTTTTCCAGTAGTCGTGTGTGGATGTGAGAGTTGGACTATAAAGAAAGCTGAGTGCTGAAGAATTGATGCTTTTGAACTGTGGTGTTGGAGAAGACTCTTGAGAGTCACCTGGACTGCAAGGAGATCCAACCAGTCCATCCTAAAGGAGCTCAATCCTGGGTGTTCATTGGAAGGACTGATGTTGAAGCTGAAACTCCAATACTTTGGCCACCCGATGTGAAGAGCTGACTCCTTGGAAAAGACCCTGATGCTGGGAAAGATGGAAGGCAGGAGGAGAAGTGGATGACAGAAGATGAGATGGCTGGATGGCATCACCAACTCAATGGACATGAATTTGAATAAACTCAGGGAGTTGGTGATGGACAGGGAGGCCTTGCATGCTGCAGTCTATGGGGTCACAAAGAATCAGACATAACTGAGTGACTGAACTGAACTGAGACCATAATTGAGTGACTGAACTGAACTGAGACCAGAAATACTGAAAACATAAGTCAAAGTAAACACATGGACAGGCATGGCTCATCTCTATCCCAGGCTGCATTCTATTTCATATGGCTCTGGCACAAGAAGGGTAGGTATGCTTTTATTTTTTTAAATTAAACTTTCAGTTTTGAAACAATTGTAACTTCATACATATTGTAAAAAAAGAAACAGAGATGCTGTGTGCCCTTTATTTCTTCCAATGGTAACATTTTGTAAAATTGTAACATAATATCACAGCCAGACTATTGACATGGATACAATCAAGATACAGAACATTCCTATTGCCATAGATATTCCTGTTGCCCTTTTATGGCCACACCCATCTCCCTTGGTACCCCTCCCCCATCTCTGACCTCTGACAAACACCCTGATCTCTGTATTTCATACTATAATGTTGCCAGTTCGAGAAATGTATTACAAATGGAATCACAGAGGATGCAACTTCTTGAGACTGACTTTTCTGACTCAATGTAACTCTCTGGATATTCATCTACAGTTGTTACTTGCATCAAAAGTTTGCTCCTATTTTTTGCTTAGTAGTATTTCTTGGTGTGGATGTACCAGTTTATTTAACCATTTATGCACTGAAGGTCATCTGCAGTGCTTCCACTTTGGGGCTATTATGCATAAGGCTGCTATGTTTGTGTACAGGTTTTTGTGAACCTAAGTTTTCATTTTTCTGGGTTAAATGTCCAAAAGAATAGTTACTGAGTCATAGTAGTTGCATGTTTAAAAAAAAACGGTTACACTGTTTTCCAGTTTTATATTCCTGCCAACAATGGATAAGCCATCTAGTCTCTCCGCTCCTTGCCAGCATTTGCTGCTCTATTTTTAATTTTACGCATTCTGATAGGTGTGTAGTGGTATCTCATGGTGGTTTTAATTTACATTTCCCTAATGACTAATAATACAGAATGTCTTTTCACGTGCTTGTCATCTATATATCCTCTTTAATTAAATGTCTATTCATATCTTTTGCCCCAAAGGATTGTTTTCTAAACTGTTCAGTTGAGAATTCTTCATATATTCAAGAAACCAATTCTTTGTCAGATGTGGTTTGAAAATATTTTCTCTTTTGTCAATAGCAAAGTCCAATTTATGAGTTATGCCTTCTGTGGATTTCAAGTCTAAAAACTCTTTGCTGACCCCTAGTAAATCAGACTGGGGCTCTGAAAAGACTCCATTTATGGCAATTACACACAATCATCTTTCTCTAATATGCCTCTTCTGACCTGGCTAAAGAACACACAAAATACAAGAGACCAAATACAAAAGACACCAATTTTTCTCTAATGGACACAAGGATGATATGCAATACATCAGGCTCAGAGAGGAACATACAACATTTTGAGGGCGCTAAGCAGAGGCATTTAAGTTTTCATAGAGGGGTGTGTAAATCAAACTCTTAGGAAAGAATTCCATATCAATAATCAAAATAAGTCCAAAATAAGAGCTGTCGACTTACTCTGACAAATCTTTACCTAAAGTCCCACTCTCTTTCCTTTGCAGAAATACACTATATTAGATAGAAATAAGATGCACATTTTCCACATTTGTGCATTATCAAATAAACTGCCAAAAAAGAGTCAAACACTTTCAAAGGCATGCTGCAGAAGAAACAGAGATAAGGAAGTCATAATGATAGCTTAATGGGTAAAGGATAAGAGTCACACTCAATTCTGCCAAAAGCAGACATGCAGAGGTTCAGACACGCATCCAAGAATCAGCTCTGTCTGCCAACATATCAGATGATCAGTGCATGCAACTGGCAAGGAGGCCCAGGGAGCTGCCACTGAGCCTGTCACTGTCACTGTGAGCAAAGACAGACAAGTTCACCAGATAGCTAAAACCATGGAAGACCTTGTCTCCACACCAAAGCCAGGTACTCTTCCCTCAAGGGAACTTACACTCTAAGGCCCAACATATTCTGCCAACCATCTGCTTGCTAAAACATCCTGAAATAATTTTCCTTGATTAATTATGCCACAGAGGATTTAGACATTTGGCAATACAGTATAATTTTGCTATGGTAAATAACAATGGCATCATCTTTTGTACGTGGCTTTTCTGAAGATGAAAGCAAACTATTCAGTTACTGGACACCCACCACATATCGTGGCTGTTAACCATTGTCCCAATTAGTCACGCTGTCCCTGAAGAGTTAGCGGGTGTGACAGGACATTTAAAAAACTTTATGTTGTACTTCCATAAAAAATATCAAAATGCAGAAAAGCATATTCAAAATTAACTGTTTCCCTTGCTTCTCAAATGACAGCCCTCTTCTTTTGAACATATGAAAAGTGCAACTGACAAAGATCAAAGTTGTTGGATTATTTAATGCTGAGAAATTTTCAAAAGCTGAAGGGCAAGTCATCTGTTTCCCTGGAGAGTCCTGTTTGAAGATTCAGCAGCCAATTATGATCTGATGTTATACCTCATTCTGCTTCTCATCAGGAGTGGTGTATGACACACATGAGGTCAAGAAAATCCAAATTAATTTGGAGCCCTTACAAAATCCCTTGAGACTTCTAGCAATCTGGTAAAATGTCACTAAAACAGAGCTGGGGACCACTTTCATGCACGTGCTGCCTTTTTGACTCATTTATTAGTTACATCTGACCTACTTTCTAAAATGATCTGAGGTGGCTGGAGATTTTCTCAGTATGCTGCCAAGCTGAAAAGGGGGTTTGATAAAGCTTTTGGCAATGGTGTTATGACTTATAACATTTGTGAAGATGGCACCAACAAATGTCCTCTAGACCAGGAAACAAACACAACAAAATGTACTTTGAACATAACCAGAAATATTTACTGTGGAATAAGGAAGACTCTTCTGATAACAAAAGGACTGTAAGAATAGAATAGATGACATATACATAAGCATGCCCTGACAACTGAAAACACAAACGCTTTGACAGACCATTTCCTTTAAGATAAGAAGAAGCCTGGTGGCTCCATAGCAATATCAAAAGGTTGGGAAAGAGACAGAGGAGAAAGTCTCTGGGGTGGAGGTTAGAATACACACATACAGGTGAAAAGTTACTGAGCCAAAGACTGCTGGACCTGGGATTACAGCACAACAGTGTGCCAGCTGGCAAACAGGCAGGTGAGGAAACGCTGTGAATCATAAGCAAGGCTGCTAAGTGTAACCGGGTTGTAGCAGCAGCTTAACTTTTTGGGGCCAAAGAGTAGACATACTTAAACACCACTGAACACTAACATGGCAGAAAAAGAGCTCACTTTCTAAAGTTTAAATTATGTCTATTTAGTAAACATTGATTAAAAGACTTCTTCCAGGAAATTAAAAATGCTATTCTGTAAGCTCTTTATTTTTAAATATGGTACTCTTCTCTAAATCAAGTCCGAAAATATTTACCAGCAACACTGCTTCCACAGTTCCTTTTAACCGTAATTTCAGTATAGGATTCAGACATATGAAATGACCACTAAACTTTTTGGAGGACTAGGAAAATAAAACCCAAGAATATCACAAGTGACGATTCCTATTTATAAACTTTTTACTCTGTAATGATGGGTAACCCTGAATAAAACAGTGAGTCATACTAGGATTTCACCTCTTTTAGGATTTATCGTCACTATAGCCGCATTGCACTTGCCATGAATAGAGCACACATGGTCAACTTTTAAAATCTTTACAACTAAGATAATAATAAATGATAAAAATTGCTTTCACCTGAAAACACTACTGGGGAGAGGAGGGGAAGCCAGTAATTGGGCATAATGAAAAGAATCTGTTTTGGAAATTCTCCACTGTTCACAGACTCAAGTTAACAAGAAGGTACCCGATGGAGGCTCTACTGGAACACTAAGTAGTGACCTACAACAGCTAGGAAGCATTAAAGGTTTTTGATATCTCTGACCTAACAGCGTCACCAGATCAACCCCGGAGTCCAAGTCACTGTTTTCATGGTGTTTTACCTCTTCCGTCTACGTTATGTGACAACAGCAAGGCTCTTTCTTTATCTTGGTTCAGAAGGCCAGACGAATGCAGCGCCAAAGATTTCTTCCTCTTACGCTGACTGCAGAATCATACCAGCCGCAGCTGCTGCTGCTGATGGGGGAAGACTGCCTGCCTCTCTTCAGGCTACGTAAGAAGCAGTGTGTACTGGATTCAAAGATCACAAAGTATGGGCTGTGGAACTTTAGAAACTGTTCATAAAGTCGTCTTTTAGCCTGGTGGTAGAACTCACATTACTTGAGTTGCCAAACTGTAAAATTACTCTTGCAAGGAAATTTCCTGTATTGTGCTTTTAAGTTTGAAGATTTGTACCAAATGCCAACAGCCACCTAGCATCTCTACTGCTCTTGCCCTTGAACCGAGAAAGGCCAAGCAGAGACCAAGAAAAACACACGTACACACTACAATATTTCTTCTAATAAAACTTACCATTTGGCAGCTACATTTTCAACGCTATGGAAATGAATCTCCCTGCTTTTTCTAGTGATCTAATTTTAATTAAAAATGCTCTATATCAAGAGACTGATGCTCGATATAAAGGAAAAGTGACAAGTGAAGCGGAAATGAAGGGGTACTTCACACAGATTTTTGGAGGTAAGTTCTTTCAAAATATTAAACAGTGATAAGATTTTTATTTCCAATTGTTCCCGGTGTGGTGATCTGCTGTTGCTGTTAAGCTGGTTACAGGGTGTCTATGCCTTAAGGTCCCCTCTCTTCTCACATCAAACTTTATTCTGTCCTTAGACAAGTGTGTGATGGTGGTTTTAGCCAAAAGAGAAGTGATTATTCTACTCTGTGTGCATGTTAGACCTGATATCTCATAATTAATTCAGAAGTATATATACATATATATACAACAAATTCCAGGTTACCATGTTAACCCTGGAAGATACCCACAGAAATGAAAATGAAAGTACCCGACACTGATCTTGGGGGAAAGCACCTTCTAAGAGAAACATACTTAGTGAGGTTTTGTTGTTTGTAGCCAGTGCTCATCAAATGCTTGAAGGAATAGTGGATAATATGAAGCACGATTTCCTTTCTATGGAGGTAAGTGTTCCTGTGGTAAGATCAGAAATGTGAAGATCTTATAGTTACTTTTTCAGAGGCCCGTTGCTATATGGATGACTACTTTAGTACCACTTACTGAACTGGAGAAAACATTCTTCTCAGCATTCTTTTTAGATGAGATAGAAGAGATTTTAAAACTACTGACCCAATTATTTCATTGAATCCATTTACTCCTAAGTTTTGTTACACTGTTTTTTTCCAGGAAATTGTCTATATAATCCAAATTTTAAACTTCTGTGCAAAAAGTTCTTTACAGTGGTTTTTTATTCTCTATCCTTAGTTGCTGTATTATATATATATAGTATATGTTATTCCTAATATTGCCATTTATGTCTCTCCTCTTTTTCCTGTTGGATCAATCAGGTCATAGGGGAAAGCTTTTGTTTTGTTGATCTGCTCTATTGCTAATATTAATAGATAGATAGATCATATTGCTAATATGATCTATCTGCTCATATTCCTACCTATGTATAATTTTAATAAAAATTCTATACATACTTGAAAATACTGCAAATTCTTGAACTGCTAGAAGCAGGGTTTTTTCCTTTGTCCATTAAACCAAGTCTAACTGTGTTGTTTAAATATCCCATAACCTTAGTAAATTATCTGCCTTATCTGTCAATTACTGAGGTGGTCTGTTTATATTTCCCACTATAATTATGGATTTTAAACATTTGATGTGTAATGCTGATAAATACAAGGTATGTATCAGTTTAGAACTGTTTTTTTCTTGTAGGCAATTTACTTCTTTTGTCATTATGGGATAACTTTTATTCCTGATGTTTCCTACCTCAGATTCTATGACATGTGATTAACACAGCTACATCAGTCTTGTTTGGCTAATAGTTACCTGACATATATCATCCTATTCTTTTACTTTCAACTTTTCCTGGCTTTGGAGTTTTACGCTTTTTGAAAACAGCATTACTGGCAAATTCTGTATCTATCCGATCTCAGAATCTCTTTTAACTGTCAAGTATGGTTCACTTAACATTTGTTTCAGTTACTGGTTTATTTGTTTCTGCCATTTTATTAGAACTGGGCTATTCCCCATAGTTTCTATTTACTTTTCTCCCATCTCAAACTGTACTGGTTTAAAATTAAGACACCCTATTTCTGTTCTGCAGTGATTACCCTGAATCTTTTGATCAAAACATAGCTTGACTTACAAGTCTATTGGTCATCAATTTATCTACCCTCACCTCAGTCTTTGTAATTTTTTGATTTGGAAAGTTTTTATCTTATATTGCTGTCTGGTATTTTTGCTTTACCTTTTTAATACCTCTACTCAAGCTAGGCATTTTATTTTTTTATACAGTCAATGCTTATTTTGTTTTACTGTTGCTTAGACCTAATTACTTCTGTATTCAATTTTCTTCTTTCTGAACTATAGCCTTTACAGCTGCACTGGTAAAAATAAATTAACTAAACTAAATTAAGAACTTATAGTTAAAAACATAGTTGTACTAGGCACATTTCAAGGGTTCAATAGCTACCATACAGTACTGCTTTGGAAGCACATATGACAAAGGTCTGCTGGAGTTAACTTCTGTTTTTGTTGAAAAATGTCTTAGTTTGCTCTCTTGAATTACTAAATTGATGGTTAATTGTATTTTTTTTCCTTTAGTACTTGAAAATAAAATTCCTTTGTTTTCTAAACTCAGTAGCTGCAATCAAATATGCTGTCAGTCTAACTGACGCTCTTCCTAAATAACAGATCTCAACAGTTTGGCTGTTTACATCTTTGCCTTTGATCCAGGTCTCTATTTATTTTGCCATGTGTCCAAGTCTGTATTTATTTCTATTTATTTTGCTTGAGGCCTTATTTTATTGCCTAAATCCGAGACTTATGTCTTTCATGGATTCTGGAAAATTCTGAGTTATAATCTCCTCAAATATTCCCTCTTAAAAACAAAAATTCGCCCTCTACATATTTTATCATTCTGAAATTCTTCTCTGTCATATGTTAAACTTTCTAAGACTTTCCAACCCTTTGCTCTCTGTCAAAGTTTCCATTTTTCCCCTTTCTGGACTGCATCCTGGATAATTTCCTCAGATGTCTCTTCCAGGTACCCAATTCTCTTTTCAGTCTTTATAATTAAATGTTAAATCAGGTAGAGAGTTTACCTCAACAACTAAAATTTTAATTTCTTAAAGTTTTACTTAGCTATTTTTCAAATCTACCTGTCACTTTATTTTATAATCTACATCTGATATTCTTATCCATTAAAGTCTCTAACTGATCATATCATTAACCAAAATTTCTGGGAAGGGCTGGCTGTTTGTTTTACCATATGCTTTACCGACTGTGAATTATGTCTTTGTATTTATTGTAATTTTTGGACCCTGGGGCTTACCAGTAAGATCCTGGGGCAATTTTGATTAAGAATATTCTCTCCAAAAAAGTTTTGCATTTGCTTTTGCCAAGTGTTCTAGAGTATTCAACAGGTGAGAATCAATTTTATGTTAATTTTTTGGCCTGGGTAAGAAATTACACCAAATGAATATTATAACTTGAACCTCAAATCTGAAATATGAGAGGCCTCTGGCTATAATTTTTAGGGGGGAAATCTTCCCTCTAGTTCATAGCACAGACTGAAGTAGATAAGCTTGCCTGTCATCTCCCTAGGTTGATAGGCTGATATCTTCCTAATTTACTAATATACAACTCATTAGGGGACCTGGATAATAAAGTCTTTAAGATCTTTCACTAATAAGACCACTTGGTTTAAGTCCAAGACAGAGACACAGTCTATAATATTTTAATTTGTAAGTGCCTGATAACTTACCTTTACATATATGACGCTTTCTTAAGACAAGCAGGTCAGATCAGTGGTTTAAGTGATTTACCCAGTTACAGTTGGGAAAATGGCAAAGCCTAGAATAGAATTCTTTTCTGCAAATTAAATTCTACTGCAAAGAGTGTTACCATGGCAAACCCACCCTCAGGGATATCTTCTGCAGCCCTTGCATCTAGAAATCATTTGTAAATTTTAAAAAGAAATGATTAAATGAGAGGCATACAAATCTAAAGGTGCCCAAGTATGTTTCTGCATGGATCTATGCTTCAGAACTCTGGTGTCCAATATGGTAGCCACTAGTCTTATATGGCTATTTAAATGCAAACTGATTAAACTTTACAAATCTGTTTTTTCTTGGCTGCACCAGCCACATTTTAAGTGTCCCACAGTCACATGTGGCTGACCAGTGACTGCTATACGGGACAGTATCAATAGAGAGCATTTCCATCATCACAGAGTCCACAGGACAGCACTGCTCTAGAGAGTGGACTGATGAAATAAGTTATTTTACTGTTGTAGCAAAGTAGAAAGAACATTTGTTTTGAAGCTCAAGAGAGACCTAGATTTGACTTCTGCCTGTTACTTATAAACTTTGTTGACTCTTGAGCAAGTTTCTTAACTTCTCTGGGACTCTTGTTTCCTCATCTGTAAGTGGGGAATCAGAAATCAGGTGCTGGGAATATAATTTTCACTTAGTAAGTACAGAATCTGCAGTCTCCTCAACCCTTATTGGGGTCTTATGGCTGGCAAAAGGTATAAAAATAAACTGTTTCCAAAAGGTGCAAGAGAATCACCAAACCTAAACTTCTGGCAGGTGCAAGCATTTCCTTTCTAAGCTTTTACCTTTCTCTTGGGATGGTGAGGTGGGGTGTTAAAGAAAAACTAGGGAATTCCTGGCAATCCAGGGGTTAGGACCCTGTGATCTCACTGCTGTGGGTCTGAATTTCATCCTTGACCGGAGAACTAAGATCCTACAAGCCACTCAGTGCATGCCCCCCTACCCCCCAAAAAAGTTAGAACTGGAAAAAGTTATAGCTCAATATTCTGTCAACTCTAAAAATTCATTTAAGAGAAAGAGGCTGGATCTGAGGGTATAGCTGGAATACAATGGGTCAGGTGTCTTGGTGGTATTTCCCACGAGAAAATGACAGAAAACAGCTACAGAAGCATGTATAATTACCTGTATACACATCAGACACTAATTAACTTTTTATTTAAAGATCAAATCCCTAAACAATTCAGTAGCTTGCTGACCTGACAAAACTATTTGTCAGGTCTAAGACTAGGGAGACAAAACATACTCCGCAGAACTCTCAGAATCACTTTATGCTGCCCTGTCACTTCTCCCCAGTACAAAAAGGCCTCTAAATACTTTCCCCAAGTTCTTCTTCTAGATTATTTCTCATATATCCACAGTATTGTTCTTGACCTTTTCAGGCTTTTCTCTGGCTTAAAACCAAACTGATGTGCTCTTGAATATCTAATTAGCAATACCAGAAACTGTTAGGCCCTTAAGAAATAATTCAGTGCCTCAATTAACGGAGAAGCGGAATGATCTAGGTTAAATGACTCTTATGTTTAACTAAGGAAACCTTTGTTTCAACCTTCTGTTGAAAATCTTTCTACAATAAATATCATTAGTGCACTGTCCCCCTCAAGAATATTCTAATTAACATAAGAAACACTTCTGATGGTTTAAGGTCTTATCATTACAGCAAATCAATCTATGACACTATAGTGTGGTAAAACTTATAGTATTGATCCCAAGTAACACATGAGAAATTTGCTAGATTTTCACAAAATAAAACATTAGCCTTTTCCCTTTACAATTTGCCTTCATTTCTTCCATACATGGACTATAGAAATATTTAGATATTTTAGGCTCTGATTGGTTACATTTTGGTTAATCAACACACTAGAAATGAACTACACTCCAATAAAAATTGATATAAAAAACTTTTTGGTTAATCATGGTTCATTTTTATTTGTGTTATCTTGCACTTCAACTTCATAGGTAACTTTACTTGTTCAATACAACTCATTTCAGGCTTATGCTAAATGGTAATTAAGTCCATGGGCCTCTGATAATTTCCCCTACTGACTACTTTACTCGGAGAGGGCAATGGCATCCCATTCCAGTACTCTTGCCTGGAAAATCCCATGGACGGAGGAGCCTGGTAGGCTGCAGTCCCCAGGCTCCCTAAGAGTCAGACACGACTGAGTAACTTCACTTTCACTTTTCACTTTCATGCACTGGAGAAGGAAATGGCAACCCACTGCAGTGTTCTTGCCTGGAGAATCCCAGGGATGGGGGAGCCTGGTGGGCTGCCGTCTATGGGGTTGCACAGGGTCAGACATGACTGAAGCGACTTGGCGGCAGCAGCAGCAGACTACTTTACTAATCAAACTTATATTAGAGGCAACAGCTAGATTAAGTTTTCAGGTAATAAAAACAGAATTAACCCAATTTTCCTTAAATAAAAAATTGGATCTGCACTGCTTTGCAGACTTTCCCCTTTAACAGAATAGTCAGCATAAAAAAACAGCTATTTGAAGTAATTCTTACTGTTAATAATAGTTTAAATAAATCCATCCATTCAAACTAAGAGAGAGAATTATCTGGACAAATTGTTTACTAAAAATTCAAGAGATAGATTTTATTTTGCTTAAAAGTGAGCTAGGGAGAAGAATTTGGGGCTTTTAGTTTCAACAAAGATTTGTCACTTCTCATTCAGGGAATGAAAAGATGCATACTTTCTAGGAGTTTTTTTTTAAACATGTTCTATTGAAGACATTCCCCCAATACTAGTTACCTCGCACTCAAGTGAAATTCATACTTTTAGGTTTTAAGTTAGAAGCCAAGCCTCTCCAGCAGCCTCCTCAGATGATGGCTGCAGCACAGTCCCCTTACCAGAATAACCAGGGCTGACATTCCTACCAGCAAAGCCAGACAAATTGTCTGTCTTCTGTTCCCAAACACTCATATCTCCAATCCCATGTTGAAATACAAGAACCAGGTGTACTTTTTAGTATTTATTTCTTAAAAAGGCCACTCTGGCTTTGCTGACTATACCCAACCATTTTTCGTGTCTTAAAATGCCTGAAAGGACCCTGGACTAGGAAGCAGCAAAAAGGGTTACAATCCTCTCTCTCCAACCGAGCAGCGGCCGCTCACCTGAGTCTCAGCTGACTTAATGGCCTGTCTACCCTAAAAGTTATTATACTATTGATGTTAAAGTACAATAGCTCTTGGCCCTGCACTTGTACCCAACACTCAACTAAATAAACAGACTGAAAAATACCACAATCAGGGCAAAGACAGTCCTTTTTTTGTGCACAGAAATAGTAGTATCTGTCTTTAAGTTCTTTTGCTCAGTGGCATCAGTTCAGTTCAGTTCAGTCGCTCAGTCATGTGAGACTCTTTGCAACCCCATGAATCGTAGCATGCCAGGCATGGGCAGCCAATGACACATATTACAACAAAAACAAAGGGTGAAATTTATTTTCATAGAACAAACAGTAGAAATATAATGTAATATAATTATATAGAATAATATAGTTAACTATTACTAAAATAATAAGTTACTGTATACAAAGAGTGTTTCAATTTTAGAAGTTCAATTCAAAAGCTCTGATCTTAGCAAGAGACTCACTTATGACCAAGCGTATAGACCATAGTTTTTATTGTACCCTGAATTTCCAAGAATACTGTGCTGACAGAAACTAAAGTCACTCAATTAAGCAGCAAACACATGAACTATAATTAACAGATAGATACTCACAACTTGCATTTCTATACAGAAGAAATGGTTCGTGGAGCTGAAATTCCAAATCTTTATTTACTGGTTCAACTAGATTGTGCATATTCAGTCGATTCACAATGGTGAAACCATGGTAAGGTGAAGCTGACCTTAGATTTAATAGAAGAAAAAAAAAAGTAGTCATTAAATTTGCCGAAATATTATCTACTTTTTAGTTCCATTTTAAAGAATGAATGGAATATTGCATTATATAATATTATTAGCACTCAAAATCATAAACAAAAAATTTAAGTCAGATCATACCCCTCCCCATCTCAGGAGCTTTCAAGGACTGTCCCTCAGAATAAAGGCCAAGGTCTTAACTAAGGCCACCCACCCAAGGCCTTAAGTGATATGTGCCCCCTTGACTTCAACGCCTGTGCCTCTTCCCTGTTCTTCCTGCTCCAGCCACACTGGACTCCTTACCATTCTTCCTATAGGTATGTTTCTACCTAAAGACCTCTGTCTGGGCTACTTGCCCAGAATCTACAGTTATCTCATTTCCCACAAGCCTCTGTTCAAATGTCCCATTCTCACTGAGGCCTGCTACAGAACTACCCTTTTCAATGCTACCAAGCTCAATACCTCTAACCCTTCTCTCTTTTTCCACACCACGATTTTTTGTGTTTACCATCCTTCTCCACTAAACTGTACCATGCAAATAGGATTCTTCTTTTTTTCAGGTAAGTACCAAGAGAGCCATATAGTAGATATTTAGTGAATATACGCTCAATAAAAATATCATTTATTTTAAATATGGTACAGGACTGGTTACAATAATTATTGCCCACCATCACAATGATTTTGCTTATATCAAATGGGAGAACTATGGAGAGACTTGAGCTAGTAAGAAAATGTTTTGAATCCTACAAGAAACATCTTGGTTCCCATGTCAGGGTGATCCAGCACATGATCCTTCAGGTACTTCTCACTTGTATACGGAATATTTCTGTGTTAATGGGAGAGGTTTTAGAACTCTATTCTCCAGATTAGGAAACAAGCTTAGGATGATTCAGGCCTGCACCCTAAGTCACACAAATAATAACCAGGATTCAGCTTTTAGGTTTTCTGATTCCAAATCTATGCTTCTTCTATGCTAAGGTCTCTCCAAAGGGACATTCTGACATCTGGTATATATTTATCCATTTCATCCATAACATGTTCCCACATTTCCCAAACAGAGTCTCACTGGTCTCCTTTTATTGGAATCAATACAAGTGGAAGCTTCCATAAATTTTATTAAATCAAGTCAGTCACTAAACTAAATTTCATTTTCTGTAATTTGGTGAATCCACGCTGTTACAATAAGGCCAGGAAAGTGCTTCCCAAGTACCAAGGTTCTAATAATAGTTGAAGAGCTTCTAGAGATTTATATTGGTAATGAATATTACCAGGTAAAAGTCTTTTTTTTTTTTAAAAGGAGAAAGATGAGTAACAGGGAACAAAATGTCAAAAAGAAAGAGTAACATTAAATCACTTAAAAGGAAGAAAAAAATCAGTGTTTTTTAGACAAGATCTCAAAGGTGCACAACACAATTTAGAAGAATATCTGACAAATTCTTGTTGCAATCCATAAATAATTTACCACACACACACACACACACACGAAAAGAACCAGTATGTTCTTTTCGTGTGTGTATGTGTATCAGTAATCCTGCTGAGTTTCCTAAGCTTTAGAAACCAAGAAAAGGCATCTATCTCAATCAGAGCGAGAGTTAAGAGGGATCCAGGAAAACAAGAAACTCCAATGACTAACATATCTCTGTTTTCCTAATATGGGGGAAGGAGAAAGGCATCTGCTTTAGATTCATTCATTACTACAAAATGTTTTCTATTTTGCTAGGTTCCTAAATAAGTTCTGTTTGATTCTGAATCACAGGAACTGTCAAAGAAGGGACATTACTTGGTTAAGATTTCACAGCAAGGGATGGATGAATACTTGGAAGGGTCAAGCAGGAAGGTTCCAAACACAAATTACAATAGGGCTGAATCACTCTACATGACATTGTTCACCATCAAATTAAAAAAAAATAATACTTTTTTAAAAAGCTTACCTTCGATATACAAATAAGGTCCCTTCTATATCAGTCTTCTCCTGTAACAGACAATGAGTCAATTAGTTTTTCCCCCCATAATCTAACCACAAGTTGTCACAGTGGAAAAGTACTTCACATTTAAGATCAACTTATTTATTTTAAAATTAATTAATTAATTAATGCATGTTAATTGATATGCAATGTTCTATCCAGCAACATGCCTATATCTACAGTAACTTTTCTTTTTTAAAATGTAAAGGAGAAAAATATCTAGAATTAGCTTTCATTTTTTAAAACTAAAATGTTTTAGCCAAATTTCTTAATTTTAAAGTCAACGTCCATATACAGTCATTACTTCACCTTTAAAGTTTATCAGTTAGTAGGAAAAAAAAAAGAAATTTTATCTTACAGGACACTGTTTCATCACTTGGGAGATTCTGGCATATTTTCACGAGCAGCAAATTTTGTGATTAGTTAAGAACTACTGTCAAACACAATGAGTTTGTTATTCTTAGAACTTTGTTGAAGAATCACGAATACTGAAATTATACTTAGTATAATTTGTATAGTTCTTACAAATAATTTTAAACTTTTTTTTAGCTTAAAGTAAACGTTTGATTAAGAAAGTACAATTCATCATCTTTCATTTGCTGTGACAAGAGTGTATTTAGGTTTTAAATAGTTACAATGTTTTAAAAAAAAAAAAAAGAAAAAAAATTAGTCTACAGTTCACAGTCCAGATAGGATCTAAATAGTTTAATGCAATCAGCTAACTATTAGTAAACTTAAATGTTAGTCATATAGAATTGAATTTGGTGGGATGAAAAAAAGAACTTTAAAAGATATTTACCATCTTGATTTCTAACTTAAACATCATCATGGAATTTTTCCTTATGTATTTCTTGCCTTTCAAACTTTATTAATATAAGAAATTGGTAATCACTTGCTTCACAATGAAAGAAAACTTACCCAAATAAACAATTGTGTAAAGTTACAAATCACTGCCATGATACAAATGAATAATAGCAGTTTAGTTTTCAATTCAGGTTATTTCAGCTTGTATTTCATTCAGCTTGTATTTAAAGAAGAATGGCACAATTAAAATTCCAAAATATTGGAAGTCTGTGACAAACTAGAAATAAAAGCTTGTCAGTAATAAGCTCATGCCCCAAATATTCACCATCTGTCTGCAATCCACACTCCAAAAATGTTATGTACAGCAAGAAAAGAACAATGGTCCAAACAATTTAAACTAAAGTAATATCTAGTAAAACAGTCACACTTAAAAAAAAAAAATCTATAATTTTGTTCTATGTGGCTTGCCATACCTCCTTCTATTCCAGGGGGTGAAGGAAAGACGATACAAAGTAAAGCAATATGACTTTGAAAACTCTCCGCATCTGATTTAACTGTTTATAAATGTGAAATGATTTTTCACAAAATTAATGATTAAATATAACCCATGTATCTGCATTATGTTGCAAAGGATATATTATAATAATCTTTCCATTTTGTTAGTACAAGGACTTCAATTCTTATTGAAACGTGAATGTGAATCATTAATTCAATCCAACAAACATTTACAGATTATTTTTTAAATAAAGCCTATATAGCTAAATGAGTTAATCAAGAAGATTTATATTTTTAAGGGAAATGATGTTACGTTTATTTATTTATATTTTATTTAGCCACTTGGGTGGCTTGTTAGATCTTAGTTCCCCGACCAAGGATGGAACTCTGCAGTAGAAGCGGGGAGTCCTAACCACTGGACAACCAGGGAAGTCTCGAAATTCTGACATGTAAACAACCACCGAAGCTTCAAACCGGCTAACAAATCAGTGAACTAACTGAATGTAACTTTTCGCAACCTCTCTCGTGCAAAAAAGGCAAAAAGTCTGATGCGAGCATTCAGAGGTGACATCACCAGCAGCATACCTGAAACAAACACGAGGTCTCTTATCCAAAGGTTTCAAGGTAACAAAATTAACAAGCAAGCCCTTTTCCTAAGTGCCTTGAAATCTTTTCCAAACTCTGGAAACACAGTGTAGTTTGATAAATGCGGGACTTATCCCCACCCTCTCGCCTTTCCAAGAACTGAAACTAATTGGATTTCAAGCTTTAAATCCTAATAACCTCTGCGAAGGGGGTTCTGATTTATCTGTTGGGGGGAGAGGGGTGTTTACTTTATAGATTATGTATATATAATTTATCTAACAACTCTCAAAGCTTCAGACAATCTTACAGGCGTCGTTCTGACTCCATCGGTCTCATATCCTCCAACACACCTGCAAAGAAGGCAGGTCGCCCACATCCTCGAACTGGACCCCTGGAGACTAACCCTTCTTCAACCCTCCCCTCTATCAGCTTTCCCCCCGGATGTTTGGACCTACTTCCCTCTCTCCTCTCACCCAATCCCCAGCGGCGCCGACACCTCTCAGGCGCCGGCCAGGCTCTCCTCCAGTCCCTGGCCTCGCCTCCGCCACCCTGGCCTCCCGCATCGCCCCCTACCCAGCTCGGTCGGCGCGGCCCCTTTAAGAAGCGGCGGCTGGGAGAGCAACTTCAGCGGCCTGGCTGTACTCACCCACTGGTTGGCCTTGGGGCAGAAGGTGTACAGTGCGACCTGGCCCGTGAGGTCTGCGATGCTGGTGATGTAGGGGGCGTGTTGCTTCAGGGCCGCTAAGCTCATCTCTTGCCCAGCTCGACTCAGCGACTCCATCTTGAATTCCGGAGCCGAGCCCCTCTGGCGGGGCGGAGTCGAGGACAGGAAGGTGCCATGGAGGCAAAGTTCCCCCAGCTGCGTCAGCGCCCTCAATTTCCGCCTATCCATCGGGCCTCGCGGCCGGGCGGTACGGCAGCTATTATGCTCCGCTGAACCCACGCCCGGGGCGCCGGGTTCCGGTGTCGTCAGGTCCCAGTGGACTGAAGGTGTGAGGTGGCGTCCGCCGCCGCGTGGCGGAGCAAAAAGGCCTGGGCGCTGGTTCTTCTTTTCCGCGGGCTGAAAGGTACCGGCGCTCGGAACAAGGCTGCTCTGGAGATTTCTCACCGTTCCTGCCGTATTAGTTTCCTGCGGCCGCAGACTGGAAACCTAGCTGCGTCAAGGCAGGGCTCCACCGGCGATTTAGAAAACAGAAAAGCGGGGAGAAACGGGTTGGGGGTGGGGGAACCTCGGAAAGTACCCCAGATCTCAGATCTATTAGTGTTTTTATAAAGGAAGTTTTTGAAAAAGCCAAACTAGCCCGTCTGTAACTACACGGAAATGTCTTTTGTTGTCAACTTACTTTCTTCCTCTGAATCCCACGAAAATCTTTATCCAGTTTTGGAAAGAACCCGTGAAAACTTGTTTGCCGTGCATCGTTTAAAGCTTTAAAACGGTAACTCATCCTTTTAGCAAACATCTGCTTAATATTTTAAGACGTTTTAAAAGAGCCAGTTACTAGCTAAAGAGTAAAACAAGGCGTGGAAGATAAAGGGAACTCTGCGCCCACTCCCCCGCCCCCTCCCCCGGTTTGTTATAAAAAACCTTTTTTTATACTGAAAAGATAACCGAGAGGTGTCTGTGGCGGCCCAGTGGTTTACTCCACCCTTCCAGTGCACGGGGTGTAGGTTGAATTTTTTTTGCCTGAAAAAAACTATTGACTGTAATAGTTGTATTGTTTATGATTTTACATCCCGAGGTCGTTAACGGAAAGATACTTCATGTTTTTACATTCTTGGCAGAATCACGTTACATGTACAAATGCAGACAAGGAAACATATTCATTTACTGTTTCTTTAGCAAGTATTTTTGTTAGTTGCTCAGCCGTGTCTGACTCTTGGCAATCCCATGGACTATAGCCCACCAGGCTCGTCTGTCCATGGCATTCTCCAGGCAAGAATACTGGAGTGGATTGCCATTCCCTTCTCCATCAGTTCAGTTCAGTCGCTCAGTTGTGTCCGACTCTGTGACCCCATGAACAGCAGCATGCCAGGCTTCCCTGTCCATCACCAGCTCCCAGAGTTTACCCAAACCTCATGTCCATTGAGTCCGTGATGCCATCCAACCATCTCATCCTCTGTCCTCCCCTTCTCCTCCTGCCCTCAGTCTTTTCCAGCATCAGGGTCTTTTCAAATGAGTCAGCTCTTCGCAACAGGTGGCCAAAGTGTTGGAGTTTCAGCTTCAACATCAGTCCTTCCAGTGAACACTCAGGAATGATCTCCCCCAGGATGGACTGGTTGGATCTCCTTGCAGTCAAAGGGACTCTCAGGAGTCTTCTCCAACACATCAATTCAAAAGCATCAATTCTTCGGCATTCAGCTTTCTTTATAGTTCAACTCTCACATTGATACATGAGTACTGGAAAAACCATAGCCTTGACTAGACGGACCTTTGTTGGCAAAGTAATGCCTCTGCTTTTAATATGCTATCTAGTTTGGTCATAACTTTCCTTCTAAGGAGTAAGCGTCTTTTAATTTCATGGCTGCAGCCACCATCTGCAGTGATTTTGGAGCCCAGAAAAATAAAGTCAGCCACTGTTTCCCCATCTATTTGCCATGAAGTGATGGGACCAGATGCCATGATCTTCGTTTTCTGAATGTTGAGCTTTAAGCCAACTTTTTCACTCTCCACTTTCACTTTCATCAAGAGGCTTTTTAGTTCTTCACTTTCTGCCATGAGGGTGGTGTCATCTGCATATCTGAGGTTATTGATATTCCTCCTGGCAATCTTGATTCCAGCTTGTGCTTCCTCCAACCCAACGTTTCTCATGATGTACTCTGCATATGAATTAAATAAGCAGGGTGACAATGTATAGCCTTGATGTACTCCTTTTCCTATTTGGAACCAGTCTGTTGTTCCATGTCCAGTTCTAACTGTTGCTTCCTGACCTGCATACGGATTTCTCAAGAGGCAGGTCAGGTTGCCCTTCTCCATAGCAAATATTTATTGACCTCCTACTTTGAATGGGTATCCGCTTGGGATGCAAAGAACTGACTCATTGGAAAAGACCCTGATCCTGGGAAAGATTGAAGGCAGGAGGAGAAGGGGATGAGATGGTTGGATGGCATCACCAACTCCATGAACATGAGTTTGAGTAAACTCCAGGGAGTTGGTGATGGTCAGGGAAGCCTGGGGTGCTGCAGTCCATGGGGTTGCAGAGTCAGACACAACTTAATGACTGAACTGAACTGAGTCCCTTGGGAAGCTTCAAAGTCTAAGACAATTTTCTGGTTCTGGGAGAAACTGAAAGAAGTAGGGGCAATGCTAGAGATGTCTCACTTGACACCCAGGGGATGGAGCCAGTAACTTCATCTGTCAGAAGAGTATTGGAAGGCTTGGTGGAGGAGATGATGTTTGAATTAGTGTTTCAGGAATAAGGATGAGTTCATCAGGAAGGACAGGCAAGGACTCCCTTTTATATCACAGTCTAAATGGTAGTGATGTGCTCATCCTCTTTTGATGGTTGCTTAATTGAAGCTGGGTGGAGACGTCACTGGTTCGTTGTTCCGCACAAGTCAGGGGGATCTGGTGTTAGAATCCAGGGGCTAGGCCGCACCAGGGTCCTTTTCTCCATGCTATGCCTGCCTTTCTTCATATTGGGGAGAGAGTCCTACATCTCCCGCTACCTTCTTTCTTTCTTTTCCTTAACTTTTTATTTTATATTGGAGTATAGTTGATTAACAGTGTTGTGTTAGGGGACTTCCCTGGTGGTTCAGTGGTTAGAAATCCACCTTCCAATGCAGGGGATGCAGGTTTGACTCCTTGTCCCGGAAATAAGATCCCACATGCCTCCAGGCAGCTAAGCCTGCACACTGCAACTAGAGAAGGCCCACGCGCTGCAACAGAGACCCAGAGCAGCCAAAATTTTAAATTTAAATAAAGAAAAAACATAAAAAACCAACAGAAACCAATATTCTGTTAATTTCATGTGTACAACAAAGTGATTCAGCTATACGCATACAGGTATCTATCCTTTTTCTTTTCAAAATGTTTATTTATTTTGGTTGTGCTGGGTCTCCAATGCTGTAAGTGGGCTTCTCTAGTTGCGGTGAGTGGGAGCTCCTCTCCAGTTGCGGTGGCTTCTCTTGTCGCAGAGCACAGGCTCTAGGCACCTGAGCTTCAGAAGTTGCAGCATGTTGGCTCGGTAGTTGTGGCACATGGGCTTGTTCTGTGGCACGTGAGATATTCTGGGATCAGGGACTGAACCCGTGTCTTCTGAACTCGCAGGCGAATTCTTTACCACTGAGCCACCAGAGAAGCCCATTTATTCTTTTTCAAATTCTTTTCCCATTTAGGTTGTAACAGAATATTGAGCACAGTTCTCTGTGCTATACAGTAGGTCCTTGTTGGTTACCCGTTTTAAATATGGCGGTGTGTAGCTGTCAATCCCAAACTCCCTATCCCTCCCCATCCACCCACTCTCAAGGGAGCATTTAAACTATTGGTACCCTAAATTTTAACTGTAATTTTGGAATAAGTAACACATTCCCTTGGTACAAAATTCAAAGGCACACCTGAAACAATTTAGGTTTTTTAACTCTTATTTTTTACCTTAGACACAGTTGACACATTAGTGTCAGGTTTACAACATAATGAGTTGATGTTTGTATATATTAAAGTAGTCACCACAATAGTCCAGTTAACACCCATCACCACTCATAGTTACACGTTTTTTTTCTTTTGATAACAGCTTTCACGATCCACTGTCTTAGCTACTTTTAAATATGTAATGCAAAATCATAGTAGTCACCATGCTATTCGTTATATTCTTGTTCCTTGTTCATGAGTTTTCTTCTTACATAGATTTCCTGAAATAATCTAAGACATGTCCTTTTTAAATTATTAACTGTTTATTTTTGATTGAAGAAGACTAGACTAGTGAAGAACACCCAGTTATTTTAGGGACTTTTCATATTCAGAATAGAAAATTGCTTCAACATGCATGCATGTTTGCATGGCCCCAATTATATTAATTGACTTTGATGCCCTATTCAGCTATTAAGATATATTAAAGAGAATATGAGTATTTTGGAATTGAAAATCTTTCTCATTTACTTTGACGCCTGACTTTACCTTACATTTGTGGATCAAACATGAAGACCTTTCCTCTGTGTTTCACACAATACGCTTTGAGAGGTCAGAGATTACATCTTAGTCCATTAGGTCTCTAGTACCTGACACAGCTCTTGGCAAAGAGTAGACTTTGAATAAATACAGTGAATGTTGTCTTAAAACCCAACTCCCTTATGGTCATGGAAGAGACTACTGGGAGGGATGGGGAGGTGGAAAGGAATCTTACTCTGCACTGGAAAACCTTGGGTTAGTTTTGCGTTGTGTTTTATGAATGGAACACATTTTATATTTATTTATTTGACTACACCGGGTCTTAGTTGCGGCATGTGGGATCTGGCTTCCAGACCAGGGATCGAACAAGGGCCATCTGCATGGGGAGCTCAGAGTCCTAGGCACTGGACCACCAGGGAAGTTCCAACAATTTTTTACAGTAAAACTAATTTTAAATACGAAAAACCTAAAACCCATGTCTCTGCCACTCTGAGTGTTTTTGTGGTAAAATAAATAAAACTTGGCATTTAAATCATGGGCTCTAGGTCCAAGATGGCAGAGATGTTGACTTCTACTAGACCTTGAGCCTCAGTATACCCGTGACAGGCGCCACAACAGGCCAAGGCCAACCAGAAAAGGCCAATAAGTGGGCCATGGCCTAATTCCTGGAAATCTCCACCTCTTTCCCAAAATAGTTGAAGTAATCCTCCCACTCACTGGCCTATGAAATTACCCAGCCTATGAAAACTAACCACACCTTCTTTCAGGTCCTTTCACCTTCTGGGATGGCCCAAACTCTGTCTGTGGAATGTATCAGTTCAGTTCAGTCGCTCAGTAGTGTCCGACTGTTTGCGACCCCATGAATCACAGCACGCCAGGCCTCCCTGTCCATCACCAACTCCCGGAGTTCACCCAGACTCACGTCCATCGAGTCAGTGATGCC
>NW_011494876.1:13013460-13020771 GCF_000754665.1 Bison bison bison | reverse complement strand
TCTCCACTTTCACTTTCATCAAGAGGCTTTGTAGTTCCTCTTCACTTTCTGCCATAAGAATGGTGTCATCTGCATATCTGAGGTTATTGATATTTCTCCTGGCAATCTTGATTCCAGCTTGTGTTTCTTCCAGTCCAGTGTTTCTCATGCTGTGGAGTGTATATCTCCCTGAATAAACCATCTTTCATTTTTAAAAATAAAATAGGACTTCCCTGGTGGTGCAGTGGATAAGCATCTGGCTGCCAAGGCAGGGGACACAGGTTCGATCCCTGGTGTGGGAAGATTCCACATGCCATGGAGCAACTAAGCCTGTGCACCACGCCTGCTGAGCTCAGGCCCTACAGCCTGAGTCCACAGCCCGCATCTACTGAAACCCACAAGCCTAGGGCCCATGCTCTGCAACAAGAAAAGCCACTGCAGTGAGCAGCCTATGCGCCACAACTAGAGAGGAGCCCCCACTCTCTGCAGCCAGAGAAAGCCCGCTAGCAGAAAGGAAGACCCATGCAACCAAAATAAATACATAAAAAATAAGAATCAAATGTAAGCCATGGAGTCTACGATAAAGAGCGCTAAAGTACAAGTCATAAGATCAGTGTTTTAGTTCCGAATCTGCTAGTCATGTAGCTTTGTTAGTCCCAGGCTTCCCCTTTCTCCACTGTCAAATCCCAGGTCCTTGCCATGGCCTGGGAGGAGGCATTTCTGGGCCTGCTCTCCTGCTTCCTTTCTATCTCCATCTCCTGTGAATTTCTCTTTCAATTTTCCATCCCAGTTCACCGACCTGCAGGTGCTAAATGAGTCCTTCCTCGGGACCTTTGCACTTGTTCTCACTTTCTGGAGCATTCTTCTTGCTGATATCCCTGTGATAGCTCGTTTTCTAGCTTTCTTCATAGCATTTATCTGTGAGTTGTAATTATTTTGTTCACGTATGTTTTGTCTGTCTCATCAGCGCAGTGAAGCAGGAAACATGTCTGCCTTATTTACTACCACATTTTGACACAGAGGCCAGACCTCATAAATGTTTAAGAGTGTTAAGATGACTTCTGTCACATAGAGCTGAGAGAAGGGATGGTTGTTTCACCTCTACATCCAACAAAATATTTGTTTGTCATAAGTGCTAAACAAATCATCATGCCTGATTTACTTGTACTGATATATTTTGATTCTTAGGCTCTGTACTTATTGCTTTTAGTATAGCCCAGGACAAGCATTTGGCATCTTTTCACTCTTGAAACTTTCTCCTTGTCCATTTTCTCTCCATCTCTAAGCCTCCCTCTTTTCCTGTCTTTCTCCCCTTCTCCCTCAGATTAAAAAAAAAATATTCTCAAAGTATATGCTTATTAATGTTTTGCCTTTTTAGGTAGAGAAACCAAACTAACTAATTTTCCCAAGGTCATATAATGTTTCATTTGCTGAGCTGGAATTCTTACATGCATTGGAGAAGGAAATGGCAGCCCACTCCAGTGTTCTTGCCTGGAGAATCCCAGGGATGGGGGAGCCTGCTGTCTATGCGGTCGCACAGAGTTGGACACGACCAAAGTAACGTAGCAAGCAAGCAAGACTTTGGCCAGCTGATGTGAAGAACTGACTCATTAGAAAAGACCCTGATACTGGGAAAGATTGAAGGCAGGAGGAGAAGGGGATGACAGAGGATGAGGTGGGACAGCTATTTCTTTCTTCCTGGCATCACCGACTTGATGGACATGAGTTTGAGAAAGCTCCTGGAGTTGGTGATGGACAGGAAAGCCTGGTGTGCTGCAGTCCCTGGGGTTGCAAAGAGTCAGACATGACTGAGAAAGTGAACTGAACTGAACCTTGGTTTCCAGGTGGATCATGCATCTTGCTACTCTTCTGCCAGGCACACTTTTTTTTTTTTAATATAAATTAGTGAGGTTTATTAATGAAGGAAAATACTATCTATGAGATAATGACACATAATAAAACAATATCAAGCAAACAAAAAGAGCACAACTGAACTATTATTACATCAAAAATGGGTTAATCTAACAAAAACATGGTAAAATAAGACATTAGACATATCAACTTGAAGCCACACTTTTAAATTATACTGTCTACACATGAATGAAACTTACTTTACTTGTGTTGCTGTTTCACTACTGAGATTTATTTTACATGATTGATATCCAAAACATTTTAGACTTACTATTAAGTGTAACACTGATTAAATTACCCTTGCCAGATGATTAGGATGGTAGTGCTTTCCTTCAGTTTCTCTAGAAAGGTCTCAGACCTCTGTATTTTAAAATGTTACCCTATGAAAGTATTTTAAGTGGTGTAGTCAGGTGGCCCGGTGCTAAAGAATCTGCCTGCCAATACAGGAGACACGGGTTCAATCCCTGGGTCGGGAATATTACCTAGAGAAGGGAATAGCAACCCACTCCAGTATTCTTTCCTGGAGAATCCCATGGACAGAGGAGCCTAGAGGCACAGTCCAATAGTCAGAGATAACTGAGCACACACGCACAGATGCTTTCTATAATTACACTTCTGATATGTTGCACTAGTTTATCAGTCCTGGAGCAGAAATATAATATTTTCAACCAGGAAGAAAGAAATAGCTGTCCCATATAGAGTAATGTAGGGAGAATAAAATAACATGGGATTAGAACAACATTTATTAATAGGTCATCCCTCTATTGCCAGGAAAGATTGCACTTAACATGGTGTTCTTGACAGTGTTCTTTGGTAGGAAGGACTATGTTGTTTAATGTTACTTTACCAAATGTTATGTTTCAAATTACCAATAGCATAGGAATGTCATAAACAATGGCAGTGTATTCAACTGCTTATCCTTGGATCAAAGTGCTTCTTAGGTAGACTGTGGAAGGAAAATAAAAATGGAGTTGGTGTTGCTAAGGGAGTTCTCTAAAACAGAACAGGCAAGACACTGAGGAAGTGTGACTGATGCATGTCTCAGCCTGTATGGAATCTGAACTTCTGACCAGTTAGTGTCCTAATGCAAGCATCCAGAACATCTGCCAGAAACTCAAGATATTTATCACCTCTTACCCTAAAATAACCCATTCTTCCTTAAGGACAGAGATTTCCTGACTTGTGTCTGAGTCAGTCACAGTTCTTGCCAGGCAACTGTAACAATGTGATGACGTTTGTCTTCAGAAGCGCCTGATTCTTTCTCTCCCAAGGAGCACACTTTTGGTTTTATCCAAGTCTGCGTCTCCAGAATTCTCAGATCTCGAATAAGTTGTTTTTTAATTTGCCACCTTTTTTTTCTCTTTGGGTTCGACAGTACACATTCGCAAGCCCTCGCAATTGGTATATGGATGCAGATCACTGTTACTCATTTGCACGTCAAAGAGCCAGAGGCACAAGATGAGTTGACTTGTCTCTGGAGGAGACTGTTCACCAACAATCCCTTGATCCCTTTCCGTTGACGGAGGCACAGCCAGGCTTCACTTCCCAAGCTCCCCTGGGTTCCCTTTGTCTCCATGACCAAGCTCAGGCCAGAAGAACGTTAGCAGAAGCACTGTGTGCCTGCTGCAGGCCAAGGCCTTCAGCAGCACCTTCTGCTTGCCGTGTTTTACACCTTCTGCTGCCTGGGTGCTGTCATGGTGAGGCCAGGAGAAATGGCAGTGACACGGGATGAAAAGAGCCAAACCAACTGCCGCATGAAGGAGAGCTGGCCACCAGCCAGGGTGCCCTTGAGAGACTATTATAAGGAATGAGAAGTAGGCTCTGTTTGGTTTGAGGGATTGTGTTATTTGAGGAGTTTTAGTTACCCCAGTCCAGCCTATCCCAACTATATTACTGCTCCAGGTTGTTTAGAAAGTCACAAGTCACAAATGACAGTTCAATCTTCTGAAGTAAAATTAAAATGAAGCATATGACTGACCAGAACATGGCTTAGGGCTTTGAGAATAAGTCCAAATTATAAAAGAATTCCAGTCAAAGCTCTGCATTTACAATCGATGATAAGCAACAAATTTGCAGAGTCACAAAGTGGCTAAAGACCAAAAATAATGTTCCCTATGCCATAAGCAAACTGAATTTGTAATTGCGTCATGAAAAACCCTTGAAGACAAACGGTACACTGGCTTAGTCTGTGGCAGTTTCCACGGAAACTCCTGGGTTTCTGTTTCGTCTTTTTCACCTGACATACTAAAAGGAAACTATTTCTTATTTTCTCTTTATAATTTGAATTTGGTTTTTCAGAAATTTTTATTTAAAGTTAGACCACAGTTGATTTATAATACTGTGTCAGTTTCAGGATTACAACAAAGTAATTCAGTTCTACATACATTCTTTTTAAAATGATTTTTCCATTTAGATTATGACATAATAAAGTCGATTAATAAAGTAGTTCCCTATGGTATACAGTGGGTCTTTGTTCCTTATCTATTTCAAAAGTAATAGTATGAATATGTCAATCCCAATTTTAAAATTTTGCCTTCCACACATCACAAACGTTCTCCTGGTACCCATGAGTTTGTTTCCGAAGTCTCTGAATCTCTTTCCATTTAGCACATTGTGTCATTTGTATCCATTTTTAGGTCTCACATGTGAGTGAATGGCGTAATATCTGACTTTGTGTCTGACTTACTTCGCTTTGTATGATCTTCTCTGGATCCACCGATGTTGCCGCAATAGCACATTTCATTCATTTCTGGGCTCGGGAATATGCCATTGTATATACGTACAACAATTTCTGTGTCCATACATCCGTCTACGAACATCGCACATGCCTCCGAGGCTGGGCTGTTGTATACACTGCTGCTGTGAAAAAAAGACTGCTGCAGTGAACATCAACATGCATGTGCATGTTCACACATGATTTTCTGTAGACACTTGCCCAGAAATGAAGTTGTCTGGTTGCTCTACTTTTTGTTTTTTGAAAAACCTCCAATGTGTTATCCATACTGACTAGTAATTTACATTTTCCTCAAATGCAAAGGAGATTCGCTTTTCTCCAGATTCTCTCTTGGCTTTACCATTTGTAGCCTTTTTGATGCTGGCCATTGGGATTGGTGCGAAATTATGCCTGGGGGTAGTGGTGGTTTCCTTTTCTCTAATAGGGCCAGGATGAGCAGTTTCTTTGTTTCTTTCCTTTGTAAACAGAGTGGGTAAAAAGTACCTATTGACTGGCTTCTTGAAAGGGGCCTTCTTTTGAATTCTGTTGTGATTAACTACCCCAGAATATGTCCATTTTTCCCTGTAATATTTAAAGATTAATTTTTATTTATGATTCTGGGTCTTCCTTGATGAACTAGGGCTTTCTCTAGTTGCCAATAGTGGGGCTACTCTTCCTGGCGGGTTCTCATCGCAGACGCTTCTTTAATTGTGGAATATGGGCTCTAGGCACGCAGGCTTCAGTAGTTGCAGGACAAGGGCTCAGTAGTTGTGATCACTGTCTCTAGGTTGCTGGATCAGTAGTTGTGCCTCAAGGAATTACTGGCCCCCAGGCACATAGGATCCTTCTGGGGAAGAGGTTGAACCCAAATCTCCTGCATTGGCAGGCAGATTCTAAGTACTGGTCTCCCAGTAAAGCCCATCCCAGGGCAATTTTCAGTTCAGTCACTCAGCCGTGTCCGACTCTTTGTGACCCCATGGACTGCAGCACACCAGACTTGCTTTTCCATCACCAACTCCTGGAGCTTGCTCAAATTCATGTACATTGAGCTGGTGATGCCATCAACTATCTCATGCTCTATCGTCCCCTTCTCCTCCTGCCCCCAATCTTTCCCAGCATCAGGGTCTTCTCTAAGGACTCAGTTCTTTTCATCAGGTGGTCAAAGTATTGGAGCTTCAGCTTCAGCATCAGTCCTTCCAAAGAACACCCAGGACTGATTTCCTTTAGGATGGACTGGTTGGATTTCCTTGCCGTCCAAGGGACTCTCAGAAGTCTTCTCCAACACCACAGTTCAAAAGCATCAATTCTTTGGCACTCAGCTTTATTTATGGTCCAACTCTCACATGCATACATGACTACTGGAAAAACCATAGCTTTGACTAGATGGATCTTTGTCAGCAAAGTTATGTCTGTGCATTTTAATATGCTGTCTAGGTTTGTCATAGCTTTTTTTCCAAGGAGCAAGCATCTTTTAATTTCATGGCTTCAGTCACCATCTGTGGTGATTTTGGAGCCCCCCAAAATAAAGTCTCTCACTGTTTCTAATGTTTCCCCATCTATTTGCCATGAAGTGATGGGACCGGATGCCATGATCTTAGTTTTTTGAAGGTCGAGTTTTAAGCCAGGTTTTTCACTCTCCTCTTTCACTTTTATTGAGAGGCTATTTAGTTCTTCACTTTCTGTCATAAGGGTGATGTCATCTGCATGTCTGAGGTTATTGATATTTCTCCTGGCAATCTTGATTCCAGCTTGTGCTTCATCTAGCCCAGCATTTCATATGATATACTCTGCATATAAGTTAAATAAGCAGGGTGACAATATACATCCTTGATGTACTCCTTTCCCAGTTTGGAACCAGGGCATTTCTAGAGGGTAGATTTTGTTTGCAGTCCTACAGGACTGGTGCACTGGTCATAGCAAACACCCTCTTCCAATAACACAAGAGAAGACTCTACATGTGGACATCACCAGATGGTCAACACAGAAATCAGATTGATTACATTCTTTGCAGCCAAAGATGGAGAAGCTCTATACAGTCAACAAAAACAAGACCAGGAGCTGACTGTGGCTCAGATCATGAATTCCTTATTGCCAAATTCAGATCTAAATTGAAGAAAGTAGGGAAAACCACTAGACCATTCAGGTATGACCTAAATCAAATCCCTTATGATTATACAGTGGAAGTGAGAAATAGATTTAAGGGCCTAGATCTGATAGATAGAGTGCCTGATGAGCTATGGACTGAGGTTCGTGACATTGTAGAGGAGACAGGGATCAAGACCATCCTCATGGAAAAGAAATGCAAAAAAGCAAAATGACTGTCTGAGGAGGCCTTACAAATAGCTGTGAAAAGAAGAGAAGCGAAAAGCAAAGGAGAAAAGGAAAGATATGTGCATCTGAATGCAGAGTTCCAAAGAACCGCAAGAAGAGATAAGAAAGCCTTCCTCAGTGATCAGTGCAAAGAAACAAAAGGAAAACAACAGAATGGGAAAGACTAGAGATCTCTTCAAGAAAATTAGAGATACCAAGGGAACATTTCATGCAAAGATGAGCTCGATAAAGGACAGAAATGGTATGGACCTAACAGAAGCAGTAGATATTAAGAAGAGGTGGCAGGAATACACAGAAGAACTGTACAAAAAAGATCTTCACGACCCAGATAATCACAATGGTGTGATCACTGACCTAGAGCCAGACATCCTGGAATA
>NW_011494876.1:13012688-13013360 GCF_000754665.1 Bison bison bison | reverse complement strand
GGTGTGATCACTGACCTAGAGCCAGACATCCTGGAATATGAAATCAAGTGGGCCTTAGAAAGCATCATTACGAACAAAGCTAGTGGAGGTGATGGAATTCCAGTTGAGCTATTTCAAATCCTGAAAGATGAGGCTGTGAAAGTGCTGCACTCAATATGCCAGCAAATTTGGAAAACTCAGCAGTGGCCACAGGACTGGAAAAGGTCAGTTTTCATTCCAATCCCAAAGAAAGGCAATGCCAAAGAATGCTCAAACTACTGCACAATTGCACTCATCTCACATACTAGTAAAATAATGCTCAAAATTCTCCAAGCCAGGCTTCAGCAATACATGAACCATGCGTGAACTTCCAGATGTTCAAACTGGTTTTAGAAAAGGCAGAGGAACCAGAGGTCAAATTGCCAACATCCACTGGATCATCAAAAAAGCAAGAGAGTTCCAGAAAAACACCTATTTCTACTTTATTGACTATGCCAAAGCCTTTGACTGTATGGATCACCAGAAACTGTGGAAAATTCTGAAAGAGATGGGAATACCAGACTACCTGACCTGCCTCTTGAGAAATCTGTATGCAGGTCAGGAAGCAACAGTTAGAACTGGACATGGAACAACAGACTGGTTCCAAATAGGAAAAGGAGTAGGTCAAGGCTGTATATTGTCACCCTGTTTACT
>NW_011494876.1:13002766-13012588 GCF_000754665.1 Bison bison bison | reverse complement strand
AGGCTGTATATTGTCACCCTGTTTATTTAACTTATATGCAGAGTACATCATGAGAAACGCTGGACTGGAAGAAGCACAAGCTGGAATCAAGATTGCCGGGAGAAATATCAATAACCTCAGACATGCAGATGACACCACCCTTATGGCAGAAAGTGAAGAAGAACTAAAAAGCCTCTTGATGAAAGTGAAAGTGGAGAGTGAAAAAGTTGGCTTAAAGCTCAACATTTAGAAAACTAAGATCATGGCATCCAGTCCCATCACTTCATGGGAAATAGATAGGGAAACAGTGGAAACAGTGTCAGACTTTATTTTTTGGGCTTCAAAATCACTGCAGATGGTGACTGCAGCCATGAAATTAAAAGACGCTTACTCCTTGGAAGGAAAGTTATGACCAACCTAGATAGCATATTCAAAAGCAGAGACATTACTTTGCCAACAAAGGTCCGTCTAGTCAAGGCTATGGTTTTTCCAGTGGTAATGTATGGATGTGAGAGGTGGACTGTGAAGAAAGCTGAGTGCCGAAGAATTGATGCTTTTGAGCTGTGGTGTTGGAGAAGACTCTTGAGAGTCCCTTGGAGTGCAAGGAGATCCAACCAGTCCATTCTAAAGGAGATCAGTCCTGGGTGTTCATTGGAAGGACTGATGCTAAAGCTGAAACTCCAGTACTTTGGCCACCTCACGTGAAGAGTTGACTCATTGGAATAGACTCTGATGCTGGGAGGGATTGGGGGCAGGAGGAGAAGGGGACGACAGAGGATGAGATGGCTGGATGGCATCACCGACTCGATGGACATGAGTCTGAGTGAACTCTGGGAGTTGGTGATGGACAGGGAGGCCTGGCGTGCTGTGATTCATGCGGTCGCAGAGTCGGACAACGACTGAGCGACTGAACTGAAGTGAACTGAAGTTGGCTGGGTATTCAAGTTGTAGTTACAGAATGTGTCCACAAGATGGCAGCACTGTTCCATTCCCGAGTCCGGTTCCCTAGGCACTGCGAGACAGGGCAAAGCACGTGCCAGGGTGGTAGCATGTGCTTAAAGAGACACCAGGAGTTTCTCGTTACTACTTCCTTCTGACCATTCACCCGCTAGTGTAACTTGAACTCCAGCCAAGCCTTCATGCAGACAGTAGTGTCCCAGGAAAGTGGGGCGACTCTAAAGAAAACCGGCAAGTGGGAACCACCGCTCAGGACAGCAGGGGAATTTTCCTGGCTCTTTAAGCCGAGAGAGTCGAGCCCTCCTTTTGCAGGGGGGCTTGGTTTAGACGTAGGTAAGCCCGCGTGGAGGCAATGGCACCCCACTCCAGTACTCTTGCCTGGCAAATCCCATGAATGGAGGAGCCTGGTAGGCTCCAGTCCATGGGGTCTCTAAGAGTAGGGCACGACTGAGCGACTTCACTTTTACTTTTCACTTTCATGCATTGGAGAAGGAAATGGCAACCCACTCCAGTGTTCTTGCCTGGAGAAAACCAGGGACAGAGGAGCCTAGTGGGCTGCCCTCTATGGGGTCGCACAGAGTCGGACACGACTGAGGCGACTTAGCAGCAGCAGCAGCAGCAAGCCCGCGTGGAGATGGTGATGGGGGTGCCTTCCAGGGGCAGGAGACACTCCTCGTCCTGGTGGGTTCCCCAGTGCGGCTGCATCCTCTTAGCTCCATCAGCCAGCCCCAGGACAATCCAGTCTGCCTGTGATGTGAAAAGAGCCGAGATCCCGAGGTCTGAAAAGAGGATAGTAGGCATTTTAGTCCACATTTTCTTTCTTTTTTTCAATTTTGATTTTCATTCCTATGGGAGTGTAGATGATATACAGTACTGTTTGCTTTTGGCGACCAGCAACATGAATTTATTCAACTGATACACAGATCAATTTCTTCTCAGAATCTTTTCCCTTATAAGTTGTTTCAGAGTGTTATTTTAAATTCAGTGTGATCCACAGTAGTTCTGTGGTGACTCTTGGTAAAGAATCCATCTGCAAGGCAGGAGATTCGGGTTCAGTCCCTGGGGATGGAAATCTGTTGAGGGAAACAGTGACCCACAGCAACATTCTATCCTGAGAAGTGTATGTTCAGTGGAGCCTGGGGGCTGTATAGTGCATGGAGTCCATAAAAGGGTGCACAGAACTGGGTAACTAAACAACGGCGGCAACAACAACATCACCAACAACAGTAGAAGTTAAATATCTGTTTCATAGATACATGTATATCTATAAGTTTTTATATCTGTATTTATATCTATGTCGACATTGTGTACATAAACACGTTTATGTAAATATTAGGGTGTATCTATATATATCATCTTCTGTCTTTACTCTGGACACGACCTTTCCCTTTGGTAAGCAGTGGTGTTTTTTCTATGGGTGCTGGTCTGTTGATTCATTTGTATCCATTTTAGACTTGCCTAGGGCTTCCCTGGTGGCTCAGAGGGTAAAGCATCTGCCAGCAATGCAGAAAACCCAGGTTTGATCCCTGGGTTGGAAAGATCCCCTGGAGTAGGAAATGGCAACCCACTCCAGTATTCTTGCCTGGAGAATCCCATGGATGGAGGAGCCTGGTAGGCTACAGTCCATAGGGTCACAAAGGGTCAGACATGACTGAGCGACTTGACTTGCTTTCTTTAGACTTGTGAGTTAAGTGCTGGCAGATGACACTTAGCCTTGTCTTGTCTGACTTCTCTTCTTCGGACCATGTGTAGGTCCATCCTTTTTTCTGTGTCTGCACTGAGACCTTGTTCTTTAAAGCCTGAGCACCATTTCACTATGCTCTGGTACCACGTCTGCTTTCTCCATTCATCTTTGGATGGACCTTAGGTGGCCTCCTCACCTCGGCTCTTTTGAAGGGCACTGCAGTGAATGTAAAGGTGCTTGAGGCTTTTTGAATGACTGCTTCCTGCCGATGCTAGTCTAGAAGTGGGGCTGCTGAAACATCTGAAATTTTTGGTTTTTAAGGAACCTCCAAGGTGTTCTCCATCCTGGCTGTGGCAATTTACATCTCCCCCAGATGTGTGGGTGGTTCTTCTTTCCCCAAGTTCTCTTCCAGATTTATGGTGTGTAGCCCTCTTGATGCTGGCCATTGGGGCTGGTGTGAAGTGATTCTTTAGGTGTGTTTGTGGATGGCATTGCTCTGATATAGCGATGTCAAGGAGCTTTTTCTGGTTACTTTCTTTCTATAAAGCATGGGTAAAATGTACCAATTGCACTGGCTGCTGGAGGGTTTGCCCTGTTTTGAATCCTGTTGTGACTGACTACCCCAGGACTCTTCTGCTTTTCATAAAGATTCGTTTATTTATTTGGGCTTCCGTGGTAGCTCAGCTGGTAAAGAATCTGCATGCAATGCAGGAGATCCTGGTTTGAATCCCGGGTCAGGAAGATCTGCTGGAGAAGGGATAGGCTACCTACGCCAGTATTCTTGGGCTTCCCTGGTGGCTCAGCTGGGTAAAGAATCTGCCTGCAATGCAGGAGAGCTGGTTTCTATCCTTGGGTCAGGAAGATCCCCTGGAGAAGAGAACAGCTACCCACTGCAGTATTCTGGCCTGGAGAATTCCATGGACAGAGGAAGAGTCTTTTGCTTTTATTAAAGATTTATTTATTTAATTTATTTATATTACTGGTTGTCCTTGGTCTTCATTGCTTCATGCTGACCTACTCTAGATGCGGAGAAGGGACTGAGGTCCTTTGGGGCTTGTCATTGAGGTGGTTTCTCTTGCTGTGAAGCCCCAGCTCTAGGCTGGTGTTTTCAGCTGTTGCTGACCCAGGGATCAGTAGTTGTGGCTCAAGGGCTTACTTGCCCCCAGGCATGTGGGATTGTCCTGGGGAAAGGATCGAACTAGTGTCTTCTACATTGGCAAGCAGATTGTAAACACTAGACCACCAGCAAAGCCTATCAAGGGCATTTCTATAGGGTAGGTTTTATTTGCCGCTTTGCCAGCCTGCGGAATATGAAGTGTCCTTAGGCGGAGGTTTCAAGTTGTAGTTACAGGATGTGTCCTCAAGGCGGCAGCACTTCTCCAACGGTGTATCAGGTTCCCTAGGCACCGGGATCCTGAGGGAAGGATGTCTTCTGGAGTTTGTAAACGAGGGTGGTGTGCACTGGAAAAGACCCCAGAAGTTTGTCTCTCTATACCACTTCCCACTTACCCTTCTCCCGCAAGAGTAATTTGAACTCTAGCCAAACGTCCATGCAGAGTGCTGTCTCAGGTAGTTGGGGTGACTCCTATAAAGGAAAGCTGAAGTGGGAATCGCAACCGCAGGAGACCTGGACACCAGGGGAATTTTCCAGGTTCTTTAAGCCAAGAGAATCCACCAACCCTTGCACAGGGGGCTCTGTTTGGCCATAAGTAAGCCTGCATGGACATGGTGATGGGGGTGCCTTCCAGGGGCAGGAGATACTCCTGATCGTAGGGGGTTCCCGCTGCTGCTGCAATCTCTTAGCTCCATAGGCCCCAGGACAGTCCAGCCTTGGGATCCAGCCTGATCAGACTGCAGACTGCTGTGATGTGAAAAGAGCCTAGGTCCCTGAGGGTTGAAAAGAGTATAGTAGGCATTTCATCCATTATTTTTTAAATTTGATTTATATATTGTATGGGAGTGTAGATGATTTACAGTGCTGTGTTTGTGTTCGGTGTATGTCAACGTGAGTCTGTTACACTGATACATACATGTGTTCCTTCTCAGATTCCTCTCTCATACAGGTTGTTTCAGAGTGTTATTTCAAATTCAGTGTGATCTAGACTAGCCTCCACTACCACTGATGGCTCAGGGGTAAAGAATCCATCTGCAAGGCAGGAGATTCTGGTTCGATCCCTAAGTGGAAAGGTCACCTGACGAGGGAAATTGCAACCCACTCCAGTATTCTTGCCTGGGAAATCTTATGGTCAGTGGAGCCTGGGGGCCTATAATCCATGGAGTCGTAAAAAGAGTCCACAGTACTTGGTAACTAAATAAGAACAACACCAACCTCACCAACAACAATAGGTCTTGTTTAAACATCTGTTTAATAGATACATATATATTTATATGCTTATATATGTGTGTGTGTCTATATATACATATGATATATACATATGATCTTGGCCAGGCAGCAGTGAGCAGTGGCATGAAATGAGATCTTAATTCCATGCCCAGGAAGAATCTGGGTAGCCTGCATGAAAACCAGGAATCCTAGCCACCAAACCAGCAAAGGCTAGAGGCTAGAATCTAATTTTCCCTGGATCTTTACCACCAGTTAAAAATGCATTTATCACCGAGGCAAAAGCTGTAAAGGCACGTACAGAAAGTTTATTATTACAGATATAGCACAACAAGTGGGAGACTGCATAGAGAAATAGTTTGTTTAGTTGAGATGGAAGCAATGCAGAGATGCACATGCCTGGAGAAAGGGAGTGTGTGTGTGTGTGTGTGTGTGTGTGTGTGTGTGTGTGTACCACCAGTGAGGAGGAGCTCAGTAAAGAGGCCGTTAAGTCATTTATATAGGTCAGTACTTCCAGGTCTGTGTCTTCCTTCAGGCCAATGATCTGGTTTCTATTACCACACGTGATCTAACCTGGGACCCGCCCCTGGGGTGCCCATGCACCCCTGAGCCACGATGGATCTTGAAGTGACGGTTTCTGGGAGGAGGCTGTTTGATGGTGAATTTAGAACCGGGAGCCCGCCTGTCTCCAGCCTCAGGAAATGCAAAGAGGAGCCTCTGCTGGGTGTGCTTGGTTGTTCAGTTGTGCTGGACGCTTCGTGACCTTAGGAACTGTGGCCGCCAGGCTCCTCTGTCCAAGGGGATTCTCCAGGCAAGAATGCTGGAGTGGGTTGTCATGCCAGTATCTCCAGGGGATCTTCCCAATCCATGGATCACACCCAGGTCTTCCCCATTGAGGGCAGATACTATACCATCTGGGCCACTAGGGAAGCCAAAGAGGAGCCTGGCTGATTATAAACGTTCAACCTGGAGCCCGTCTACCACATACCTCACATAGAAATATATGTACATAAACATGCGTATGTATATATATATGCTGCTGCTGCTGAGTCACTTCAGTCGTGTCCGACTCTGTGCGACCCCATAGACAGCAGCCCACCAGGCTCCGCTGTCCCTGGGATTCTCCAGGCAAGAACACTGGAGTGGGTTGCCATTTCCTTCTCCAATGTATGAAAGTGAAAAGTGAAAGTGAAGTTGCTCAGTCGTGTCCTACTCTTTGAGACACCATGGACTGCACCACCAGGCTCCTCCGTCCATGGGATTTTCCAGGCAAGAGTACTGGAGTGGGGTGCCATTGCCTTCTCCTGCATATATACATATTAGTGTGTATTTAGAAATAGCACTGTCCTTCTTTACTTTGGACACAAACTTTACCTCTGGTAGGCAGTAGTGTTTTTTTTATAGGGGTGCAAGTCTGTTTGAGTAAGGTACCTTGATACATTTGTGTCCACTTTAGAGTTAGCAAGAAAGTGCTAGCCTGTACCATTTTATATGTGTATGTGTTCGCTTGTATCTATGTACAGCAGCCTTCATCTTCACTCTGTTTAAGAAATGCCCAGGGCGCTGTCCATCCCGGTGTGGTAGTTTCCATTCCCCCAGACGTGTCGGAGGTTCTTTGTTCTCTGAGATGTCTCCAGGATTTCTGGTGTGTAGCCGTCTTGACGGGTGCCACTGGCAGTGGTGTGCAGTGATTCCTGGGTGTACATGTGGATGGCATTCCTGTCATACAGCCACGTGAAGCAGTTTTTCCGGGTTATGTTCCTTTGCATACAGAATGGGGAAAAATGTCCCGATTGTAACTGGCTTGTGGAGGGGCGGCCCTGTTTTGAATCTTGTTGTGAATGATTATCCCAGGGCTCTTCTTTTAGTAAAGATTTTTAGTTTAGTTCTTTATTTTTCCTCCTGGTTGTCCTGGGTCTTTTTGGTGGACACCACCCTTCTCTAGATGCTCAGAGCTGGGCTACGGTCCTTTTGGGGTTGGTATTGTGATGGCTTCTTTTGCTGCGGAGTCCTGGCTCTCAGCTAGCGGGCTTCAGCTGCTGGGGAGAGAGGCATCAGTAATTGAGGCCCCAGGGCTTCTTGCCTTGAGGCATGGGGATCCTCCTGGACAAGGGATCGAGCCCGTGTTTCCTACTTTGGCAGGTAGATTCTAAGCAGTGGATCACTGGGAAAAGGCCACCCCAAGGCATTTTTAAAGAGTGGATTTTATCTGTGGCCCTGTTGGAGTGGCAAGTCTGAAGTGCCCTTAGGCAGGGGGTTTCTAGTTGTAGTTACAGAACGTGTCCACAAGGAGGCAGCACCTGCCTATTGCCAAGGCACGTTCGCTGGGCACTGTGAGTCTGTTCCCAGGTGACATGTGATTACAGAGACACCAGAATTTTGTCACTACCACTTGCACGTGACCCTCCACCCACAAGAGTCACTTGAACTCCAGCCAAACCTCCATGCCATGAGGGGTGCCCCAGGAAACTGGGGCGACTCTAAAGAAAAGCCAGCAAGTAGGAACCACAACCCAGGCAATGTGGACACCAGGCCAATTTTCCCGAGTCCTTAATGAGACAGTCGACCGCTCCTTGTGCAGGGAGCTCAGTGTGGCCATAAGTAAGCCTGCATGGACACGGTGATGGGGGTGCCTTCCAGGGGCAGGAGACACTGCTGGTCCTTGGGGGTTCTCCACTGCTGCCGCAATCTCTTAGCTCCACCAGCCAGCCCCAGGACAGTCCAGCCTTGGGATCCAGCCTGATCAGACTGCCGTGATATGAAAAGAGCCGAGGTCCTGAGGCCTGAAAGAGCAGGACAGGCATTTTCTCCGCGTTTTTTTTAAATTCGATTTTCATCGCTGTGGGAGTGCAGATGATTTACCATGCTCACTGTGTTTGCTTTTGGCATCCGGCACCATGAATCCATTCACCTGATACACACGTCAGTTCCTTCTCAGATTCTTCTCCCATGTGGGTTATTTCAGAGTGTTATTTCCAATTCAGTGTGATCTACAGTGGTTCCCTGGTGGCTCTTGGTAAAGAATCCATCTGCAAGGCAGGAGATTCAGGTTCCATCCCCAGGGTGAAAGATCTTCTGTTGAGGAAGTGGTGAGCCACAGCGGTATTCTTGCCTGGGACGTCTTATGATCAGTGGAGCCTGGGGGCCCGTAGTCCATGGAGTCGGTGAAAGGGTGCACAGAACTGGATGACTAAACAACAGCAGCAACAACAAGAGTGGGAGTTAAATATCTGTTTCATAGATACGTGTATATCTATGTTTTTATATCTGTATGTATATGTAGGCAGTGTGTACATACACGTTTATGTCCATATTAAGGCGCATCTGTATGCATATAGCGTCCGCTGTCTTTGCTCTGGACAGCACCTTTCCCTTTGGTCGGCAGTGGTGTTTTTCTATGGGTGGCAGTCTGTTGATCCACTTGTGTCCACTTTAGACTTGCCAGGTAGGTGCTGGCAGATGCCATTTAGCCTTGTCTGTCTGACTTCACTTCTTCGGACCATCTGTAGGTCCGTCTTTGTTTCTGTGTGTGTCCTGAGACTTTTCTTTTAAAACTTGAACACCATTTCAGTATGTTTTGTACCACGTCGGCTTTCTCCGTTCATCTTTGGATGGACTTTTGGTTCCCTCCTCACCTCTGCTCTTGACAGGTGCCGCAGTGAACATCAAAATGTTTGAGGCTTTTTGAATGACTGTTTCCTGCCGGTGCTGGTGCAGGAGTGGGGTCCCTCAGTTCTTCCGTGTTTAAGAAACGTCTGCAGTGTTCTCCATCCTGGCTGTGGTAGTTTACATTCCCCCCAGATGTGTCGAAAGTTCTTTTTCCTCTGAATTAATTCTCTTCAGTATTTCTGTGTAACCGTCTTGCTGTGCACCGCTGGGAGTGGTGTGCAGTGATTCCTGGGTGTGTGTGTGCATGGCATTGCTGTCATACAGCCAAGTGAGGCAGTTTTTCCAGGTTACATTCCACTGCATACAGGGCGGGGAAACTGTACCCAGTGTACCTGGCTTGTGGAGGGGCGGCCCTGTTTTGAATCCTGTTGTGAATGACCTCCCCAGGGCTCTTCTTCTCTTAGTTAAGATTTTAGGTTTTTTTTTTTTTTTCCTCCTGGTCGTCCCGGGTCTTTTTGGTGCACTCTGGCCTTCTCTGGATGCTCAGAGTAGGGCTACAGTCCTTTTGGGCTTGGTATTGTGGTGGCTTCTTTTGCTGCGGAGTCCCGGCTGTCGCCTGTTGGGCTTCAGCTGCTAGGGAGAGAGGCATCAGTGATTGAGGCTCAGTGGGTTTCTTGCCTTGAGCACTGTGGAGTTCTCCTGGGGAAGGGATCGAACCCGTGTCTCCTACTTTGGCAGGCAGATTCTAAGCAGTGGATCATCGCAAAGCCCCACCCCAGGACGCTTCTGAAGAGTGGATTGTATCTGTGGCCCTATGCCACTGGCGAGTCTGAAGTGCCCTTGCTGCTGCTGCTGCTAAGTCGCTTCAGTCGTGTCCGACTCTGTGCGACCCCATAGACGGCAGCCCACGAGGCTCCTCTGTCCCTGGGATTCTCCAGGCAAGAACACTGGAGTGGGTTGCCGTTTCCTTCTCCAATGCATGAAAGTGAAAAGCGAAAGTGAAGTCGCTCAGTCGTGCCCGAGGCGGGTGTTTCTAGTTGTAGTTACAGAAAGTGTCCACAAGGCGGCAGCACTTCCCCAATCCCAAGGCAGATTCCCTAGGCATGGTGAGGCTGAGTGAGAGGCGTTTTCCAGGGGGGTGGCATGTGCTTACAGAGACACCAAAAGTTTGTAACTAGCACTTCCACGTGACCCTCTACCCGCGAGAGTCATTTGAACTCCAGCAAAGCCAGCATGCCGACAGGGGTTCCCA
>NW_011494876.1:13000836-13002666 GCF_000754665.1 Bison bison bison | reverse complement strand
CCCAGGAGGCTGGGGCGACTCTAAAGTTAAAGCCCGCAAGTGGGAACCACAACCCAGGCAACCTAGACACCAGGATAATTTCCCAGCTCCTTAAGTTGAGACAGTCGACTGCTCCATGTATAGGCGGCTCGGTTTGGCCATAAGTGAGCCGGCATGGACATGGTGAGGGGGCGTACTTTCAGGGGCCAGAGACACTGCTGGTCCGAGGGTGTTCCCCCTGCCCCTGGGGCTGCATCCTCTTGGCTCCATCAGCCCCAGGACAGTCCAGCCTTGGGATCCACCCCCATCAGACAGCTGTGATGTGAAAAGAGTCGAGATCCTGAGGTCTGAAAAAGTAGAATAGGCATTTTTTTCTGTTTTTTTTTTTTTTTTTTAATTTGATTTACATTCCTGGGAATGTACATGATTTAGAGTACTGTGTGTGGTTTCCATATCTGACAGCGAAATCCATTCAATCCATCAATTCTTCCTCGGATTCTTTCCCCATACATGTTATTTCAGAGTGTTATTTCCAATTCAGTGTGATCTACAGTGGTTGCCTGGTGGCTCTTGGTAAAGAATCCATCTGAAAGGCAGGTGATTCGGGTTCGCTCCCTGGGGTGAAAGATCTGTTGAGGGAAGCAGCAAGCCACAGCGGTATTCTTGCCTGGGACGTCTTATGATCAGTGGAGCCTGGGGGCCCATAGTCCATGAAGTCGGTGAAAGGGTGCACAGAACTGAGTGACTAAACAACAGCAACAAGAGTAAGAGTTAAATATCTGTTTCATAGATACATGTATATCTACATGTTTTTATATCTGTATCTATATGTAGGCAGACACTGTGTACATATACTTGTTTATGTACTTATTAGGGTGCATCTATCTATCTAAATATATAGCATCCTCTGTCTTTACTCTGGACAACACCTTTCCCTTTGGTCAGCAGTGGTGTTTTTCTATGGGTGGCAGTCTGTTGATTCACTTGTGTCCACTTTAGACTTGCCAGGTAGGTGCTGGCAGATGCCATTTAGCCTTGTCTGTCTGACTTCACTTCTTCGGACCATCCGTAGGTCCGTCCTTGTTTCTGCGTGTGTCATGAGATCTTTTTTAAAGCCTGGGCACTATCTCACTATGTTTTGTACCACATCTGCTTTCTCCATTCATCTTTGGATGGACTTTTGGTTCCCTGGTCACCTCGGCTCTTTTGAAGGGTGCTGCAGTGAGCATCAAAATGCATGAGGCTTTTTGAATGACTGTTTCCTGCCGATGCTGGTGCAGGAGTGGGGTTGCTCGATCGTCTGGTCCCTCAGTTCATTGGTGTTTAAGAAGCGTCCACGGTGTTCTCCATCCCGTTGTGGTAGTTTACATTCCCCCCAGAAGTGTCGGAGGTTGTGTTTTCTAGTAGATCTCTCAAGGAATTCTGGTGTGAAGCCATCCTGCTGTGTGCCACTGGGAGTGGTGTGCTGTGATTCCTGGGTGTCTGTGTGCATGGCATTGCTGTCATATAGGCTCATGAAGCAGTTTTTCCAGATTATGTTCCTTTGTATAGAGGGTGGGGGGAAATGTCCTGATTGTAACTGGCTTGTGGAGGGGTGGCCCTTTTTTGAATCCTGTTGTGAATGACTACCTGGGGCTCTTCTTCTTTTAGTAAAGATTTTTAGTTTAGTTCTTTATTTTTCCTCCTGGTTGTCCCGAGTCTTTTTGGTGCATACCGCCCTTCTCGAGATGCTCAGAGCGGGGCTACAGTCTTTTTGAGCTTGGTATTGCCGTGGCTTCTTTTGCTGTGGAGTTCCGGAGTTCCGGCCCTTGGCTGGCGGCGGGCTTCAGCTGTTGTGGAGCGAGGGATCAG
>NW_011494876.1:12990460-13000736 GCF_000754665.1 Bison bison bison | reverse complement strand
GTTCAGTAGTTGTGGTTCAGGGGCTCTCTTGCCCCGAGGTGTGTGGGTTCTTCCTGGGGAAGGGACGTCAAGTTTGTCGGGAAGACTTTAAATCGTGGATCACCGGAAAAGGCCACTCCAGGCCGTTTCTAAAGAGTGGATTTTATCTGTGGCCCGGTGGGGACTAGCCAGTCTGAAGTGCCCTAAGGCGGGTGTTTCTAGTTGTAGTTACAGAACGTGCCCACAAGGCGGCAGCACTTCCCCAATCCCAAGGCAGGTTCCCTAGGCACCGTGAGCCTGAGGGCCAGGCGTGTTCCTGGGGGTGGCATGTGCTTACAGAGACACCACAAGTTTGTCACTGGCACTTCCACGTGACCCTCCACCCGCAAGAGTCATTTGAACTCCAGCCAAACCTCCATGCGGACGGCGGTGTCCCAGGAAGCTGGGGCGATTCTAAAGAAAAGCCGGCGGTGGTAGTTTACATTCCCCCCGGAATTGTCGGGGGTTCTTTTTCTCCTTTGAGATTTCTCCTGGATTTCTGGTGCGCAGCCTTCCTGACGCGCGCCACTGGGAGTGGTGTGCAGTGATTCCTGGGTGTATGTGAGGATGGCTTTGCCGGCATACAGCCACGTGAAGCAGTTTCTCCTGGTTATGTTCCTTTCATACAGGGTGGGAAAAATACGTCCCGATTGAAACTGACTTGTGGAGGGGCGGCCCTGATTTGATTCCTGCTGTGAACGACTATCCCAGGTCTTTTCGTCTTTTAGTGAAGATTTTTTGTTTATTTTTATTCGTAGTGGTCGTGGGTTTTTATTGTTGCTCGCCGGCCTTCTCTAGATGCGCAGAGCGGAGCTGTGGTCCTTTGGGCTTTTCTTTGCAGCGGTATCTTTTGCTGGCTAACCCTGGTTCCGAGCTGGCGGTCTTAAATTCTTGCAGATTGAGGGATCAGTAGTTGTGGCTTAAAGGCTTTTTCGTCCCGAGGCGTGAGGGATCCTCCTCGGGAAGGGATCGAACCCATGTTCCCAACTTTCGCAGGCAGATTCTAAGTAGTGGATCACCGGAAAAGCTCACCCCAGGGCATTTCTAAGGGTAGATTTCATGGGCAGCCCTGGGCGACTGGCTTGCGTGAAGTGCCCTTAGGCAGGGGTCTCAAGGTGTTGTTACAAAATCTGTCCACAAGGCGGCAGCAGTGCTTCAGACACAACTCAGGTTTGCTAGGCAAAGGCACCCTGACGGAAAGTGGCGTTCTGGGTTTGTGAATAAGCGTGGAAGCTGCTTAAACAGGCCCTTCCCAGGTGGCGATACTGATAAAGAACCTAGCTACCAATGTACAAGACATAAGAGATGCAGGTTTGACCCCTTGGCCCAGAGGATGCCCTGAAGGAGGGCGTGACATCCCCCTTCAGTATTCTTGCCTGGAAAATCTCATGGACAGCGGAGCCTGGCAAGCTACAGTCCACGTGTTTCCAAAGAGGCCGACAGCACTGGAGCGACTTAGCACGCATGCACGTGCTCAGACACCCAAGAGTCTGTGTAGGTTCCCTTTTCTCCATGTTCTATCCAGCATTTGTTGTTTCTAAACTTTTTGATTCTGCCCATCGGGTCTGGTGTGAAGTAGTTCTTTTTTGTAGCTGTGATTTGCATGGGTCTTATAATGAGCAATGTTGAGCATATTTTCACGTGCCTGTTGGATATGTATGTCTTCTCTGGACAAAACACTATTTAGGTCTTCTGCCCTGAGAATGGAATTATTTCCTTAGCCAACACTGTAAGAAAAGTTTCAGTAAGTCCTATATTGCTGTGTCAAGTCTGAAAGATGAAAGGTTTTTTTCTTGACCCTCTAAATAGTTATGAAAATGTATAAAGCAGAGATAATAGAGCCTATAGATTCTTTTTATTTCTTCTCTTCTGTTACCCTTTTTCTGGGGTTTATTACAGGCTTTTTTTTGGTCTTTTTGCTATTATTTCATTAATATTTATTTTTTAGCACTTTTAATATGATCATTTATACATATGAATTTAATTTATTTTATGAATTTTAGCTCCCTCCTTTCTGAAATTTGTTGAACTTCTATGGTTTGTATTTGCACAGAAATAGGTTTAGGAATCAATTACTTATATTCATTATAAACTCCTGCTTTGAGGTAAAACCATAGTGTTACATACTTTAAGGGTTCAATGCTTTAGTTTTTCTGTTTATATATTAATTCACTTTGGGTTTTTGAAATGTGTTCTACCTTAGACAAAAATGCCATATGATTTATTGGGAGCCTTTCTTGTGGATACTGCTCATTTTGTGATTTGTGGAAGAATAAACATGATCTACAAATGATTTTTCTAAACCTGAACTCATTTAGCCTGAAGGCTGAAGTTTTAGGAAATTCTTTTCCCATTGAAGTGCACTTGTAACACAGGCATTGATGTCAAACAGGATCATTAAAATCACTCTGAATTACTGAAACACTATAATTTAATGAAGATTAACTGTCACAGTATGAAAAGCCATTCACTCATCTGTATGTTGTCTACAGCCTTGAATTTAAGGGATATTACCTGTTCCGAGCCATGAAGGGAACTGGGTGTTCATTATCAAAGAGAAAGACATAAATTATACTCTGCCGTTCAATAAGCATTAACCCAAAAGATAACAGAGTAACCAGTGTCTCTTGCACAGTAAAATTAATGCTACTCCTGTGACAAGAGGTTGAACTGGGTTAGGAATGGTTCTTTTTACATTGCTCAAGAACACTGAAAGAATTAAAAATGTATGGATTACCTCCTAGAAACAATGATCTGGTCCTGAAACGTAACAGGATCTGGTCCTGATACCTACTCTCCCGTATCCCCCAGCTTCTCTGTGCCATTTCATTTCGCGATTGTATTAGCGTGACAGCGTCTCAAAGCTCTAGAAACTGTATTTTGGCAAAGATGAAGATTTTCAAAGCAAAAGATTTTTTATGGGAAATCCAGAGGCAAATGGTGTAGAAAGGTAATGTTAAAATATGATCACCAAATAGTATCTCATTTTGTGTAAACTCTGTATATTCGTGTTTTTATTTTAGACTGCTGATAAATAGAAGCCAAAAAAAATAATGGAGGTGAAGTAAAGAGTGATATTAAAAATATCATATGGTATAAATATCCTTCTGGCTACAAAAAATACTGTATTGTTATTTTTATGTAAAATCTTTCAGAGTAAAAGCTGGCAAAGTTACTTCTTAAAAGACCTATATATAGTTTGGAAAAGTAATTTATTAATGGTCCTTTAATGTTTCAGACATTTCTAAGTCTTTGTTGTTGTTGTTAAAGAGTATTTTAGCACGTGTATTTGTATAATATTTAATACTGGAAAATAATATAGGTGGACCTGCTTCATCACAGAAGTAACTTAATTTTAAGGGACTTGGGGGAAAGTTGGGGCATCTTATTTGTAAATATTTTAAAGTCATTTATTTCTTATTGATGGATGTTTTCATATAGAAAGTGTTTTTGTTACTCAGAGATATTTTCCCCCATCTTTGTTTTCCTTTGATGGCCCTTTATTCTTCAGTAATGAAACCCAGGAGAACATTCACAGTTTTCAACCATTCCATAGATTCTGAGCTAAATTGCCTCATGGTTTAGCACAGGTAGTGGAAATATGATGAATTGGGTGAAACATTACTGTGCAGACACTTTCTGCTTTCTACAGATTCCTGCATTTAAAGAAACATACAGAAAACAAGGGCTTGGGAGGAAAAAAATGTCCATTACAGTTTATACTATAATAGAATATGTGAATAAAAAATCTCCATTTTTTTAAGTCAGTGAGTCCCTGAGGATTGTGGTACATCCTCTATAGAAAGCCGCCAAGAGATCTGATGAAAGGCATATCGCGTCAGAGAAATGAACCGTGTAGTTTGCAATCGACAGAAATACATCAGCTGAACTGAACTGACAGATAATCTCAGTGTCATATTTTGGCATGCCTTCTCAGAATAAGCAAGGAGTCTTTTCTTCCCCCAAAAGAAGCTGACTAATTTTTAAAGTGTTTGGAATAGCAGAGATCTTTCCTGGTGTGAGCTGGAAAGGTCTTTTGAAAATGTATCATTGACGTTAAATAAAAAGAGCAGTCATGGGATTTTTGTCCTTCAGACTGGAGATGGGTAATGCCAAAGAGGTTTCAGAGGCAAAGCCAAGAGTTTATGTCATCCTTAAGACGGGCAGAGGGTAAATGTAGTAACATTGTGAAACAGGCGAAAACTGACCTTTTATGAAGTATGGGTTAGGCTCACACGGCAATGGCACCCCACTCCAGTACTCTTGCCTGGAAAACCCCATGGATGGAGGAGCCTGGTAGGCTGCAGTTCATGGGGTTGCTCGACTTCACTTTCTCTTTTCACTTTCCTGCACTGGAGAAGGAAATGGCAACGCACTCCAGTGTTCTTGCCTGGAGAATCCCAGGGACGGGGGAGCCTGGTAGGCTGCCGTCTATGGGGTCGCACAGAGCCGGACACGACTGAAACGACTTAGCAGCAGCAGCAGTACTAGACCTATGTACTTCACAGGCCTGAGCAGAGCGAAGCCAGCTGCTCGTGCGGTCTCGTGGTACGGCCAGGCCTTCTGCTGGAGGGTCGGATGTCCTCCACCGTGCGGATGGGGTGAAAGAGCATTTTGAAAGCTGAAGGAAAAACACAGATCTTCTATCCAGCTTTCAAATCCAGTTTTATTGAAAACCATCACCATCAGATGTATGTACACTAAAATACTTGACTTTTAACTTTGTTTTCTGTTGAAAAAAAATTTTTTTGGCCACACCATGTGGCACGTGGGATCTTAGTTCCCTGACCAGGAATCAAACCCTCACCCCCTGCAGTGGAAACACTGAGTCTTAACCACTGGACTGCCTGGGAAGGCCCTTGACTTTTAACTTTAAGCCAAAAATATAAGCAACAAACTGGTAAGGACTCAGTAGCATTCTTCCAACAAATAAGCAGTTTGTTTTTGCTTAGAATTAATTGACCAAACAATCTTGATCTGACAGTTCCGGGATGAGAACACTAATAAACCACATCGGAACTCTGCCATGTTGGCAAAGCATCGCGTTCTGGTACTTTCATCTTTTAATATGCTCCTTGCTGTAGGGGAGGAAGACGTTTTCCTCAACCTTTGTAGGGTCCATGGCTGGGCCTGAAGATTAAACTGCTGAAGATTGACGGGAGAAAAGTACACACATTTATTTATTATGTGACACAAGAGAACCATCATGAAATGAAGACCCAAGGAAATGGTTAATTAAACATGAGTGTTTTTAAATTAATTTTTATTGGAGTATAGTTGATTTACAATGTTGTGCTAGTTTCTGCTACGCAGCAAAGGGAATGAGTCTCCGCTCTTTTTTCTTTTCTTTCTTTTTCTTCGGGCCGTGCTGTGCAGTTTGCACAATCACTGGTTCACTGAGCAGGGGCTGAGCCTGGGCCCCCAGCAGTGACAGCATGGAGTCCTAACCACGGACCACCAGGGAATTCCCACATCCGCTCTGTTTTAGATTCTTTTCCCATATGGGTCATTACAGAGTACTGACTACACTTTCCCTTGTTACACAGTAGGTCCATATTCTTTTTCTACAGTAGTATGTGGGCTTCCCTGGTGTGGCTCAGATGGTAAAAAATCTGCCTACAGTGCAGGAGACCTGGGTTCAATCCCTGGGTTGGGAAGATACCCTGAAGAAGCTACCCAAAACTGGAAGTCTGTACTCTTTGACGCTCTTCACCTCGTCTCACCTGCACACCTTGCCTCTGGCAACAATCAGTCTGTCTTCTGTATGCATAATTTTGCTTTTAATTTTTTTTAGATACCACATATAGTGAGATCATACAATATTTGTCTTTCTGTGTCTGATATTTCACTTTGCGTAGTGCCCTCAAGTTCCATACATGTCTCAAACAGCAAGATGTTCTTTATTCTGGCTGAAAAATACTCTATTGTATGGGTATTTGTATGTAATCTACTATATTTATGTATATATACATACCATATTTTCTTCATTCATTCATCCATCAATATATACTTACTTTTTTTTTCTTAGTATTTCTCTACTTACCAAGACAACTAGGAGTTCAGAGGGATAGTTAAAAGAAAGTAGCAACATAAAGCTGGATGTGGTTAAGTACCGACTGAGTGGGCCTGCTCCCCAGGGCTGTGTTCCTGGTGGACGCAGGAGGCGGGCCGGGGCCTGTGCCCTGGCGGTGGGCAGGGTTAGGACAGGCTGAGAGGAGGGGAGAGGATGGCAAGTCCCTTCTTTTTCTGTGTTTTGTTCCATAGAAAACCATATGGATTCTCTTTGGAGTTGCTTTTTTTTTTAACTTTTATACTGGAGTAATAGCTGATTAACAATGTTGTGATAGTTTCAGATGGTCAGCAGGGGCTACATTCTTGAGTTCCATTTCTTGGACTGCTCTTAGGAAGAATGTTCTTCTGTTCTCCTGTTTGCTGGACTAAAGCAGTATCTCAGCAATAGCTGTAAGACAGCCTGCATCTGAGCATTTGAAGTCAGAAAGTCAAACAAGAACTCCAGCTTGGCTCCACCACCTGGAGAAGTCATTGAACTTCTCTGGGTCTGTTTTCTCATCTGAAAAAAACAGGGTTAATGCTTTCCACCGCCCAGGCTTGTAGAGATTGAGAAATTTGCCCACATTGAGAAAATGTTGGCAAATCAATTAAGATAGTGCCTACGACATAGGAAGGGCTCAGTCGATGAATGTGTTCTCTTCCCGCTTCATAGTCCACAGTCGATGGGCTTGTTTTTTGAGTCGGGGACACGCAGCATGGCTCCTGACAGCACGTGAACGAGGGGGTACCTCTGCCGAAGTGCTGGTCTCTGGAATCGTGGGCAGCTTTCCCGGAAACCTAAGCCTGACCTCTCGCTGGTGGCTGCCCACAGACCCTCTTCCCTGTCTGGAGAATGAACGGGGACCCTGGGGGTTGCAATTCCCAGCACATTGCCATCCACGTGCCTCGTGAGCCCCAGAACACATGCACGCTGTCAAGAGGATTAAGGGGCGGCAGAGTTCAGGACTGAAAAGTGCTGAGGCCAGGCACATATGTTAAGCGAAGACATTTGTTAGCCAAGGACAAGTGCATATTGCTAGGTAATCAGAAGTTTCCCAGGGAGCTAGCCCAGCACGGAGCTACACTCATTTTTCTTGCATATATTTTCTGGATGGCCTTCTAAATGCAATGGTAATGCAGTCGGATGTAGCAGACATGCTGGCTCTCTGCTGGCCGACAGAAGGGGGAAAAATGGTTTTTTCTTAGGGGGAAAGTCACTTCTTAGGGGAGAATCTGGTTAGGGAGCTTGTTCTAAATCTAGAAATTGAAGAAAGCGGGGGCGGGGGGAGGGTTGCACTATCATAGGTCCCCCGTGAAGCGAAGGTCGCTCGGTCGTGTCTGGCTCTTTGCGACCCCATGGACTATACAGGCCATGGAATTCTCCAGGCCGGAATACTGGAGTGGGTAGCCGTTCCCTTCTGCAGGGGATCTTCACAACCCAGGGATCGAACCCAGGTCTTCTGCATTGCAGTTGGATTCTTTACCAGCTGAGCCACCAGGAAAGCCCCTAGCGAGCTAAATAGCATCCCTTTGAAAGCCAAGTGTGATTTCGGATTAAATCAGGATCATACCCATAAGTCCTGTGTCCTTAAGCTCTAGGGGTTCTGTTGAATTAATAAGAAGAACAATAACCACAGATGACAAAATACTGCCAGTCAGAGAAACGGTTCCAAGTCCAAAACCCCTGAAAACCTCAGAAGGTAGAACCAACCTGTTTTAACATTTGCTGCTAACACGGGAAGGGGGCCCCTTTTGTGGGGCTCCGAGGAATTGGTTCTACCGGGCAGCCAGTCTGGCTCAGCTTGGCCACTGCCTTCCGTGTCTGCAGGGGCCTCTGTGCTGTTTTTTCCCCTGAACACTCAGAGAGTCAGTCAAGAGGGACTGGATTCGTGTTTAAGAAAGTGTTAATTCTGTGGGAGATGAAGTTGGGGTTGGTGCTGGGTCAGAGCCTTAGAGAAGCTCTTAGAGGTGAGAAAATGATGTTATTGTTACTACCCTCTTTCCCTCTTTTTCTCGCCTTATAAACAGTGAAAAAAGGGTCAGTTTTTGGAATGCTTGAAAATAGCCTTTTCACACTCTAGGCAGCTGACACCTCTTGTTCGGGGTGGCCTACAGACCGGAAAGTTGGATAGTCGCTGTGGAAAAGGAAAATTACAGGTAGTTTTAACCATGTGAAGAAAAAGGAGATACAGTTCTTCATCGTTATTTATTGATGGTGCTATATGCAGATTCCATCTCGATGGGAATCTGAGCCTTTGAAGGGTGACGTCCTAGGACACCTCAGAAAAAGGACCCAGTTAACTAGAGTGGAGGATTCGAAAGGTGATAAAAGGAAGATTTTCTTCAGGGGGGTTTTTACCACCCAAAAGCCAATAGAGTAAACTTTCTCTGCCCCTGAGGGTCATTTTATTTCTGAAGTTACTGATTAATTGATGTGGTGAATTCTAGTCCCCTTCCCTCCCTACCATAATCAAAGCCTAGATTTTTGTTTGGTTTGCTTTTCAGTGTAAGGACTGAGCATCAGGTTATCACTGAGTAATCTAGGTCAGACATTAATTTCAATAGCTTTTTTCGTTGTTGAATATTTCAATGGAAATTGAAATTTAATTCTGTACTTTTAAAAACATTTGAAACAAAATATTTTAGGGTGTTCTGGTTGCCTGAGATAGTTTATATTGTGATATCTATAAATATGCAGTCAGGCTGAGAAGGTTTGGCTGATATGTTAAAAGTTAGAGTGAATTAAAAGCATATTGTGACACATTAAAAAGTAGATATGCCTGGCTGTAGAAAACTTGGAAGAGGAAATCATGATTGCAGTGGTTTTTCACCTGAGGCCTGTGGAGGGCCGTTAGAAACTCTGTGACCGCTCCAGGATTAAAAGCAGGGTTTGTGTGTCTGCGCTTTTGTCTCAGGACAGAATGGGTGGCCTTCATCAGATTCTCAAAAGTGTCTATGTGCCCCTAAGAGATGAGGAACCACAGACATTGTAAAAAAGCTTTTTATTGTGTGTCGGAGTACAGTCGATTAAGAGTGTTGGGGTAGTTTCAGGTGAACAGCTAAGGGACTCAGCCATATGTTTACATGTATCCAATCTCCCCCAGACTCCCCTCCCATCCAGGCTGCCACATAACATTGAGCAGAGTTCCCTGTGCTATACAGTAGGTTCTTGTTGGTTATCCATTTTAAATATAGCAGAGTGTTCATGATCATCCCAGAATCCGCCTGCCAATGCAGAAGAACCACAAACATTTAAAGATGCACAGTTAGAACTAGACATGGAACAACAGACTGGTTCCAAATAGGAAAAGGAGTACGTCAAGGCTGTATATTGTCACCCTGCTTATTTAACTTATATGCAGAGTACATCATGAGAAACACTGGGCTGGAAGAAGCACAAGCTGGAATCAAGATTGCCGGGAGAAATATCAATAACCTCAGATATGCAGATGACACTGAAAGGTTGTTGTTGAATCACGCGAATACACCAGGATTCTTGGCCCCCGGAGGAGAAGAATTCAATCCGGGGCCAGAGACGAGGCTTGATCGCTCAGAGCTTTTGTGTAATAAAGTTTTATTGAAGTATAAAGGAGATAGAGAAAGCTTCTGACATAGGCATCAGAAGGGGGCAGAAAGAGTACCCCCCTGCTAGTCTTTAGCTGGATGTTATATAGTCACTAGCAGTCTGTTAATGAAAGAAAGGAATATCTTAAAATTCAGAATGGCACCAGGCCCCTCACCCATAAGATGCATTTTGGGATAAATGGTTTATCCTGGGCCATAAAATGATTAACTTGAATCTTGAAGAAGGGCAGACCACCATACAAGTAGTTTCATTTACATAGATTAGGGGAACAATATCCATACTGGTTTGTCAAGTAGGTTCTGGGCCAAGAGGCGGAACCGACTTGGAGACAGAGTTTGGGGTAAAGGCATAGTACATTAGCATAGCTTAAGACAAACATTTCCATAAGAAAAAGGCATTGGTTATCTCTAGACTCGAGAATAGCTAACTTCAGGCGAAACCGGGTGTCATTATGGCAACACAATATTTTAAGAGAAACCTCCCTTTAAATTTGTATAGAGAAGGAAAAAATATTGCTAGTTTGTTTCCTCCTGCCGCTTAAGAGAGATAAAAATGTCTGACACTTGCAGGCTATTTCCTCTATTTGGAGACCCCTGGCCTTCCTGCCTGTTACCCTCTCAA
>NW_011494876.1:12965016-12989984 GCF_000754665.1 Bison bison bison | reverse complement strand
TGGGCTCCAAAACCACTGTGGATGGTGACTGCAGCCATGAAATTAAAAGACGCTTACTCCTTGGAAGGAAAGTTATGACCAACCTAGATTGCATATTCAAAAGCAGAGACATTACTTTGCCCACAAAGGTCCGTCTAGTCAAGGCTTTGGTTTTTCCTCTGGTCATGTATGGATGTGAGAGTTGGACTGTGAAGAAAGCTGAGCACTGAAGAATTGATGCTTTTGAACTGTGGTGTTGCAGAAGACTCTTGAGAGTCCCTTGGACTGACTGCAAGGAGATCCAACCAGTCCATTGTGAAGGAGATCAGCCCTGGGATTTCTTTGGAAGGAATGATGCTAAAGCTGAAACTCCAGTACTTTGGCCACCTCATGTGAAGAGTTGACTCATTGGAAAAGACTCTGATGCTGGGAGGGATTGGGGACAGAAGGAGAAGGGGATGACAGAGGATGAGATGGCTGGAGGGCATCACCGACTCAATGGATGTGAGTCTGAGTGAACTCTGGGAGTTGGTGATGCACGCCAGGGAGGCCTGGCGTGCTGTGATTCATGGGGTCGCAGAGAGTCAGACATGACTGAGCGACTGAACTGAACTGAATTGAACTGCACCTTGGGTTACATTTTAAAAACTGATAACAAGGAACTTCTCTGGGGATCTGTAACTTCTCTTTCTACAGGAAAGTCTATCTGTATATATCTATAAGTCTATATATGTCTGTTTATATATGTCTATAGCTATCTATATATCTAATATATATAAATTATATATAATTGTATATAATATTATATAACATAGATATGATATCTATAAATATAGATATTAGATAATATATGTAGATATCTCTGTAATATAGATATTAAATATTATAAAATAGATGTTAGATATTCTCTATATTATAAATATTAGATACTATAATAAATGTTCCAGCCTTTCATGTAGAAAGAGAAGGAATAGATTCCCCAGAAAAGTTCCTTTTTATCAATTTTTAAAATTTATTCCAATGTACAGAGTATTTTTAAATGTTTCTGGTTCTTTTGCATTGTCAGGCTTGGAATATTAGATATTGTAGGATATACAACCTAATGTTCTAGTATGAATTTTAAATCCCAATGTAATGATTATAGAAATGATTTCACAAACAGAGAAGCTCGATTAAAAAGAAAGACACCTGTCTTAAGGTGTGAGATGGTCTTTATACATTCAAATGAAGAATTTCCTGGAAACTGGAGGACTAAAAAGATGGCCACCCTGGGGCTGCGGGCAGAAAATTTCACCTGATTGCCACTGGGAGGCGCTGTGGTTTAGGAAATGAAGGGAACCCAGGTCTAACCCAGCCTCAGCTTCCAACTCAAGTGAAATTGGTGGACAGGTCCTTTAATCTCACCCTGGGTCCGTTTCAGTTATCCGCAAAGTAGCGATATTCTGTTTCAATGTATTTCAATGAGACTAAGGTGTGATAAACCACAAAGCACTTTTAAAAACGTGCCCTGTGGTCATTAAAGTAACACTGTTGAGAGGGATTGCCAAGGTAATTATGAGGATAAAGAGTAAGGTGCAGGTTAGTTACAGTAGGATGGTTTTGTGAATGAATTTTTATTCTAACATGTATACGCTGATAATATATGACATCGTTATTATTTACCAGAAAAATAAAAAACAATGGTTGTAGGGGGAATAGAACTAGGAGTGGGGAGGGAGGTTTCTATTTTTCACTTCATTATTATTTCTATTAGAAATATTAACAAGGGGAAAAAAAACAAAAAAGAAATATTAACAGGGGACATTTGGGCAGTGGCATTTTCGGCAGTTGTTTTAATTATTATTTTCTCTTAAAAAGCTAAAAATAATTTTAAAAAGGAAATAAAAGACCCTTGCAGATTCAGGTTTGATGTTGGGGGTGTGGGGCCAGGCCGACTTCATAGGTGCTGGTATGTTCTTCCATCAGGAGGCTTATAAAAGTCTGTTTCTCTCCTTAAGATGCTAGTCCTTCTTGATGATTAATGCTTATTTCCATTAACTCATTAGAGGCTTCAAAATATATTAGGTGATATTCTAATTTTATCTTTCCTTTTTCATATGTTTATTAGCTGAAACACGTTTTAAAAGAGAAATTTACCTTCATTTACTATTTGGATATCCAATGGTACAGTTTATATAAGAAAAACAAGATAAATTTTGATCATTAAAAATTGACTTTCAGAATAATGAGTTGATTCCCTAGCATCCTAATTTGGGTTTGGGGATGATTTTTTTTTTTCAAGTTTCATTATGAACTCATGTTTTAAACATATTAGATATGTTTCAGTCCATTAAAGTTGTTATTCATATGATGTTCCAATTTTTCTATTCCCTCTCTCTCTTAAACTCTAATACTTCCCTCCACTCTTGTCAATGTCACCATTGGCCTACATGTCACAAAGTCCAACAGTTAACGCTGACATCTCTTTTTAAAAGATTTTTAAAATGGAGATATAATCCACATACCATGATATTCACTCTTTTGATATAAATGGTTCAGTGGGTTTTGAAGTTTATTCACAAAGTTGTGCGGCCATCGCCACTTTCTAATCCCAGAACATTTCAGCCCCTCCCGAAAGAAACCTCACAGTCATTAGTAGGTGGCCCCTGTCTCTCCCTCCCCCAGCTTCTGGGAACCACTAATCTACTTTCTGTCTCCGTGGATGTGTGCATTCTGGACGTTTTATATAAACGGAACTGTACAGCATGTGGCCTTTTGCGTCTAGCTTTTTTCTACTTACCGTAATGTTTTCAAGGTTCATCCGCATTGTTGCGTGAGTCCTGAGTCCTCATCTTGACGAATCAGCAGCATTTGCCATGACTGATGTCTGTTCTTTGTTCTTTTGATTTCTGGGGCACCCTGTCTCTTGCATTCTTCTTGTGACTCTGGCTGCATCTGTCGGTCTCAGATGCTTCCTCCTTATCGCCCAGTCCTCTTACTGCTGGTGAGCCCGGGCTCAGACACCAGACTTCTTTATATTCATGCCCCAGCGGCCGTCATCCAGTCTCAAGGGTTTACATCCCACCTGCGTCACACCTGTACCTTCGACTCCTGAACTTGTGTCCCTAGCCAGGACCTTTTCTCTGAATTCCAGAGCTAAATCTTCATCTCTTCTTAGATGTCTCACGTTCATTGCAAAAACATGTCCGAAATCGAGCTCCTGAGCCACCACACCCTCCTGCTTTCCAATTTGTTCCTCCCACAGATTTTCCCTCTATATTCTTAGACCAATAACTTTGTAGCCACGCTTGAATGTTTTTCTTACTCCCCACATCACATCTATCAACCTGGCCTTTCCTTCAGAACACATCCAGAACCCAACTCCTTCTCACAGCCCTCATGGCTAAACCCTCCTGTCTAAGCCCCCGTTACCTCTCAGAGGCAATAAACTGATGTCCCTGCGGCCACCCTCCTAGGGTATATTCTTAGCAGCTCAAGGATCATTTAAAAGCCTAAGTCAGGTCACTTGTCTCTTCTGTTCAGAATTGTTCAATGGATCCCCATGTTGGTCAGGATAAAAGCTGAAGTTCTTACAGTGTCTAACAAGTCTATTAAATGTGGCCTCCCCCGACCCCATCCCACTCACTTCCTGCTGCTCTCTGCCTTCATTTCTCTGAGTCATCCTCACTGGATTCCTCATAGACAGCTCACCTGTGCTCGCCTCTGGGCCTTGGCACTCACTGTTTTTCTGCTAGAATGCTGTTCCTCCAGATATCTCAGTTCCTCATCTTTCAGTTCTGTGTTTACTCGTCACCTAATCAATGAAGACCATTCTATTTAAGATAATAACATGGGAACTTCCCTGGCGGTCCAGTGGTTAATACTCTTGCTTTCATTGCAGGGGATACAGGTTTGATCCCTTGTCAGGGAACTAAGACCTTACATGCCATGTCACACAGACCAAAAAAAAAAAAAAAGCACCAACCTCTCTCCCATTCCCCATGTCACTTTCTCTGCCTTTCTTTTCCAAAGCACTTACCTACTGACACATACATGCAGCCATAAGTACACACATCCACTTGTGCACACGCTCTCCACCGATGCCAGCCTACATGCACACATGTACACCTATTCATTTACTTGTTTATTTGTCTATTGCCTGTCTTCCCCACTAAAAGGTAAGGTTAGTGGGTATAGGAACATGATTTTGTTCCCTGCTATATTCCTAGCACCTAGATTGGGACTTGGCAAATCTTAGGCTGTCAATGTATTTTTATGGAATAAGTGAATGAATTGCCTGAATACTTCTTTCCCCCACAGGAACTTTGAAGCATTATTTTGGTTGCCTTCTGCTTGTTGTGAAATGCCAGAGGCCTTGTGTTTCCTTTTTAAAACTCAGGCTGGTCAGGAATGAGCTCTGGGCTCACAGCGAGTCCTCCTGGCCATTGAGTCAGCGTGTCTTCCCCTTTGCTCTCCCTAAGTCCTTGGGGAGTCAACATTTAGGCCCATCTGTGAGCCTGGGACTCAGCCCTCCTTCCCTACAAATGTATGGATGCCTGGCTCTTAGGTAGAAATGCCAAACAGAGAAGGGAAGATTATCTTTGGGGCTATGGATTACTTCCAAAAGTAAATGTAATGGAAGTGCTATCAGAAAGACTAGTGTGCACGAGTAGCTTGAAAAACTGGCTTGAGCAATTCTGCTTGCTCTGGTTGAAGGAGAGAAGAAATTTTAAATGTAGAATTTTCCAAGTAATCAGACTTTTAGAATCAAGAGGGAGTTTCTTTCCCTTCCTCCCTCCCTCCCTCCTTTTTTTTTCTTTCCTTCTCAGATACCAAAAGCCAGAGAAATGAGGCAGATCTCCAGGCTCCCAGAGTTAATGGCAGAGTCAGAACACAAACTCAGGATTCCTAATTCTCACTCTTTGGAATATATTATACTGCCTTCCCAGTAAACAAGGAAATAGTCCGGAAGATGCTCAGGTATGTTGGGGGAGGTTAACTTCTTAGTTCTCAAAAGGCTCAGTGCCAGTGGACAAGAAATTACAGTCCATCCAAGAGACTGACAAATGAACATCTCTCTGTCTTTAACCACTCTAAAGTTTCCAGTGTACCTCTCCAACCCTGCAGATTTCTCCCAAGCTTGTTTATCTTCAGCTTAAGTAATTATTTCATCATTTGTTTGCATAGAGTTTATACCTTTCTGTGGGCAAAAGAGAACAGAGAGAGTTGCAAAGGAAGTGTGCTATTAAAAAAAATTATTACGAAACAATTAAGAAATTTTTTTAGGTTGTGGATCTTGCAGGATCTTAGGGATAGAACCCAGACCCTCAGCAGTGAGACCGTGAAGTCCTAACCACTGAACTGCCAGGAAATTCCCTACTAGAAAACAATTTTAATGTACATTAAGCATAATAAAAATAATACTGGCTAACCAGAGAGCAAATTGCCAACATGTTAGATCATCGAAAAAGCAAGAGAGTTCCAGAAAAACATCTCGTTCTGCTTTATTGACTACGCCAAAGCCTTTGACTGTGTGGATCACAACAAACTGTGGAATATTCTTCAAGAGATGGGAATACGAGATCACCTGACCTGCCTCTTGAGAAATCTGTATGCAGGTCAGGAAGCAACAGTTAGAACTGGACATGGAACAACAGACTGTTCCAAATCGGGAAAGGAGTGCATCAAGGCTAGTATATTGTCACCCTGCTTATGCTGGACTGGATGAAGCACAAGCTGGAATCAAAATTGCAGGGAGAAATATCAATAGCCTCAGATATGCAGATGACACAACCCTTAAGGCAGAAAGTGAAGAAGAACTGAAGAGCCTCTTGATTAAAGTAAAAGAGGAGAGTGAAAAAGTTGGCGTAAAGCTCAACATTCAGAAAACTAAGATCATGGCATCTGGTCCCATCACTTCATGGGAAATAGATGGGGAAACAGTGGAAACAGTGACAGACTTTATTTTTTGGGGCTCCAAAATCACTGCAGATGGTGACTGCAGCCATGAAATTAGAAGACGCTTGCTCCTTGGAAGAAAGGTTATGACCAACTAGACAGCATATTAAACAGCAGGGACATTACTTTGCCAACAAAGGTCTGTCTTGTCAAGGCTATGGTTTTTCCAGTGGTCATGTATGGATGTGAGAGTTGGATTATAAAGAAAGCTGAGTGCTGACTGAACTGAACTGAACATTCATTAAGCATATTATGTGTGGCAGATGCTATTATAACTTTTCATACATTATTATATTTAATCCTCATAAGCTATGTGAGGTAGGTAGTATTATCATCTTCATATTATTCATGTTATAGAGGCAAAAACTGAAGCTTGGAGAGATTATATAACTTGAATTGGGTTTTCCTCAGTCTCAAAAAATATTTTTAATCTTATGTTAGTGGACAGCTCTTCTGCTATTGACATACGCTTCGCTTTCTGTGGCTTAGTGGGATTGTACCAGTCTATACAGTTTTCTGTTTTTGTTTTTCCCCTCACATTCAGTTCAGTTCAGTCACTCAGTCGTATCTGACTCTTTGCGACCCCATGAACTGCAGTACTCCAGGCCTCCCTGTCCATCACCAACTCCCAGAGTTTACCCAAACCCATGTCCATTGAGTCAGTGATGCCATCCAACCATCTCATCCTCTGTTGTCCCCTTCTCCTCCTGCCCTCGATCTTTTCCAGCATCAGGGTCTTTTCAAATGAGTCAGCTCTTCACATCAGGTGGCCAAAGTACTGGAGATTCAGCTTCAACATCAATCCTTCCAATGAACACCCAGGACTGATCTCCTTTAGGATGGATTGGTTGGATCTCCTTGCAGTCCAAGGGACTCTCAAGAGTCTTCTCCAACACTATAGTTCAAAAGCATCAATTCTTCGGTGCTCAGCTTTCTTCACAGTCCAACTCTCACATCCATACAAGACCACTGGGAAAACCATAGCCTTGACGAGATAGACCTTTGTTGACAAAGTAATGTCTCTGCTGTTTAATATGCTGTCTAGGTTGGTCATAAGTTTCCTTCCAAGGAGTAAGCATCTTTTAATTTCATGGCTGCAATCACCATCTGCAGTGATTTTGGAATCCAGAAAAATAAAGTCAGCCACTGTTTCCACTGTTTCCCTATCTATTTCCCATGAAGTGATGGGACCAGATGCCATGATCTTTGTTTTCTGAATGTTGAGCTTTAAGCCAACTTTTTCACTCTCTTTCACTTTCATCAAGAGGCTCTTTAGTTTTTCTTCACTTTCTGCCATAAGGGTGGTGTCATCTGCATATCTGAGGTTATTGATATTTCTCCCGGCCATCTTGAGTCCAGCTTGTGCTTCCTCCAGCCCAGCATTTCTCATGATGTACTCTGCATATAACTTAAATTAGCAGGGTGACAATATACAGCCTTGATGTACTCCTTTTCCTGTTTGGAACCAGTCTGTTGTTCCATGGCCAGTTCTAACTGTTGCTTCCTGACCTGCATACAGGTTTCTCAAGAGGCAGGTCAGGTGGTCTGGTATTCCCATCTCTTTCAGAATTTTCCAGTTTGTTGTGATCCATGCAGTCAAAGGCTTTGGCATAGACAATAAAGCAGAAATAGATGTTTTTCTGGAACTCTCTTGCTTTTTTGATGATCCAGCGGATGTTGGCAATTTGATCTCTGGTTCCTCTGCCTTTTCTAAAACCAGCTGAACATCTGGAAGTTCACGGTTCATGTATTGCTGAAGCCTGGCTTGGAGAATGTTAAACATCACTTTACTAGCATGTGAGATGAGTGCAATTGTGTGGTAGTTTGAGCATTCTTTGGCATTGCCTTTCTTTGGGATTGGAATGAAAACTGACCTTTTCCAGTCCTGTGGCCACTGTGAGTTTTCCAAATTTGCTGGCATATTGAGTGCAGCACTTTCACAGCATCATCTTTCAGGATTTGAAATAGCTCAACTGGAATTCCCTCACCTCCAGTAGCTTTGTTCATAGTGATGCTTCCTAAGGCCCGCTTGACTTCACATTCCAAGATGTCTGGCTCTAGGTGAGTGGTCACACCATCATGATTATCTGGGTCGTGAAGATCTTTTTTGTACAGTTCTTCTGTGTATTCCTGCCACCTCTTCTTAATATCTACTGCTTCTGTTAGGTCCATACCATTTCTATCCTTTATTGAACATTTCTTTGCATGAAATGTTCCCTTGGTATCTCTAATTTTCTTGAAGAGATCTCTAGTCTTTCCCATTCTATTGTTTTCCTTTTGTTTCTTTGCACTGATCCCTGAGGAAGGCTTTCTTATCTCTTCTTGCTATTCTTTGGAACTCTGCATTCAGATGAATATATCTTTCCTTTCCTCCTTTGCTTTTCTCTTCCCTTCTTTTCACAGCTATTTGTAAGGCCTCGTCAGACAGCCATTTTGCTTTTTTGCATTTCTTTTTCTTGCGGATGGTCTTGATCCCTGTCTCCTGTAACTGTTCTAGTAGTAAAACTGTGTATTATATTTACATAGATTTGAACATATAGATAATTGTAGAAAAATATATAGGCCACATATATAACTTAAAAGAGTCATTCTAAATCAAGACACATGGGTTTTTCAAAGGCGCTTCTTGGACATGTTGCATCCAGGATTGGACCCCAGTGACTATGTTTTAAACTCTTCTGCTGTGGAAGATAAAACTAAAGTATATTTTGCATGTTTTCTTTATGTTTTTGTAACTCATAATAAGAGAGCTTTGATATGATAGTTGTCTTACATAAAGCAAAACAGGATTTAATAAAATGATATTTTACAAAGATATAAAACTCTTAGCAGAAAATATAGGTATGAATCTTCATGATTGTGGAGTAGGAATTGGTTTCTTAAATATGACACCAAAGGCATAAACAACAAAATAGTACATAGACAAATTGAACTTTTGCCAAATTAACAACTTTTGTTCATCAAAGAACACGATCATGAAGGTGAGAAGACAGCTGCAGAATGGGAGGACATGTTTGCAAATCTTGTCTCTGATAAGGGTCTAGTACATAAGCAATATTTATAACTTAACAATATAAAGACAAACAATCCAATTTAAAAATAAGCAAAGGGAAAATAGGTGATGGAGATTAAGGGGTATAAAGTTACAGTTCCAAATACATGAGTCACCTGTATGAAATGTCCAGTGGGAATACAGTCAAAGTAGTATCCATACAGTGACATACTATAACTAGACAACATGGTGATCACTTTGAAATGCATAGAAATACCAAACCATTATGTTGTGTAACAGGAACTCGCAATGTTGTGGGTCAATTATAATTCAAAAACAAACAGCACTCACAGAAACAACACTCAAACAAACAAACACTCATAGAAAAAGAGGTCAGATTGGTAGTCACCATAGGTAGAAGGTGAAGGGGAGGGAGCTGGATGAAGGCAGTCAAAAGGTACAAACTTCTAGCCATAAGAAAAATAAGCAGTAAGAATGTAATGTACAACATGATAAATATAATTGACACTGCTGTATGTCATATATGAAAATCATTAAGAGAGTAATTCCTAAGAGATCTCATTACAAAATGTTTGTTTTTCTATTTCTTTAAGGTTGTATCTGTATGAGATGATGAATGTTAAATAACTTATTGCGATAATCGTTTCATGATGCATGTAAGTGAAATCACTATGCTGTATACAGGGCTGAATGTCAGTTACATTGCAACAAAGCTGGAAGAAAAATTAATAAAAATAAGCAAAAGATCTGAACAGACATTTCTCCAAAGTACATACACAAACGGCAAGTAGGAACATGAAAAGATGCTCAGCATCATTAGTCATCAGGGAAGGAAGTCAAAGCCACAATGAGATACTACTTTATACCTACTACAGTGGCTATAATAATAATTAAAATAATAACAATGGAAAATAACAAGTGTTGGTGAGGATGTGGAGAAATTGGAGCCTTCAAACATTGCTGGGATGTAGAATGCAATAGCCATTTGGTAAGACAGACTGGCATTTCTTAAAAATGTTAGAGTTATCCTATGACTCAGCAATTTCATTCCCAGGTATACACCCGAGAGGGTTGAAAGCATATGTTTCCTTTTGAAAATAAGTGCATAAGAACTTGTGCATGAATGCTCATAGCAGCATCGATAGCCAAAAGGAGGAAACCACCCCAAATGTTCACCAAATGATCACTGGATTAAAAAAAATGTGGTGTGTATCTGTACAACGCAATATTATTCAGCCGTAAAAAGGAACAGGATACTAACACACGCTACACCATGGATGAATCCTGAAAACATGATGCTAAGTGAGAGGTGCCAGACAGAAAAGGCCACATATTGTGTGATTCCATATACATGAAGTGTCTAGAGTAGGCCTATCCATAGAGACCACAAGTAGGTGGTGGTTGCCAAGAGGTGGGGGGAATGGGGAAACTGGGAGTGACTGCTAACAGAAATGGGGCTTCTTCTCGGTGTGATGGACTGTTGTGTAGTTAGACAGTGATGATGATTGTACAATTCTGGGAACATACCACTATATTATGCCTTTAAAAGTGGCTAACGGTGAATTTTACGTTAAGTGAATTTTATCTCAATTTAAAGAAGTGGCATTTTACAAACTTGAAGTCATGCGTATATTTGAATCATCTTATTTAAATTAGTTTTCTGTGCTGTTTATTGCAAGCAAGCTTTGCCTCTTTTTATATCTGTCAGACTTTGATTTTGTCTTTTATTAGTTTTCACTGGCATATAGTTGCTTTATAATGCTGTGTTAGTTTTTGCTGCACAGCAAAGTGAATCGGCTATATGCATACACGTATCCCCTTTTTTGGATTTCCTTCCATTTTGGTCACCACATAACATTGAGTAGAGTTGCCTGTGCTCTATGGTAGGTTCTTATTGGTTGTCTAAAGTTTATACATAGTAATCCCAGTCTTCCAATTTATCCCATCCTTTGTCCCCTTTGGTGTCCATATGTTTGTTCTCTGCATCTGTGTCTGCTTTGCAAATAAGTTCATCTGCATCATTTTTCAAGATTTCACATATAAGTGATATTACGTGATACTAGTTTTCCTCTTTCTGACTTACCTCACTCCGTGTGCCAGTCTCCAGGTCCATCCATGTTTCTGCAAATGGCACAGTTTTATTCCTTTTTATGGCTGAGTAATAATCCAATGTATATATGTGCCACATCTTTAGCCATTCCTCTGGTGATGGACATTTAGGCTGCTTCCATGTCCTGGCTGTTGTAAACAGTGCTGCAATGAATATTGGGGTGCATGTATCTTTTTGAATTAAAGTCTTCTCTGGGTATATGCCCAAGAGTGGGATTATGGGTCATATGGCCATTCTATTTTTGGGTTTTTAAGGAAACTCCATACTGTTCTGTATAGTGACTGTATCAAATTACATTCCCACCAACAGTGTAGGAGGGTTCCCTTTTCTCCACACCCTTTCCAGCAATTTATTGTTTGTAGATTTTTTTTTTTTAAATGATGGTCTTTGTCAGAATTTGATCTTGAGGCAACACCAGGCTGGGAGTAGGGCATATGCCTCTTGCATTGTATCAGAATTTACTGTGGTTGCTTTTCTTCAACTCCTGTTCAGCTAATTTTATAGTACTACCTTCAGAAGGTGGGAAGAGACCTGATGAACTCAAAAACTGGGTCTACATAGTGGGAAATAGTTGATGAATTTAATCTAAAAAAATCAAACTAGAAACGTAGACTCTGAGATGTTAGAGCTGCACTTGCCCTCGGTGGGGGGCGGCATGGTTGTGACTTGGAAGGAGACATGGAGGAAGTTCGGCAGTGCTGGGGTGTGGGCACACTGTATATTTTGATATGGACACTGCTTCACTTTGCGTGTTCAGCTTGTGAAAATTCATGCCATGGTATGCTTATGATGTGTGCACTGTGCTGCGTGTTTGTCAATTTCAATAACAAGAAAGCAATTCAGTTCAACCTCCATGTGCGTATTTACGATAGCAACAAACTGGCATGATGGAATGGGGACCGGCATCCGCTGAGCTGACCTGCGGCCATGGAGATGAGACCCAGGCATGGTAGTTCTGAAAGTTTGTTTTCAAACTTCGTAGGTTCTCTCTGAGCTTGGCCTCGGGGCGCTGTCACTGGGGCAGTCAGTGGGTCTTCATCATCTAACCATTGTTTTCAAGAGCAAGGGTATGGCATTGTGGAGCTCCTGTGACTTGGGGCTGCTGGCGTGTAAAGGCCATGGATGTGGTGATGCTTGCAGTCAGGGATGGAGCTGCCAGACCTGCCTGCCCCACTTCTGCTCTGTCACCAGCATCAGATGTCCAAAAACCACCTACCATGGTGCTTTCTTTTCCACCTGGGCCCAGACGTGTCCTTATGGGTACCCACTACAAACAGATCTGGTTGGTCTCTTTATGGGTTCGGGCCCACAATCCCATATCTGAAGTATTTGGTGCCAGATGTATTTTAGCATCCAGACATTTTGGGGTTTTAGAAAGATGATACGTTGCCTATGCCTTATATACTGCAGTACTGCCAACATGACCTGGAGCAACTGTCTATAATGAAAGATGAATGTTTAGACCAGATGGGATAAAGACTACAAATGGTCTCATGTCAGTTCAGGCCAGGGCGTGCTGCTATATGAGTTTGCATCAAATTTCAGGAGGGTTTTTTTTTGTTTGTTTGTTTTTAGAGTTTTGGGATTTGGAATTGCTCATGAGAGAACATGGCACTGTATCAGTGAATTTTCCATTGAGCAAATGAGTCCTAGTTCTTTCCTGATGGAGGTTTCCGTGGGCGGAGGGGCTGAGTGGGCAGGGGAGTGGGGAAGGACGTGGGATGAGGAGGAATGTCAGCGGCTGCTCAGGCTGAGGCTGTGCCTCTGGGTCCGTGGTGGAAGTGGACGAGTGGCCGGAAGGTCCCCTTGATGAGGGGGGCAGAGATGCCTGGCGGAGCACAGCCCTCTTCCGGACTCTCCTCCGCTCCGCGGCACCTGCTGAGCTGTCAGTGCTGGTTAACGTTTCATTGATTCCTGCAGCACATAGGGGCCTCCTGGAGCAGTCAGCTGTAGCCAGGCTTGTGATGTAAAATTTCTGGAGACTAATATTTATCTAAATTAAGTTAATTATAAGGATGATAAAACTCACTTACACAGGTGTTGTGAGGAGATTAGAGTTGAATTCCCTTCACAAGGAGCCTTTTCCGGAAAACTGATTTCCACCATTCCTGTTGATCCACAAGCAGAGTGTAAATTCACTGTCAGTGAAGTGAAAGCAAAAGTGTTAGTCACTCAGTCCTCTCTGATTTTTTGTGACCCATGGATTGTAGCCCGCCAGGCTCCTCTGTCCATGGGATTCTCCAGGCAAGAATACTGGAGTGGGCAGCCATTCCTTTCTCCAGGGGATCTTCCTGACCCAAGGATTGACCCTGGGTCTCCTGCATTGCAGGCGGATTCTTTACCATCTGAGCCACCAGGAATGGCTTCTAAATGTCTTTCTACAGGAATTTTGATAGAGATTGGAGGGGGAATAAACAGACAAGTTTCACATCACATTGGGAAAATGTCCCTTGTGATCCCCAAATTCACTAATTTTGGTGTAAACTGTTTAAAACGAACGATAAAGAAAGGGATGATGAATGGAGAAACAGACTTATGGACACAGGGAGAGGGGAGGAGAGGGTGAGATGTATGGAGAGAGTAACATGGAAACTTACATTACCATGTGTAAAATAGATAGCCAACAGGAATTTGCTGTATGCCTCAGGGAACTCAAACGGGCTCTGTATCAAACTAGAGGGGTGGGGTGGGGAGGCAGATGGGAGGGAGGTTCAGGAGGGAGGGGACATATGTATACTTATGGCTGATTCATGTTGAAGTTTGACAGAAAACAACAAAATTCTGTAAAGCAATTATCCTTCGATTAAAAAATAAATAAATTAAAAAAAAAGAGGATAGTCGCTACTGGTGGGGGTGGTTTATACGCGGATTCTAATTGTAATCGGTGGTTACATCTTACTGTGATGTGATATCTTTTTGACTATGACCTCAGGGATCTTTTCCGGTCTCCTTCTTGCCACTTCCACCATCTTCTGCTCCTCATCATGTTTCATTCGGATCCATCCAATAGATGATTGTGTGCTGACTGCTTTTGGTGATGCGGGAGATGTCACAAGGTACAGTGGGCACTAGGGAAATCAAGCTGTTAAGACATGGTCTGCCTGCTAAAGCTTTTGGTCTGGCAGGGTCAACAATTCAACACTCATAGACATACAGTGGGATCGAGTAAGGCCTGCAATAGAAGTGTTTGTGGAGTGTTAAGGGGGCACAAAGCAGGCGTGTCTAAGTCAGTGCATGGGGCTCAGGGCAAACTTCTTATGGGAAATGTTGCTTTGGATTGACTCTTTCCTTATTGTTTCCCATTATAAACCAGTTAAATAAACTGCATACATTGTAATATAGTTCAGTGAATTTTGACAAATGCCTCCATCCATGGAAATACCACCCCAATCAAGATATTAATAATTTTCAGCACCACAGAGAGTTCCTCTGTGGTCCTTTCCAGCCAGTACCCCACCATCTCAGAGGCAACCAGGTGAATGGGCCTTGGTGTAGAGATTTACAACAGGAAGGGAGGAGGAAGGGCAATCCCGGTGTGCAAAGGCACGGACGGGTGAGAAATTGTGATGCATGTAAGGGACCCCCGTCCTCTCGTCATTGTAGCTCTGGAGCTATGGGAATGTCGTCTCTGTTGGATGGTGGTTTGTCAAAGGTGAGGCTAGGAGTCAGGTCACTAAAGGATGGGCAGTCAAGAGCTTGACTTTCATCTTATTTAACAGGAGCATGGATGGGATTCAGGCAGGGTAGTGGTAGTGGTATAAAGACCAGTGCACTTAAATTTATTTTGCTTTTTTGCTACTTAACAATCCCAGTCTTTTCACTGAGGTAAAATAAACAACATGAAATTGACCATCTCAGCCACTTTGAAGTGTACAGTTCAGTGATAGTAATCACATTAACACTGCTGTACAACCACCACCACCATCCATCAGCAGAACTGTTTTCATCTTGCAAAACTGAAACTCTACCCACTAAACAGTAACTGCCCATTCTCCCCTCCTCCCAGTCTATGGCAAGCATCGTCCTGCTTTCTGTCCATATGATTTTGACTACTTTAACCTCACATAAGTGGAATCAAATCGTGTTTGTTTTTGCGGCTGGCGGATTTCCCTTAGCATAATGTCCTCAACTTCATCTATGTTGTAGCACATGTCAGAATTTCCTCCCTTTTTAAGGCTGGATTCTTTGTATGTATTCAGCATTTTGTGTAAGTGTGTTTTGCTTATCCATTTATCTGCTGATGGACCTTTGGGTTGCTTCTGCATTTTAGCTTTTGTGAATAATGCTGCTATGAAATTGGGTGTACAAATATCTGTTTTAGACTCTCATAATTCTTTTTGGTATATACTGAGAAATGGAATGGCTGGATTATGTGGTAATACTTCGTGTAATTTTCTGAGGAATCATCATGCCGTTTTCCACAACAGCTGTAGCATTTTGCATTCCCATCAGTGGTACACAGGGGTTCTGGTTTGTCCACATCTTTGCCAACACTTGGTGTTTCCTCTTTTTGGATAGTGGTCATCCTGATGGGTGTGCAGTGGTAACTCCACATAGTTTTGCTTTGCATTTCCCTAATGATTAAGATCTTAATTTTAAAGAGATCATCTTGGTGTCCAGTTTTTTTGGAAATGGAAAGGCCATTGATAGAGGCAGATAGACCCTGTCAGAAGTGATTACAGTAACCCAGAAAAGAGGAAGGCCTAAGTCAAGGCAGCGGGTGGTGGAAATGGAGAAAATGGAGTCGATGGGATAGGAGGTTAGGAGGCAGGGTCTCCAGTACTTGATGACTAGGTGGCGGCTGAATTTACAAACTGAAGCCACGTACAAAGCAGGACACACATGGTATTTTCTTTAATAACAGCAGCTTTTGTGCCTCCCCATATTTTAAGATTTTGCTTATTCAAAGTCACCAGCAGGTTAGTGGAGAACACTAGACCTCAGATCCCTGGCTCCCAGCCCAGGTGGGGAGTTCTTTTCTACCATATTCATAGGGCCTCTTAAATATCTCAGAAATAGGCCAATTGTTATGCTTGAACAAACCGTTTTGGGTTTCCTTCCTCAAGGAGTGACTGTATACCAATTCAATCTGTGGTTTTTTATAATCTATAATTTTTAAATAACAGCTTTGTTAAGGTATGATCCACATACTGTGCAATTCACTCATTTAAAGTATACAATTCAGTGGTTTTAATATACGGGCAAATTGTGCAGGCGTCACTATGATCAATGTCAGAACACTTTCATCCCCCCAAAAGAAACCCTATTCCCATTAGCAGTCACTCTCAATTCTTCCTCTGCCCCCACAGCCAGCCCTAGGCAACCACTAATCTACTTTCTGTTTCTATAGATTTGCCTATTCTGGAATGGTCACAGAAATGGGATCACACACTATGCGGTCTTTTGTGACTGGCTTCTGTCACTTAGCATAACGTTTTCAAGGTTCATCCAAGCTGTAGCGTGTATTAATACTTTATTTCTTTTTATTGCTGAATAATATGCCAAATTTTGTTTATCTGTTCATCAGTTGATGGACATTTGGGCTGTTTTCACTTTCTGGCTAGTATGAATAATCCTGCCATGAACACTCATTTACAAACCAATTATGGTTTTAAGTGGGAACAGCTACCTTATGAGGTTGTTGTAAGAATAAAGTGAGAGGAGGCATGTAAGGCCCCAAATAGAGTGCTCAGTACACAGAAAGTACAAAGCAAATGGTGACGTCATATGATGAGGCTGGTAACCATGGTGATAGGTGACTCTGTTAGGAGCTGGAGGAGCTGGAGGTTGATGGCCCTCAAACATTTCTTTCTTGCCTTTTGCCCTACTCCATGGCTCCACTTACATCTTCCCCTTTTCTTCATTTTGACTTTCTTTTCCCTTCCCAGCTCGTATCTTAACATTATTGGTGATTCTTTTATGGATTGCTTAGTGCCCAGTAGCCTGAGGACAGGGCCATTGTCTTTGTTTCTCACTGGGAATAAGTGTGACTAAGCCTTGGGAGTGAGTTTGGTGATGGACAGGAGATTACTGCTGGGAAAAGTCTATAAGGATCTTTTTCTGGATTTCAGAGACACTTATTTGGGTGACAAAACCTGATGTAAGATTTCCAGCCACAATTAAGTTTTAGAACCTCTTTTTTTAATATGCAAATACTCAGATAATTTGTCTTTTAATCAAAGGGATGTTTGGGTATCTTCTATACTGCTATGCAAGATAACTGTTTTTCATAGGTATTTATCCTTTTTTCAGAATTTCTTGGTATTTTATCCATTTTTAATAGAAGTATAATTTATGATGTTGTGTTAGCCTCAGGTGTACAACAAAGTGATTTGGTTATACATATATATATGTTGTGTTGTTCAGTTGCTAAGTTGTGTCTGACTCTTCTGTGACCCCATGGCCAGGCTCCTCTGTCCATGGAATTTTCCAGGCAAGAATACTGGAATGGGTTGCCATTTCCTCCTTGAGGGGATCCTCCCCACTCAGGGATTGACACTGTGTCTCCTGCATTGGCAGGTGGGTTCTTTACCACTGAATCACCAGGGGATATATACACACATATGTATTCCTTTTTAGATTCTTTTCCATTGTCGGTTATCACAAGACACGAATATAGTTCCCTGTGCTATACAATAGGGGCTCTTGTTATTTGTCTATTTTACGCATAGCAGTGTGTATACATTAATCCCAACCTCCTAATTTGTCTTCTACCTCTGCCCTTCTCTATCCCCTCTGGTAATTGTAAGTTTGTTTTCTTTGTCTTTGAGTCATAGGTATTTATTTATCTTAATAGTAAATAAGTTTTTATCAATTCAAAGAAAATAAAAAGTAACTACAGACAATTTGCATTTTAAAAGTTTAAGTCGTTAAAACACTTTGAGGGCAAAATTTTATTTTATTGTTAGGAAATTGTTAAATTCAGTCCTCTGTATAATATACTAATCTGTCTTTATGTGAAGAGAGACCAACATCTCATTAAATAATATTGCTTGACGTCAAGCAATTGATCAAATGTTTCAGTGAAGACAGTTTTATGCTCAGTGTTGTTGCTGAATGGTGTCTGCGTTTGAAACTCTCTTTCATATTAATTCAAGATGTCATCGGTCTCTCTCTTTGACTCACACAAAGGAAGAGAAACGATTCTTTTCTAGGGAGGACCTCAAAGGCAGAAGCTGCACTGACACTGCAGAAGATTTGAGGAAAGGTTCAGCAGGCCTTTTTGAAAGCGTGTTATGTGGGTGCACTTTCTTCTGCCTAAATTGACAGTTCATTTGCTTTTGAAGTCTGGAAGGGAAAAACAGTTACCAGAAAGAAACCCCCTTCTCAGAAGCAAGGCTGGCTTGTCTCTGGGAGTTCTCAGTGTGTTGTTGACTGGCGTTGTGAACCACTTTTCCTTACTCTTGTCCAAAGAAAGCCTTAGGATGCAAATTTATTTTTAAAATTAAGTTTTTTTTTCATGCTTCAAAAAGTGAACTTGTGTGAGTGACCACTCTCTGGTCCTCAGTATTTTTGTGCAAAAACGAAGACAGTACAGATAGTGAAAGCTTGTCAGAGGCGCATGCTGGAAAGATCATTAAATATAGTCACATACTAGTTCAGAAGAACTGAAAGACATTAAGAAAATTATAAAAGCCATAAAGCAGAACCTTATTAATCAGAGCAGCAAAACCTACAAATGAGGTGACAGAATTCAAGAAAGAACTAAAAATAAAAGGAAAAAAGTCATTTTAGAAAAGAAGACTGAACTAGAAGGAACAATAGAACAAACAGATAATAGAAGGTAAAAAGAAATATAATTTAACAATTAAAAAGAAATTAGAGAAATTAAAAGAACTTGAGTGAAGTGAGACGTAGGAGTAAGGTCAGAAATCTGGTTAATGGAAGGGGAAGAAGAGCAAAGAAAAGGAAAGAACAAGCATTAAAACTGGAGGTCAAGAAAACTTTTCTGAACTATTTCCTGGAATGTTTTGAATTACAGATCGAAAGAGCTATACTGACCCAGAACTGCAAATACCAGGACACATTCTAGAACAGTTGCTGGGCTTTAGAGAAAAGTTTTTAATTTCTTTTAAGGCACAAATAGCATGTGCCTTATGAAAGAAAGGAAATTAGATTATTACCAGACTTAAAATAAAAAAATTATTTTATGCAATTTGTACTTTCCATTTATGGTTGTTATAAAATATTGGCTGTATTCCCTGTGTTGTTCAATGCATCTTTTACCCTATTTTAACACAATAGTTTGTACCTACTGATCCCCAACCTATTGCCCCTCCCCTCTCCCCATTGCACTGCAGGCAGATAAAGAATCTGCAATGCAGGAGATGTGGGTTTGATCCCTGGGTCGGGAAGGTCCCCTTTCCCGAGAAGTTGCCATTTCCCCGAGAAGGAAATGGCAACCCAATCCAATATTCTTGCCTGGGAAATCCCATGGACAGAGGAACCTGGCGGGCTACAGCCCATGGGGTCACAAAAGTCGGACACAACTTAGTGACTAAACCACCACCTCCCCACTGTATTACCCGACTTTGTGACAGCAAACATTTATGCCAGAAGATGGAATAAGATACTCGAGGAAACAAAATCTAAGCGAAAAGTTTTATCTCCAGTAAGACTGATACTAGCTGTGATCAACTTGCAAGAACTCAGGGAATATTGTTCTCAAGGGCCCTTCCTTATTAAAGTATCCACTAGAGATCAAGTCCATGACATAGATACAGAAGAACTGGTGGTGAGCATGAAATCCATGTTTGCTTATAGAACTGAGACTTAATGAAGGTTAAAGAGAAAGATTATAATATCTAAAGGTTATATAATCTGTCAGCATAGATCTAGTGCAACCATTGAAAAAGAGAGAATAAGGCTAACCTAAGAAAAACATTTTTTTTTTCTTATAGGAATCTTATTGGTCACACAGTAGTTACAAGAATGTCAGATATAATGATGTATACAATCTAAACAAGACAGGCTAATTAAGAATGAACATAATGTAAAAATATACATATTAAAAGTTACATGTGGACAGATGCATGCAGCAGGAAGAGCAGATTGGGGCTGAGCGCCCGTATGCAGTAATATTGCTTTTTCTTCCTCAATTACAGTAAATAACTGCCACTAACAGATACAGGTTTTCCACACACATCTAGATACACAAGAGTGAACGGTGGCCTGCTGCGTGTACAGTCTCAAGTGGGTCTGATCCTTCTGTGGCAGCTCTCACAAAAAATGGTACATAGTGAACCCCATGCAGGTAGTAGGAAGCACTCGTTATTTACTCTAGTTGGACTTCAAAAATGTTTAACGTCTGACATCAGTATCTGTGAAGAACGTTTCCTTTTGCTATTTTCAAAATTGACATGCACATGGAGCGGGAGTACTTTGATGACTGCCTGACCTAACAGTGATAACTGAAATACTCTTAAAAATGTTTTAATAACATATTTTAGTCACACACAACATAAAACATGGATCATCTACAGCTACAAGCCAAAAGGCAGAAGAAGTATCTGAATCTCAATGCTTTTAGTTTCAGTATCCTGCAGCTTTCTACCTTTGTCCCAAAGAATGAAACCCATGTAACTGCTTGTTTATTTACCAAAGCAGGCACCATTCTGAGCTCTTAAGAGAATATTCAAAACAAAAAATGTCTTTCTCTAGGCCTTCTGAGAAACTTGACCAAAATTATAAATTATTCAAGGTTCCTATTGAGCAGTGGTGTTTTTCTGTGTTACTGTCTAGAGAACAAACCAAATGAGAACTCTGGAACGAGAGTGCTAACTTGAAACACACTTATTAGCAAGTGGGTACCCTGGACAGCAGCACGGTTTCCTTATTTCCTGAACACCCCCATTCACCGTGCTTTTTGCCAACTATTATGGCAAATGCATTGGGGGTGCGTGGCTATACCTGACAACATATACTTAAAGATCCTCTCAAGGAGATTCCTCCAGTTGACTGCAAACCCTTCTATAAAAAGTTGGCAGCTTCTGTGAACCTAGAGAAGACAATGTCTCTCTGAATGCTCAAAACTGCAAGTTTCTTTTGGGGGAAAAAAACATTAACTTGAAGGTCTATTTTATTGGCAACTTATAATGCAAAGTATTTTATTTTTAAACATTAAATTTAAAAACAAGATAGCCTAGGTGAAATAATAAAGTTTCCCAAAGCTGAATGTGCTCATCTGGAGCTCAGTTTTTCTGTTTGAAGTACAAAAAAACAACTTCCTAAAACTCCTAGGCAGGAAACTACTGTTTTGATGATCGGTGATTAGATGAACTGATCAACCTCAGTTGGTAATATCCCTTTTTTATTCCTTGGTAAGGGTTTAAAAAATTCTGTAACACGCATTTTTCTTTTAGTCTTACACAGATAATTTCATTCCAAAAGTCTCCTGAGAGGCATATACCATATACAGGAATCCATCTTCATCCTTCTCGCTTTCATACACTTCACAAATCGGAGTGGACACACTCACCATGCTATGTCCATTCACTAACAGGAAGAAGGCTTGATTAGCATTGAGCTGTAAGCGCCTTCTTATTATCTTGATGAGCTCACTCATGTTGACATGATCAGGCACCAGAAACTTTGTTTTATCCAGGACAGGAAGCTGTTTCTCACCTTTGTATCGTTCTATTATTACCGAGATTTTGGTAGGATGCTGCTCTCGGATAAGTCGGACATCTTCTACTCTTTGTTCGAAGGTTCGGCGCTGTTTGAAGGTTTTCTCGGAAGGCATGGCGCTGCAGGCTGGGTGGGGGCGCGAGTTGGAGGCTGCAGGCGGCGGCAGAGGCGGCGACAGCTCCGACAGAAAAACATTTTTTAAAGTGTTTTCTCTATTCAAAATCTGTGACAGTGTTATTATTATTCTAAGACTGTTGTACAGTTGTCATAGCTTAGAGCAAACGATGGGATATTCTGATTCTGTCAGCTTTGCGGTCCTTGAGAACTAGGATTGTTGGTATGGAATAAAGGGTGCAATCCCCTAGTAGCTCTAGTCCCCAGAGCGTGGCCCTGATACACTGTGTTCCCTTAAAAGAAACTAGGACTTGGAGAAATGGCTGATTCCAGGTCTGGACTAGGAAATGTATAAGATGAACTAGAGCGTCTTGACGTAGCACGAGCAGGAAGGCCATCAGAGACAACTAGAGGGACAGACAAGTCTCAGGGGCCATTCTGAAGAGGCTCCCACAAGTCAAAGGTAAGCAGTTTGAGCCTTAATGAGAATAACATTGAAATATATTTAAATCCATGATTTCACAGTGGTATCTAAAAAGAAAGCTAACTGGTCACCTTCTGAGGATGCCAGGTAGCCAATTCTTTATTATGAAAACTGTGAATAAAAACAAAGAATCGAATGTTTGTATTGCTTCTCCTTTATGAATTGCAACCAAGTAAATGAGAGGACGTATTTCTTTGTGAAATGCTTCTAGCTCATAAATAAAAACAATGTGATAGAATGTCACCATTCTAACTACCTCAAATGAATCAGTTAACCTAGGCATTGAGTGAGCACTGACAACTACCAATATTAAAAGAAAATGAAAACCAGATATTATGTACCCCCTGGTGAAAGAATATATCACCACTTCATCTTGTCAAAGAGACGGAATCTGAGTCTCATCAACCCCCTGGATCTGGTAGCCAATCCATGGGAAAAACCCAGGATAGGGGAATATGCTGGCCTGTACCGCATGTAGTGTGGTAGAAGTCCAGGCTGGAGCAAACTGCACAGATTAAACAACTTAGGTACTTCAGCAGATATACTGTGAGCAAATGAAGGGGACAGAACGGGGATATACCAAGTTAGCAGAGGGAGCCGACTACCCTACTGTGCCCTTGGTTGGTAAAACCATAAAGTAACACAGGAAGGTTACACAGGAAGGTTAGAGGGAGAGCTGGAGGCTGTGATTAGTGTGGGGCACCTGGAGAATACTTTACCGAGTGTTCTGTTCTTTTTTTTGGGGGGGTACTTACTTTTTTATTTAGATGCTCCAGGTGTTAGCTGAAGCACGCGGCATCTTCGTTCTTTGTTACAGCATGCGGGATCCTTAGTTGCGGCATGCGGAATCTTTAGTTGGGCAGGTAAACCCTTGGTTGCGGCATGTGGGATCTGGTTCTCTGACCCGGCCCCCTGCATTGGAAGCTCAGAGTCTTAGCCACTGGACCACCGGGGAAGTTCTCCCAAGTGTTCTGTTATTGCGTGATGCTAAGTTGCTTCACTCATGTCTGACACTTTGAGACCCTATGCACTGTAGCCCTCCGGGCTCCTCTGTCCAGGGGATTCTCCAGGCAAGAATACTGGAATGGGTTGCCTTGCCCTTCTCCAGGGGTTTTTCCCAATCCAGGGATCAAACCCACAGCTCTTATGGCTCCTGCATTGGAGGCAGATTCATTATTACTGCTGAGCCAGTGGGGAAGCCCGTTCTATTGTTAACACACTACTATACTTGTTTTAACATATATATAGCCAACCCATTCAACCATCCATCAACTCACCTTAATTTTACGTTTCAAAGTAAATTACAGACATTTGTGTACTTCCCTCAAAGTACTTGGGTACTGTATACCATTAACCAGATTTTAGTATTTACGTACAGCTTTTATCTTTTGATGTAAAATTTACATAAAATTAAATACACAAAGTTTTAGTGTACATTCACTGAATTTTTTTACAAATACATACAACCATGTAGCTCATATTAAGACAGACATTACCATCATCCCCAAATTCCCTCATGTTCCTTCTAGTTCTCTAAAACCTGAATGTATTTTTTCTCAAATGATTAAATTCAAGAACAAAATTGATTTCTTTTTGAATGAAAAAAAAAAAGCTTGTTTCACTTCCTCTTTCCTTCCCTTGAGGTTAGCTTTTGTAAACATAATATACACTAAGAATCTCACTTTGGATTATCGCTAGTAGTACTGAGAGGAAGTCTAGAATGGTGGTTAAAATTTTGGAACCAGACTGCCTGGGTTTGAATCCCAGCTCCTTTCCTTATCAGTGGTGTGAGATTTCTTACATACCTTCTCTGCCTTAATTTTTTCCTTTGAAAGTTAGAGGTAATAATACCTTCATCAAAGGGCAGTTCTGAGGATTAAATGGGGTAGGATAGTTGGCCCTCCGTATCACAGTCCTCTGCGGATTCAATCAACAACGGGTTGAAACTATTTGAAGAAATTCTAGAAAGTTCCAAAAAGTAAAAAAGTAAAACTTGAGTGTGCCACATGCTGGCAACTATTTGGATAGAATTTACATTATGTTTACAGTTATTTACATAGCATTTGTGTTATTTTAGGTATTATTAATAATCTAGAGATGATTCAGAGTATATATGAGGATGTGTGTAGGTTTTATGCTAATATGAAACCATTTTCGCTTCTCTTCTTTTCACAGCTATTTGTAAGGCCTCCCCAGACAGCCATTTTGCTTTCTTGCATTTCTTTTACATGAGGATGGTCTTGATCCCTGTCTCCTGTACAATGTCACAAACCTCATTCCATAGTTCATCAGGCACTCTATCTATCAGATCTAGGCCCTTAAATCTATTTCTCACTTCCACTGTATAATCATAAGGGATTTGATTTAGGTCATACTGAATGGTCTAATGGTTTTCCCTACTTTCTTCAATTTAGTCTGATATTGGCAATAAGGAGTTCATGGTCTGAGCCACAGTCAGCTCCTGGTCTTGTTTTTGCTGACTGTATAGAGCTTCTCCATCTTTGGCTGCAAAGAATATAATCAATCTGATTTTGGTGTTGACCATCTGGTGATGTCCATGTATAGAGTCTTCTCTTGTGTTGTTGGAAGAGGGTGTTTGTTATGACCAGTGCATTTTCTTGGCAAAACTCTATTAGTCTTTGCCCTGCTTCATTCCGTATTCCAAGGCCAAAATTTGCCTGTTACTCCAGGTGTTTCTTGACTTC
>NW_011494876.1:12964050-12964713 GCF_000754665.1 Bison bison bison | reverse complement strand
ATTCTGTTGTTTTTGAGATTGCAACCAAGTACTGCATTTAGGACTCTTTTGTTGACCATGATGGCTACTCCATTTCTTCTGAGGGATTCCTGCCCGCAGTAGTAGATATAATGGTCATCTGAGTTAAATTCACCCATTCCAGTCCATTTTAGTTCGCTGATTCCTAGAATGTCGACACTGACTCTTGCCATCTCTTATTTGACCACTTCCAATTTGCCTTGTTTCATGGACCTGACATTCCAGGTTCCTATGCAAAGATATAAACATCTGAATGCAGAGTTCCAAAGAATAGCAAGAAGAGATAAGAAAGCCTTCTTCAGCAATCAATGCAAAGAAATAGAGGAAAACAACAGAATGGGAAAGACTAGAGATCTCTTCAAGAAAATCAGAGATACCAAAGGAACATTTCATGCAAAGATGGGCTCAATAAAGGACAGAAATGGTATGGACCTAAGAGAAGCAGACTATATTAAGAAGAGATGGCAAGAATACCCAGAAGAACTGTACAAAAAAGATCTTCACGACCCAGATAATCACGATGATGTGATCACTGACCCAGAGCCAGACATCCTGGAATGTGAAGTCAAGTGGGCCTTAGAAAGCATCACTACGAACAAAGCTACTGGAGGTGATAGAATTCCAGTTGAGCTATTCCAAATCCTG
>NW_011494876.1:12963023-12963676 GCF_000754665.1 Bison bison bison | reverse complement strand
CTGAAAGAGATGGGAATACCAGACCACCTGACCTGCCTCTTGAGAAACCTGTATGCAGGTCAGGAAGCAACAGTTAGAACTGGACATGGAACAACAGACTGGTTCCAAATAGGAAAAGGAGTACGTCAAGGCTGTATATTGTCACCCTGTTTATTTAACTTACATGCAGAGTACATCATGAGAAACACTGGGCTGGAAGAAACACAAGCTGGAATCAAGATTGCCGGGAGAAATATCAATAACCTCAGATATGCAGATGACACCACCCTGATGGCAGAAAGTGAAGAGGAACTACAAAGCCTCTTGATGAAAGTGAAAGTGGAGAGTGAAAAAGTTGGCTTAAAGCTTAACATTCAGAAAACGAAGATCATGGCATCCAGTCCCATCACTTCATGGGAAATAGATGGGGAAACAGTGGAAACAGTGTCAGACTTTCTTCTTTTGGGCTCCAAAATCACTGCAGATGGTGGCTGCAGCCATGAAATTAAAAGACGCTTACTCCTTGGAAGGAAAGTTATGACCAACCTAGATAGCATAGTCAAAAGCAGAGACATTACTTTGCCAACAAAGGTTCGTCTAGTCAAGGCTATGGTTTTTCCTGTGGTCATGTATGGATGTGAGAGTTGGACTGTGAAGAAGGCTGAGCGTTGAAG
>NW_011494876.1:12951614-12962923 GCF_000754665.1 Bison bison bison | reverse complement strand
TTGGACTGCAAGGAGATCCAACCAGTCCATTGTGAAGGAGATCAGCCCTGGGATTTCTTTGGAAGGAATGATGCTAAAGCTGAAACTGCAGTACTTTGGCCACCTCATGCGAAGAGTTGACTCATTGGAAAAGACTCTGATGCTGGGAGGGATTGGGGGCAGGAGGAGAAGGGGATGACAGAGGATGAGATGGCTGGATGGCATCACTGACTCGATGGACGTGAGTCTGAGTGAACTCCGGGAGTTGGTGATGGACAGGGAGGCCTGGCATGCTGCGATTCATGGGGTTGCAAAGAGTTGGACACAACTGAGTGACTGATCTGATCTGATCTGAAACCATTTTATATAAGGGACTTGAGTTTTCATGATTTTTGGTATCCTTGGGGTTCTGGAACCAATGCCCCATGGATTCCAAGGGACTACTATATATGTAAAGCACTTACAACAGTACTTGGTACATAGTAAACATGATCTATGTGTTTGTTATTATTAAATGACCATTTAAATTTACATTTGTTTTTAATTTGAGGATAATTGCTTTACATTATTGTGTTGGCTTCTGCCATATATTAACAAGAGTCAGCCATAGGGATACATATGACCCCTTGCTCCTAAACCTTGCTCCTACCTTCTACTCCTTCATAGCCCTCTAGGTTGTCACAGAGCAACAGATTTGAGCTCCCAATTAAATTACCATTTCACACTATGTATCATTTCTTTTAAGAACTATTTTCATGATTGTCTTCAGATTTAAAATTACATTAACAAGAATAATATTAACAACAATTCTTTAGACTTTACTAGATTTGAAGGTATATTGCAGGCATCCAATAACTTAACTACGGGTTGTCCTTACAATCTGGAACCATTTGTTCTAGAACCCTTCAGATACCATCCATCTAGTATAGCTCCCATGTGGTCTTGAGGAAACCTTCTCTGTTTAGCTTTCTTTTCTTTGAGCTGTGAGACTTATACAGGGGATTTTCAGACTCATCACAGGAACTGCTTGGTTATAAACTAGGTTATTCACACGAAAACTTGTGGAAGTCTTCAGGAAGCTGATACTCTACATATGCCTGTGATTGTTGTTATTTATTGTTCTCCAAATGAATCAATCCTTTTCGTCAGCCTGGACATACTAACTTTAGCAGACGTGGTCAGCTTGCAGATCATCCATTACTGCCGGGGTGTGTGCTCAGTTGATCAGTCACATCTGACTCTTTGAGACCCCATGGACCATACCCCTTTAGGCTCCTCTGTCCATGGGATTCTCCAGGCAAGAATACTGGAGTGGGTTGCCATTTCCTACTCCAGAGGATTTTCCCGACCCAGGGATCAAACCCACCTCTCTTGCATCTTCTGCATTGGTAGATGGATTCTTTACCACTTCGTCACCTGGGAAGCCCACCATCCCTTTCTGGTGTCTCCTTTTTTCTCCTCCCTTGAGTCATCTTCCCCAAGGATGCCTCCATATCCACCACCACCTTCCAGCCATCTCTCCTGTACTACATGGTCCCCTGCCATTATGGCAGCTTCAACTATCCAAGACTCTTACAGGGGCTGGATCTACCAATTCTCTGTAAGGGAGCAGGAACATTTCTACCATTTCTTTGAAATCATCAGTTGTGCAGCTATGGAATTTAGGGCAGTCATTTGGAATTCTGTTTGATTTTTACCTTGTGCATGTTTACTCATCTGCGATCAAACCTCTGAAGTTCACTAACAGAATGTGCAGCAGAAACCATAGCCCATCAAGATGAACTTTTTGGATAATGTTAAAATTATCCTTAATTTCTTCTTTCTCTCAGTCGAAGGAACCTACATTTAAAGTTACAAACCGCATCAAAGCTAATCAATACATCAGGTTGGATTTTAATTTGTACATTTCATGTTCTTTGCATATATGATAAAGACCTATCAAAATCATATTAAAATTTTCAAGTATTCAGTTGAATCTTATTTTTACTTTAAATTAAAATTTAAAGTGTCTAATATATAAAAATGTGAATTCATAGTAATTCTAGCAAACTGGCAGGAAACAGGCCTTATGACGGGGCTCCAAAACACATCTGTGATGTTTCTCCATCTACAAAAGTTTAAGTGAGTCATGTCTGCAGAAGGGTTAGACTTTTCCTTCCCTTTCTGTTGCTTCTCTCCAAATAGCCTGCCCTTTGACTTCACTGTGTTCCTTATCACTGTCTACACCTCTGAGACACTCCAGGTTACAGTCTCATGGTTACCCATGCTATACACGAGAAAAGCAGCTAGCTTGTCAGTTTTGCCTCTTTATCTTCCAATTGTATGAGCTCACATACCACAGATGCATACGTTTCTTGCAGCCAAGAGTATGCTATCCTTAGAGGCATACAGAAAATCAGCCTGACCCCCTCTCCCATCTGACTTGTGAATTTCCAGGTGTTGTGTTCTCATGGTCACCTCTACATCTAACTTATCGTTCCTTTGAACTCTAGATCTGACCCAGATTTCACCTCCTTTTAGGCGTTCTCTCTCTCTCTGATGTTTGCCTAGACATGGAATACAATGTCTTTTCTCTGCACATCCCTAAAGGCCGTATGCGGAGAAGGCAGTGGCACCCACTCCAGTACTTTTGCCTGGAAAATCTCATGGACGGAGGAGCCTGGTAGGCTGCAGTCCATGGGGTTGCTAAAAGTCAGATATGACTGAGCGTCTTCACTTTCACTTTTCACGTTCATGCTTTGGAGAAGGAAATGGCAACCCACTCCAGTGTTCTTGCCTGGAGAATCCCAGGGATGGGGGAGCCTGGTGGGCTGCCATCTACGGGGTCGCACAGAGTCGGACATGACTGAAGTGACTTAGCAGCAAAGGCCATATGCAAAGAGCATTTTGTATCACAGATTCAGAACTACATGGCAAACAGTTTCTTAAATTTGTTATCTGAGACTCCTGTCCTTCCTCAACATTTCTTCCTGGATGTTCCATCCTTCTTATCACAGTGCTCTGCTCCTGTCTCTCTGCCATTTTTCTTTTCTTCCTTCTCTACCCAGTCTTGACAACAGGTTTCTCTTAATTTCGTGGACAGAAGAGCGTAGCTCTTTCTTGGTTTCCCAGTTTTCTTCTAACTCATGACTGAAGCCTCACTTTTGGGCACCCAAATCAGTGTATGTTGCTACATAAAATCCATGGTTCTGCAGGAAATTGTGCCAATTCCATTGGCTCAGAAGAGATTGCATTCAGACGTATTTTTAAAATGTCAGTGTTTAATTTTTCCCTCTACCACTCAGTACAGCACCCAGAAGTTGACTATGATCATGTTGAAATTTTGCTAGCAACTGATCTTTTCTTAGTTGATTATCTCTCTCTTTTTTTTTTTTTTTCCAATTCTAAAGTAAAATACTATTGAGGATCCTGGCTCTGCGCTATGGCACTCTGAGCTGACAATCTGGAAACACTTTATTGACTTCATGGAGTCATTGCTTTTTATTATACACAGTGTCTTTGTGTTGGTATTTCTGCGTATAACCTAATCACTTCCTTATATAATTGAGAGGTGATTTCTTGATTTGATAATACAAATTTATTTAAATTGATTTGGGCTGCTGATTCTGGAACAAGATGCAATAAAAGAACTTTTCCTCAATTCTTTCCTCTGAACACAACTAAACATACTTGGATTTATTATTTTTTAAATGTAGTTATGAAAATGAAAGTGAAATGTTAGTCACTCAGTCATGTCTGACTCTTTGAGACCCCATGGACTGCAGCCTGCCAAGCCTGCCAGGCTGCTCCGTCTATGGGATTTTCCAGGCAAGAATACTGGAGTGGGTTGCCATTTCCTTCTCTAGGGATCTTCCCGACCCAGGGATTGAACCTGGGTCTCCGAGATTATAGGCGGAGTCTTTACCATCTGAGCTACTTCACAGTTTTATTGATTTATTTTTGCCCGTCCTGGGTTTTGTTGCTGTGTGGGTTTTTCTGTAGTTGCAGCCTGCGGGCTTCTTGTTGTGGTTGCTTCTCTTGTTGTGGAGCACAGGCTCTAGGGTGGATGGGCTTCAGTAGTTGCGGCTCCCAGGTTCTAGAGCACAGGCTCAGAAGTTGTAGGGCATGGGCTTAGTTGCTCCATGGCATGTGGGATCTTCCTGGACCAGGGATCCAACCTGTGTCTTCTGCACTGGCAGGCGGAGCCTTTACCACTGAGCCACTGGGGAAGCCCCATACTTGGAAGCATTGAACAGACAATAACAACAGGACTCTGAAAGCTGGAAAGAAGCAGCAGGCTGGCAGGAAACGCTAAGACACGAGGAATGACAACATGGTGAATTCCTAGGGTTTTTGTTTTATCTCCCATGTATTCCTGTCTCCAGGTGACAGAGGAGTCCTGCAATCTGGAACCCCCAGCAGCCATAGACAGAAGAACCAAGAAAAGCCTGCCTTCTGTGGCCAAAGGATCAGGAGAAGGGAAGCCCAACAGAGACCCAGTGTGGAGTCATAATCTGTGTTTCACACCTTGGGCCAGGAGGCAGTCTGATCTGCTAGCAACTGTCAGCAGCAAGACTCCCAGACATCTTAGGTACTGTCCCACAACCGTAAATGGACATCAGTTTAAATGCCAGCAGATTGCTCATCTGAAATCATGGGGTCCAGGGAGAAGTGGCACAACATTTTTCAAGTGCTAAGAGAAAAGAATTGTCAACCCCAATTCCTACATTCACACAGATTATCCTTTAGAAATGAAGGGGAAATGAAAGCATTCTCAAATGAAGGAAAACTAAAAAATTTGTTGCTAGCAGAACTACCTTTAAAGAATGAATAAAGAAAGCTCTCCAAACACACATAACAAATGATAACAGAAGGGCTTCAGAAAGGATAGAAAAACAATGGAATGTGTTAAAAGAGGGTGTAAGCATAACAGAATATGCTATTACACCGTCTCATATGGTGCTCGATATATGTAGAGGAAATAGTATTTGAAAATGGGAAGAGGAAAGCAATCTATTAATAAATAGAAGTAAGTTTTTTACCCTTTATTTGACTTGAAAATGTCAACACTAGGAGGCTGTGATTACTGTATATATATTTACCTAAATACATATATATTTACCTAAATATATATACAGTAATCACAGTGTCCTTGGACTGCAAGGAGATCCAACCAGTCCATTCTGAAGGAGATCAGCCCTGGGATTTCTTTGGAAGGAATGATACTAAAGCTGAAACTCCAATACTTTGGCCACCTCATGCGAAGAGTTGACTCATTGGAAAAGACTCTGATGCTGGGAGGGATTGGGGGCAGGAGGAGAAGGGGACGACAGAGGATGAGATGGCTGGATGGCATCACTGACTCAATGGACGTGAGTCTGAGTGAACTCCGGGAGTTGGTGATGGACAGGGAGGCCTGGCATGCTGCGATTCATGGGGTTGCAAAGAGTCAGACACGACTGAGCGCCTGAACTGAACTGATAAATATATATATATATACACACAGTATACCTAGAGTAACAATTAAAAACTATAAAATGATATACTAAAAACATTATAAACAAATAAAAATGGAACTCTAAAAATGCACCCGAAAGAATTGAATGTATGCCCAAAAGAATTTCAATCAGGGACTTGAACAGATATTTGTATACCAGTGTTCACAGCATTATTAACAGTAGCCAAAGGTGGAAACAACTTGTGTCTATCATTGGATGAGTAGATAAACAGAATGTGGTATATACACACAATGGAATATTATCTGGCCTTCAAAAAGAAAGGGATTCTTACATGTACTACAACATGGATGAATCTTAAGGACATGCTAAATAAAATATCAGACACAAAAGAACAAGTATTGTGTGAGTCTAGTTAAATGTAGTACCCAGAATAGTCAAATTCATAGGGACAGAAGGTAGATCAGTGTTTACCAGGGGCTACGGGAGGAGGGAAGAAGGAATTATTGCTTAATGGGTACAGAGTGTTTTGTTGAAGTGATGAAAAGGTTTTGGAAATAGTGATGATGGTTGCACAAAACTGTGAACATAATTAATGCCACTGAATTGAGTGCCTAAAATTATTTGAAGGGCAAATTATATGTGTGTGAGTGTGTGTGGGTACATGTGCTTGCATGCTAAATTGCTTCAGTCATGTCCCACTCTGCAACCCTATGAACTGTAGCCCACTATGCTCCTCTGTCCATGGGATTCTCCAGGCAAGAATACTGGCCAAGACTGGGACGACCCAGAGGGATGGTACGGGAAGGGAGGAGGGTTCAGGATGGGGAACACGTGTATACCTGTGGCAGATTCATGTTGATATATGGCAAAACCAATACAATATTGTAAAGTTAAAAAATAAAATAAAATATATTAAAAAAAAAAAGAATAACTGGGGAGGGTTGCCTTGTCCTCCTCCAGGGGGTCTTCCTGACCCAGGGATCTTTCCCATGTCTCTTATGTCTCCTGCATTGGCAGAGGGGCTCTTTACCATATATATATATATAAACACACACACACACCCCCATGCTTCCTGGGTAGCACTATATATATGTAACTAAATATATATATATATAATTAGTCACAATAAGAAGGATGTAGTTAGACTTTGGAGGTCCTGTACCCCACTGGCAAGAACTAAGTTATGACTATCCTTTACTGTAGAGGATCTGAACTCCAGGTAGGTCTCCTGAACAGCCTATGTTTAGTAGCATCTCAACCAGTGGAGACAAGGCATGTCATATCTGAGGATCTTTAAGTGGAACTTCAGTTCTCAGCCACAAAGTCCACTGACCATGGTATAAACAGGTGAGTGGTGGGAGCTTTGCATTAATTATTTTCCTTCCTGTGATTTAATCTGATAACCAGCTGTGGAGTGATAAGGTAGATGTGCTGATCTAGAGAAGAATGAGCTCAGTATTTTCAGCCAGGTTTACTGGAAACCCTCCTGTTGACCTTGTCTGACTCCACTCCCTTGGTTTGCCTGCATTCTTTAAGCCTCCGTCCTTGAGCCATCTGCTGTCTCAGTGAAGCGGAACGCTGACTTCACTTATCCACGGGGTCAGCGTGTCACACCGTAAGTGACTGGGGACTCTGGAGAAGTGGCCTAACACATGAGGTGGGTTCCTTTACCAAGATGCAGATTCTCAGGGCCCCTTAGGTTGCACAAATAAGGCTGTCTTGATGAGTTGTTGGCTGAGTTATCTTTGAAGTTGGCTGTTGAAAGATTAATTTGGCCTTAGCCTCAAAAAAGTAAAAAAAGAGCGTTAATATAACTTGTGAAGCATTAACTATACTATTTTCGAGAATGAAATCATCTCTTTAAACATTTGTTACACATTTTGCATATGTTTATGCTGAACTATTAAATGTGTCAGTGAAGTTCTTAGGCTTTGCTTATAGTTTTAATATATCTGAGTGTGTTGAATGCCATGCGATTTGTATCCAGGGAAGCATCTCACACTGTGCGTTGCCAGCTGGGGGATCATTCATTCATTTAGCATTAATCAGTTAGCAAGGTACTCTGCTCTGCCTTGAGTCCAGATCTAGAAGCATCCCCCATCATCCTTACTACCACCAGTACACCAGAGGCAGGGGACTTCTTTGGGAGGCCTTACCCTGCACAAAACCACCGTTCCCTAGCAGAGCCTAGAGTTGTTCTACTGACTTCCCAGGAGTTTAGAGAGCAAGGTGAGCAGGTGCTGGTATTTGGTGTTATGATGTTCTCTTTTCTTTTAATCATATCAATAAAGGATTTTCTTTTTTTTTTCCCCTGGGTTTTAAAAATTGAAGTGTAGTTGATTTATAGTATTGTGTTTATTTCTAGTGTACAGCAAAGTGTCAGTTATCAGTTCAATTCAGTTGCTCAGTTGTGTCTCACTCTTTGTGACCCCATGGACTGCAGCATGCCAGACTTCTCCTGTCCATCACCAACTTCTGGAGCTTGCTCAAACTCATGTCCATCGAGTTGGTGATGCCATCCAACCATCTCATCCTCTGTCGTCTCCTTATACGTATATACACTTTCCAAATCCTTTTCCATTACATGTTACTATAAGATACTGAATATAGGCCCATGTGCTGTACAGTAAATCCTTGTTGTTTATCTAGTTTACATATAGTAGTGTGTATCTGTTAATTCCCAGCTCCTAATTTATCACTCCTCACTTTTTCTCCATTGGTAACCATAAGTTTGCTTTCCATGTCTGTGAATCTGTTTCTGTTTTGTAACTAAATTCATTTTTATTATTTTTAGATTCCACATGTAAGTGATGTATAACATTTGTCTTTCTCTGACTTACTTCACTCAATATAATAATCTTTAGATCCATCCATGTTCATGTTGCTGCAAATGACAAAAGTCTGTTCTTTTTTCTGGCTGAGTGATATATATATATATATATGTACACACACACACACACACACACATATATATAGCACATATTTTTATCTATTCGTCTGTTAATGGACACTTAGGTTGGTTCCGTGTCCTGTATATTGTAAACAGTGATGTTATTAACACTGGAGCACATAGATCCTTTTGAATTAGAGTTTTCATCTTTCCTGGATACATACCCAGAGATTGTTGGGTCATATGGTAATTCCATTTTTAGTTTTTTTAAGGAACCTCCATACTGTTTTCTATAGTGGCTGCACCAGCTTAAATTCCCACCAACAGTGTAGGAATGTTCCCAGTAAAGAGTTTTCATTTATTTATTTATTCACTTATTTTTAAAGGATTTTCTTAATTTTCCACATCACCAGGCATTTTCTCCTAAAACATCTCCTGAAAGCAGTCAATCTTTATCCATAGGTAGACACACACAAGCATATATGTATGTTATGAAGGTAAATAATAAAATAAATTACTTAATTTTATTATTTATAGATTATTGGGCTTCTCTGGTGGCTCAGTAGTAAAGAATCCGTGTGCCAACACGGGACGCTGGTTCAATCCCTGGGTCAGGAAGATCCCCTGGAGAAGGAAATGGCAACCACTCCAGTATTCTGGCCTAGGAAATCCCGTGGACAGAGGAGCCTGTTGGGCTACAGTCCATGGGGTCGCAAAGAGTTGGACATGACTGAGCAACTAAACAACAGTAAAATACTAATGAAGCTGATATTCAGTTTACTAATAAAATATAACCAACACTATTGAAACTACTTTGCATTTCTCCTTTATTTTATTCCTCTGCTTCCCCAAACCCAGCCCATTAAATCACTATCCTGAATTCTTTTCTATGGCTTGTGGGATCTTGGTTCTCCAACCATGACTGAACTCAAGCCCCCAGCAGTGAAAGCACAGAGTCCTAGCTACTGGATCATCAGGGAATTATCATGAATTCTTTTTTTTATAATTTTAATACATAGGCATATGTCACAAAACAATGTATTATTTAGTTTTACATATTTAGACTTTAGGTAAATTATAACAGACTATGGTTTTGTTTTATTTTTTGGTATCCTGATTTTCTTTTTACTTAACATTATATTTTTCAGACAAATGTTATTGTGTGTAGTTTATAGTTCATTTATTCTTGAAAGTGAAAGTTGCTCAGTCATGTCCGACCCTCTGCGACCCCATGGACTGTAGCCCGTAAGACTCCTCTGTCCATGGAATTCTCCAGGCAAGAATATTGGAATGGTTTGCCATTCCCTTCTCTAGGAGATCTTCCCAACCCAGGGATCAAATCCGGGTCTCCTGCATCGTAGGCAGATTCTTTACCACTGAGCCATGAGGGAAGCCCTAAATTATTCTTACTGCTGTGTAGTATTCCACTGTGAATATTCTGCAGTGCTTTTAACCATTCTCCTGTTGATAAACACTTTGGTTTTTTGTTTTATTTTTTATACTAACAATGCTGCTAGAACATTCCTGTACCTGTCTTTTGATGTAGATATGTAAGAATGTCTCCAAGCTATTTGGCGGTTCTTGGTTTGACCTACTCTCGTGTCTATTTCTTGCCTTTCTGCTGATCTGCTGTATACTGCAGGAAGCGGATCCTACGGGCTGTATGCTTCAGGCTCTTGTGTCTGCTGGGTTTGGTGAATGGGAGGCAGTGTGGGGGGTGGGGGAGATGTTGGAGGGACACGGAAGAGAGAAGTCAGGCATTTTCCCCCCTCTGCTTTGAGCAGTATTTCTGAAAGTGGCCACGGCTGAGACTTCTCCTGGCTCTAGGTTCTGGACAGGCCACTGTGGTTCCAGCTTCTGCCAGGTGACTATTGTCTATGTGTTTTTAGAACATTGTGTGCTCCCTTTGTCCCTGTGACTGAGAGTCGTCAAGCCTTTCCCATAGAGGGTCACATAGTAAATATTTAAGGCTTTGCAGGCCGCATAGTTTCTGTTGGAACTTCTCAGCTCTGTGAATGGGTGGGGCTGTGTTCAAACAAGACTTTACTAAATTTAGTATTTTACTAAATTTTACAGAATTTACTAAAACTGGAAGACACATGTATGAGGCTATTGGATAATTGCCCTATAAATTCCTGAGGCTGAACTTTATTCTTCGTGTTCTTTAGATTGGATGATTTTTAAGATCTTTCTTCATGTTTGCTATAACTGACTTTCACTTTCACGTTTGCTAACCCTTTGTTCATCTGGTAAGCCCATCCTGTGAATTTTTCATTTCAGTTATTGTTCTTTTCAATTCCATTTAGATCTTTTTTGTTCATATTTATTTATTTAATTTTGGCTGAAAGTGAGCATCTCTCAGTCGTGTCCAACTCTTTGCTACCCCATGGAATAGTTCATGGAATTCTCCAGGCCCGAAAACTGGAGTGGGTAGCCGTTCCCTTCTCCAGGGGATCTTCCCAACCCAGGGGTCGAACCCAGGACTCCTGCACTGCAGGGTAATTCTTTGCCAGCTGAACTACTAGGGAATCCCTGAGCTACCCGGGGAGCTGGGCCAGGTCTTAGTTGCGGCACTTGGGATCTTGGATCTTTATTGTGGCACACAGAATCTTTAGTTGCAGCATGTGGGCTCTTAGTTGTAGTATGTGGGACCTAGTTCCCTGACCAGGGATCGAACCCAGGTCCCCTGCATTGGGAGCACAGAGTGTTAGTCACTGGACCACCAGAGAAGTCCCTCTATTTAGAACTGCTGGTGGGTATTGGAGAAGACTCTTGAGAGTCCCTTGGACTGCAAGGAGATCCAACCAGTCCATTCTGAAGGAGATCAGTTCTGGGTGTTCTTTGGAAGGAATGATGCTAAAGCTGAAATTCCAGTACTTTGGCCACCTCATGCAAAGAGTTGACTCATTGGAAAAGACTCTGATGCTGGGAGGGATTGCGGGCAGGAGGAGAAGGGGACGACAGAGGATGAGATGGCTGGATGGCATCACTGACTCGATGGA
>NW_011494876.1:12950418-12951514 GCF_000754665.1 Bison bison bison | reverse complement strand
CACTGACTCGATGGACGTGAGTCTGAGTGAACTCCGGGAGTTGGTGATGGACAGGGAGGCCTGGTGTGCTGCGATTCATGGGGTCGCAAAGAGTCAGACACAATGGAGCGACTGAACTGAACTGAACTGAATATCCATTTAGATCTTTTAAAATGTTTTGTTTAATTGCTGCCGTTTCCTATATGTTCACTCAGTAAGATCATATGCTCCTTTAAGTCCTGGAACATACTTATAGCTGCTTGAAGTATGTCTGCTAATCCAACATCTGTGCCATCTTGGGGTCATATTTTTGTTTTGATTTTTGCATATCTAATAGTTTTAAATTGTATAATGGAGATTATTGCCAATACATTGCTGAGACTCTGGATTTTATTGCCTTCGTCTGAAGAGGGGTGATTTGTGTTCTGTCAGGCAGTTCTGTTACTGGCAGGTCACCTTGGATTTGTGCAGTTAGTTTTATACTTTGTTGGGATCTGTGCAAAGCTCATTTCTGCAGCAAGCCCATTCTAAGCCCCTTGACCTTGGCAGGATTCAAATTCCAAAACCATGTCTTCCCCTCAGATCTTGTCAAGTGTGCTATTCCATATGTATTTTATTATTTATTTATTTATTTTATTTTTGGCTGCATCGAGTCTTAAGTTGCGGCATGCGGGATCTTTCATTGTGATGTGCAGGCTTTTCTCTAATTGTGGTGCATGGACTCAGTGGTGCGGCATGAGGGCCTCATTGCCCCACAGCATGTGGGATCTTAGTTCCCCAACCAGGGGTTGAACCTGCGTCCCCTGCATTGGAAGACAGATTCTTAATCACTGGACTGCCAGAGAAGTCCTCCATATATATTTTAGAATCAGCTCATCACAGCCATCTTTAAAAACAACTGGACTATATGAGAATCTTTTACTTTTATCTAGTTTGTCTATTTCTATTTCATATTCAGTGCTCCCATTTCATTTAGTTTATGTTTTCCAGTTTCTCTGTTTTTTTTTTTAAATATTCCTTCTCAAGCCTTTATCAGGTGTAGTAGAGAAGCTTTTGTATACATATATAAATAATACATATAATATATTGTATATATATTTATAATTATAAATATATA
>NW_011494876.1:12922436-12950313 GCF_000754665.1 Bison bison bison | reverse complement strand
TTATATTAATATAATATATATTTATATTAATATAATATATAATATAATTATATATTATATATATTATATGTAATATATATTTAAAAAATAAAATATATTTTTAGAAAACATGAATTTTTGCCTAACTAAAAACTTTATGACATTTTGATTACACTTCTTTGACTTACTGTGAATAGAATGGTGGATTTCTAATTTTAAAAAATAGATATGCAACAGGCAACAAAGGTTTATTATATAGCACAGGGAACTATAGTCAATATCTTGTAATAACTATAATGGAAGATAATTTCAAAAATAACATATGTGAATATGTATAACTGGATTACACACACAAAAAAGAATTCTACTTTCTAAATTTAGTAATGTTTATCTTTTTGCCAGTTTTTCTAAATGTCCTGTGGACATCTAATAACAACATATAAGATACAAAATTTTAAATATATTTGTATAGGATATGATTAATATAACTTAGTTAAATATAGATCTATTATATTTAAATTATTAATGACATCATTCAACATGTACCTATTCTTATTTTTTCTGCACTTGATATTCTCAGAGAAATGTTAATATGTCTCACTGTGATTATATATTTTCTTTTCCCTTTTATTTCTCCTGATTTTGGCTTTATGTATCTTTGTTTCTTTGTTGTTAAGGTTTCTAATGGTTTATGATGTCTATCTTCTTTGTGAATTGTACCTTTTATCATTAAAAATATTCATCTTTGTTTCATTTAAAATAAATTAAAAAAATATTGTGATCTAGAATCAGCTCATCAAATTCCTATTTATGGGGACTTATGTTTTCAGCTAGAGAGTGGTTTAAGAATATGTGACATGGTCTTTGTTTATAATGAGTTTTTATTCAAACTTCAGAGAGGACTAGCATCCATGAAACAGTGAAAAGAACAAGCTGGTAGGTAAAATGCAGGATTGTGCAGAATATATTAGACGTGGAGGAGAAACCCAGAATAGAGTTGGATACAGAAGGTAGAAGAGACTAGTGAGATTTCAGAGAGGATGGTAGGGCTTGAAGGGTGAGATGAAGAGGAGGGAAAGTGTGCTCAGAGGTAACAGAAATAGAACTTGCCGAGTGTTGACGCATCCGAGTCTGCAGAGTGCTTTCACATATACGATCTCACTGCCTCAGTGAGCACTGCTGAGTAGACAGGTGGTTGTTCTTTGTTCAGTCGTTCAGTTGCATCTGACTCTGCGACCCCACGAATTGCAGCACCCCGTCAGGCTTCCCTGTCCTTCACTATTTCCCAGAATTTGCTCAAACTCATGTTCACTGAGTAAACAGGTAACGTTCTTACTTTAGGGAATGCGGAGGCAAAGTGATTTGCCCGAGAATCTAGTTTGTAAATGCTAGGCTGGAAGGTCAGCCCAGATCTTCTGCTCCTATATAAGAATGGTGTTGAGAGAAAGCCAGGATGCCTGGAACTGAAGTCTGTGTTATGCATGTGCCTTTTCTCTTCCCCAGAGCATGTCAGAAATCAGGACAGGCTGTTTGATCTGTGACCCTGTTAATGCTTTTAGCATCCAGGCCGCCTCAGCTAGGGAGCCAGAAGAGGAGATTAAGCAGAACAAACGAAATAAAGAGTGGCAGTTGAGAATCATGTGGCTTTGGGACTTCTCTATTGGTCCAGTGGTTAAGACTCCCCACTTTCAATGCAGGGGGCGTGGGTTTGATCCTTGTGCCCTTAGTTGGGGAACTAAGTTCCCATCTTAGTTCCCTTAGCTGGGGAGCTAAGATCCTGCATGCCACACAGCATGGTCAAAAAAAAAAAAAGAATCATGTGGCCTCAAAAAGATCTTGCATACCTCTTAGGAAATTAAATTTCATGTCAAATCATGTTGATATTGTGGTTCTATTATAACAGACTTCTTGTTTTTCCTTAAAAAGAATGTCACAAAGTAATCATCTATTTTTTATCAGGCAAAATTTGGGGTACCATCATTTGCTCTGGACTAGTACTTGATACAACATCAGTTTGGGGGCAGAACTAGTCCTCCCGTGCAGAACAGCTGAAGCTGGAAAGTTGTTACTCATTGCCAGCACCTTCCTTTCTTCATCTCTTCCCAGCCCTTCAATTGTTGAGTCTCATCTCTTATCCAGTGCCCTCTTGATGACTCTTGCTCACTTCCAAGCGACATCAGTGTTCAAGATTGAATGTGATTGATGCAAGCTAGAGTAAGCTGATTTATGATAAGCTATTCTGATATCTTTCAGGAGCATCTTCATTTAATTGAAGCAGAGCTTCAAGCTGAAGAGATAAAGGTGTGCAGTAGGTGGACTTTCCAGCTGCCATCACCGTTGGGTGGGGGGTGGGTGGCACAATTAGAGAAAGAAAATTTTAGTTTTAGTCCTTCATCCTGTATCTAAAGTCATACCAAATCAACAAAGATTTATTGAGTACTTATGACATGCAAAAAATTTTACTGGATGTCTACGATATGTTTTACTGTGGGATACATGGTTTAATCTCTAGAACTGTGGGGTCTGTTAGAGATGATGTAACTTCCGAATTCTTAATTTGGGGTCTTAGGCTATTCCATGAGCCATCTGAAATTCAAGCAGTGTTTGTTGCATGTGTGTGTGTGTGTGTGCGTATAGTTTGCTGGAGGTGGTAGTGCGTGTGTTAGTTGTTCAGTCATGTCGGACTCTTTGTGACCCCATGGACTGTAGCCTGACAGGCTCCTCTGTCCATGGAATTCTCCAGGCAAGTAAATTGGAGTGGGTAGCCATTCCCTTCTCCAGGGGATCTTCCTGTCCCAGGGATCAAATCTGGGTCTCCCAAATTACAAGCAGATTCTTTACCATCTGAGCTACCAGGGAAGCCCAAGGGGCCACACCATTCATCAGAATCTCAAAGGAGCCTATAGTCACCACCCTTCCCCCAAAGCTTAAAAATTACTGGCAAGGGTTCTCTCCTCCATCACATGTGGACTCCAGGACTGTGGTAGAGGTGGGCTCATTTCCTTCTCCAATAGTGATGTCAGAATCAGGATTCGGAATCACATCTCAAGGCTCATCCTAGCTTTGTTGTCATTGGGAAGCAGATTTTGCAACTGAAATTTGCTTTCAGAAAGTGCCTTCAGGAGTACCTTTGGGAGTGACACTGGTAAAAGGGAAGGGAGGAAAGCAAGACTGGGCGGAGGGGGATACTTTGATGCCATTTCAGAGGATGCTGTGGTTGATCCCATGGGGACCTGGGTGCCTGGACCTTACCCCTCCCACTGATCAGTGATTGGATGAGGAGTGTGACCTTGAGTGAGGTGGTGATCTCCATATAAGGCAGTCCCAGGGGCAGGAGTCTGGTGGGGACTAACAGCGGAGGGCTTCCTGCTGACGGGCCACTCAGCAGTGTAATTCCTGTAGCTCAGAAGAGTCTAGCTCTGTGGGGCTCAGATCCACTTCTTTTGTGTAAAGTCTGGGGGAAGCTCCTCCAGGATTCTAATTAGAGGGTCCTCCTGTGTAAGCTGATTCTACTGATGTAACAGTAAATCTTTGTAGGCTTTATCTCCCACTTCCTGGAGAGTATATGTGTTAAGTTCTCCAGTGTGCTAGCCACTTGTCCGTCTGCTCTGATGATGTATATTGTTGCTATTCAGTCGCTAAGTTGTGTCCAATTCTTTACTCCCCCATGAACTGCAGCACACCAGGCTTCCCTGTCCTTAACTGTCTCTCCGAACTTGCTCAAACTCATGTCCATTGAGTCAGTGATGCCATCCAACCATCTCATCCTCTGTCACCCCCTTCTCTTGCCCTCAGTCCTTCCCAGCATCAGGGTCTTTTCCAGTGAGTCAGCTCTTGGCATCAGCTGGTCAAAGTATTAGAACTTCAGCTTCAGTGTCAGTCCTTCCAATGAATATTCAGTGTTGATCTCCTTGCTGTTTAAGGGACTCTCAAGAAAGCAGCGATTCTTCGGCGCTCAGCCTTCTTTATGGTCCAACTGGCTTCTCTTTCAGGCAATTATTTCCATGTCTAAAAACCATTTCTGGCTCAAGTTCAGAAACCGGGCAAAGACCCATGATGTTTTATTGAGGCAATAGACCTCAGCTTCCTGATTATCCAGCCTTTATTTACTTATTTATTAAAAAAACTCTTTATTGAATTTGTTAAAATATTGCTTCTGTTTCAGTTTTTTGGCCATGAGGCAGTCATGTGAGATCTTAACTCCCTGACCAGGAATCGAACCCACACCTTCTGCATTGGGAGATGAAGTCTGAACCACTGGACCACCAGGGAAGTCCCCTGACCTTGATTTATTTTGATTTTACAGTTTAATACCTTTGTTAGGATCCCACTTATTTTGCCCTTAGGGATCCCATGTTCTGTTAGTCGTTTTCATAACTCTGTGTCTCAGACCTCCTGGTTGCCCCCGACCTTGCCACGCACTGTGATAATTACATGCACCTTCACTCTGACCTTTAAGCATTGTCACCTGGCCAGGGGGGTAGGGTAACGTGGTGGCATGGATCATATGTCCCATCCTCATTGCTGTTAATGAGTTGTTTTGTAACCGTGTCTCTGGCCCAAGGAGGCGACTTCATTGAACCGCTCAGCTTTGGTAAGTGCTGCATCCTCTGGCGGTTTTTCTGGCTTCCTTTCCGTCTGGCATCCCTGAAGACCTTTTGGCCCTTCTTCCATGGTGGTCTACCATGGCAGTTCTGGTATTTCTGCTTCACTTAGTGTGGCCCGTTGCCTTTTCTGTGCTTTCAGAAATGATGCTAGGAATATGTTGGCTCCCTCTCCCGCGAGCCGTGCCAGGGTGTTGTATCATGTATTTCAGGAGATTGTTCCCCAAGAGATAAAGTCTCCGTTATTCAACCTTGTGTTATGCCCTCGTTGATGGGAGCCTGCTCAGGGCTCAGGAGCCCTCTGTGCCCACCTCCCTCCTGCCTCTGTGGACTGGGGAGGGCCCGCATCTCTTGAGTGGCCCCTTCCTCCATACCTGGCCCCTGGGCCGGATGATTGTCTTCCACTTCTCTCCCAGCTTGCCTACACTTCCCCTGCATGCAGTATTTATGATTACAGAGCTGGGTTACGTTGATGGCATCACCCACTCGATGGACATGAGTTTGAGTAAGCTCCGGGAAGCCTGGAGTGCTGCAGTCCACAGGGTTGCAAGAGTTGGACATGACTTCAGTTGGAGTGACTGAACTGACTGAAACCTTGTTATTGGCCTAATGATGGGAAGGGGAGGTGAGGGTGAATCCTGAGGGGGACGTGCGTTGTTTTGCTGGGGAGAAGGCTCTGTGTCACCTCCAAGCGAGAGCGGAGGGCTAGCCCCTCATAGGAGGAGTGGGCCACATCGGCAGGCTCAGAAGTTTCGGGGAAATATAGGAATTTAGCATTTTCAGCTGGATCAACCCGGATGCCCCCATCCCATGAGTCATGGTCCCGTTCTTTCCCAACCAGGACTCTGTCCTTTGTACAGCAAATCTACACTGCTGAGGACTTTACCTTGGAGCTCAGTTGCTCTTGTTCTCAAGTCCTAGGACCTATCCTCAGCGTTCCTGTCTCCCACCGTAGGTGATGACAGCCTCTTCACATGTGATCAAAGAGGCCACCTGGCTTTCACCCGTAGCTTTTAATTGATGATTCCTCACTCTCAGCTTTTCATTATCTTTTCCCATAGTGTCAGTGGTGTTTAGCAATAGCCACACAATTTCGTCATTCTTACTATTTCTCCAATGCATGATATATCATGGCAGCCAATGCCTTTCTTTCCACCAGTGTAGCATCCCCAGTTCACCACAGCTACAAATTTTAACAACTGCACTGCTGCCTTATCACACAGTCCCACCAGCGATGTGAAGAGAGGGGTCCCAGGAAGGAGATGAGTGAGAATATTGACAATACAAGGACGGGCCCTGCCTTTACACCCTCATGTGCTCCGCAGGCTACGGTAGTGAGGATGAGTGGGCTGTCGCTCACTGGTGTGCTCTGACAGGAGGTTTGGAGCCCTCCTGCAGCAATGAAGGGGCTTGTCTGTTTTTCTAGTTAGATTCCAAATCATCTACGTTTCCGCAGAAAGCGAGTTCCTCAGAGGTCTCCGAACGCTAGCACTCCTGGCAGTGTGTGTAAGGGACTGGGCAGGTAAGCAGTGGATGAGAACTCACTGTCTATTCAGTAGAAATTGAGTAGATAAGGAGAACTGATAAAACGCAGTTTCGAAATTTACCTCAATCATCATTTCTAGTGTTTTAGATGATGGCTAATGCACTCCACTCAATCACTTCTCAGCTCCTGGCAGGAGGTAATAATGACACCTATTTGGGGCAGAGTGGGTAATGACAAACCCCCTGCACTCACACAGGGCCTGTTCACAGTGGTATTCTCCACCCACAGAGCCCAACTAAAACCAGCCCGTGTTAGTTCGAGTCCTTGGAGCTACAGACTCCAGGCTGGCGTTAGGCATGCAGGAGATTTCTTGAGCAGAGGTAGGCGGCATGAGAAGGCAGGCGCAGTGATACAGGTCTGACACCTGAGGCAGGAAGAAGGCAAGGAAAGCAGGGTAAGAAGAGTCTTGGGTGACAGCATGGTTCCAGCAAAGATTCAGCCAGGCCAACGGGGCGTCCTCAAGCGGGTTACATGTTGCAGTACGTGAGCTTCTCACTGTGGCGCCTCTGGTTGTGGTGCACAGGCTTTAGTCGTGAGGGCTTCAGGAAATGCACCACAGGCTTTGTTGCTCCGAGGCATGTGGAATCTTCCCGGACCAGGGATCGAACCCGTGTCCCCTGCATTGGCCGGCGGATTCTTATCCGCTGTGCCACCAGGGAAGCCTGTACCTTAATCTCTTGATGGCTGCCTATTTATGTCACTTCCAGGAACATTATTCTTACACATTAACTATCTCCCAGCTCTCTGAGTGTCAAACCCCCTTGCCCGCCTCTCTTGGCCCCTAGTGCTTTGAGCCCCATTGTCCCGGTAGATACTAACAAGCCTGGTTCTCTGATGGCCTTCTCAGTGAAGCCAGGTGGATAGGGGAGTCCTCAAGCCAAAGCTGCCTGTTGGAAGACTCTGTGTCTTCTGGATGAGCCTGCCTTAAGTAGCCCTGCTGTGCCCAGTCACTGGCTGGGCATGGCCGGCCAAAGCCTGGCACAAGTATGGTGGCAAATCTAGAGGCGGAGCAGCTGGGCCAGTGTTCAGGTAGGCTCCCTGCAGCCGGGGGCTGGGGGCACTTTGCCTGGCTGCTGCACAGTATCTCTCGGGATGCAGCCGGGAGGAGAGTAAGACCAGGCTCATAACACAGAAAGGAAAAGTTGTACCAAAGTCTTTAAGCGTGGTTTCTGTTTTTTTTTTCCTAAAATATTTCTGGCCAAGTCACTTTCAAACACTTAATTCTTCTATGCGCCCAGCATTTTAAAAAGTTAAGGTATAATTCACGTATCATAAGGTTCACCTGTTAAAGTATACAATTGAGTGTTTTTTCCCTCTATATTCACAAACTTGTGCAAGTATTGTGACAATCTAATTTTAGAACATTTCATCACTCCCAATAGAAACGCCACCCCATTAGCATCACTTCCCACTCTTGTCCCTCCCACTTCATTCCTGGCAACCACATATCTGCTTTCTGTATCTAAGGATTTGCCTATTCTGGACATTTTATGTGAATGGAATCATGTAGATGGCCTTCTTGTTGGGCCTCTCTCACTGAGCATAGTATTTTCAAGGTCACTCAAGTTGCAGTATGTATCAGTACTTTATTCCTTTTTAATGGTTAAATGCTAATCTTTTGTATGGTTATACCACATTTGGTTTGTCCATTTATCAATTGGTGGACATAGGGATTGTTTCCAATTTTTGGCTATTATGAATAATGCTGCTCTGAATATTTGTGTACAGATTTTTGTATATTTTCAGTTCTTTGGGGTATAAGAGTGAATTGCTGGGTCAAGGGGTAACTATGTTTACATTTTTGAAGAACTGCCAACCTGTTTTCCAAAGCGTATGCCCAACGTTTTTATAGGCATTTTGGAAGAAAGGAAAGTGAAGACAGTCTCTCAATCCAAACAGTTTATAATTTACAGTAGATGATATGAGAGTAAAATGCAGACCTTAAACTATAATGATAATATTATTGTTGTTTAGTTGCTAAGTTGTGGCTGACTCTTTGCAACCCTATGGCTTGCCAGGCTCCTTTGTCCATGAGATTTTCCAGGCAATAATACCAGAGTGGGTTGCCATTTCCTTCAACAGGGCATTTTCTCACCCAGGGATAGAACCTGAATCTCGTGCTTGGCAGGTGGATTTTTTCTTTTTTTACCAGTGAACCCCCTGGGAAGTCCATAATGATAATATGTGTTCTAAGTCACTTCAGTCATGTCTGACTCTATGTGACCCTATGGACTGTAGCCTGCCAGGCTCCTCTATCCATGGGATTTTCCAAGCGAGAATACTGGAGTGGGTTGCCATGTCCTTCTCCAGGGGATTTTCCTGACCTGGGGATCGAACCCAGGATCTCTTAAATCTCTTGCATTGACAGGCAGCTTCTTTACCACTAGCACCACCATGATAATAGAGCTTATAATTAAGAGCTAAACCGTGTGGCTCTAAATTAAAAGTGAATCTACAGGGAATTACCTAGAGTCGGACACGACTGAGCGACTGAACTGAACTGAACTGAACTAAGTGGTTAGGGCTCTGCACTCCTACTGCAAGGGGTACAGGTTCGATCTCTGGACAGGGAACCAAAATCCTGCATGCACACATACTCTTAGAGCTGGAAAGGAAGAATGAACGTGTATGAAATAGTTAGGGCTATGCCTCTGAAAGCCAACATTTCCACAGTTCTCTCCAACAAGACCAGCATGGGACTAATGCTTGAAACTCTGGAAAGCCTACCCTGCACTGGGGATGTGTTCTGCTCTTTTTCACTTTACATTGTTTTTAAAGGTAAAAATCTGATGTGGTGGACACAGTTTGAACTTATGTTTTAGATATTTTCTCCAAAAGTGAATGTAAATTTGAGTAAAGCTGGACTATGAAGAAGGCTGAGTGCCGAAGAATTGATGCTTTTGAACTGTGGTGTTGGAGAAGACTCTTGAGAGTCCCTTGGACTGCAAGGAGATCCAACCAGTCCATCTGAAGGAGATCAGCCCTGGGATTTCTTTGGAAGGAATGAGGCTGAAGCTGAAACTCCATTACTTTGGCCACCTCATGCGAAGAGTTGACTCATTTGAAAAGACTCTGATGCTGGGAGGGATTGCGGGCAGGAGGAGAAGGGGACGACAGAGGATGAGATGGCTGGATGGCATCACTGAATTGATGGATGTGAGTCTCAGTGAACTCCGGGAGTTGGTGATGGACAGGGAGGCCTGGCGTGCTGCGATTCATGGGGTTGCAAAGAGTCGGACACGACTGAGCGACTGATCTGATCTGACTCTATCCTCTGATCTGGTTTTCCTGGTAACATATGGTACACATTTGCTGACTCACTTTTTGGGGTTATGGTTAAAATCTGTGGCCAGGAGCAGAGTGAAAACAGCTAGTTCACAGAAGAAATGAACCTTGCACTATGCACTCAGGGCCATGTTAAGCCGTAGTTTGGAGCATTTTCTGTTTCATGCTGAAACAATAGTGTAGCATTAGTATTCTGCTTCTTTCTTCCTTCAGTGGTCTTCTTAATGGATGGAGTCAAGTGCTTTCCATTTGCTCTCCATTTATCTTTCAGAGAGCAAATAAATGACAGGATGGGAGTTATTCCCACTGAATTATTCTGAGATACTTCCTGAGTAAAACTGGCATCACCTTCGCTCCATTTCACGTTGCTGTTTGCAGTGGATTTCCCACTGTCTGAATTTCCTAACACTCCCGCTCAGCATCCAGGACAGCAAGTGGTCCTCTTTAGAGAAATCAGCCTCCACTGGCCACCCTGGAGGCCTTCACTCCCCCCGCTCACCTGCAATCGCTCATCCAACTTGGCCTTCACAGAGAGATTTGTTCTAAGTGTTGCACACCCTCCTTTCTGAGCTTGCTCAGCTTCTTACAAAACGGACATTCACTCTGAATTTTAAGTAAAAAAATTACGAGGAGCAGGGGTGAAGGAAGCCTTTTCTGTTTGTGCACCAAGGAACATGTTCTGTGTCCCTTCATGAACTAGCAGAGACTTAATAATGGACTGGTGCCCCCTCCCCCTTGTTAAAATTCTCATCTTTTAGTATTAAAAAAAACCCACACAAACCCAATTGCATGGTGAATCTGTCTTTATTTTCTCCATGACTAAACACTGCGTTTTTCAGCACTTAACAGTCATTGTTCTGAAAAATTGGTTTCAGATCAGACTCTGTTTCCTAATGAGGCAGTGACTTGGTTGGTAATACATTTTCCCCCCCTGGAACTGTAAATAGCAGGAGACATGAGAAAAGGCATAAAAGATGGATGGGAAATAAAATTATGCAGTTCCCCCTTTCCAGTGGGGTCTGTGAGTAATAAAGGATTGATAGAAGATTGGGATCTTTGATTGAAATTCTATCAATCAAAACTGGTAATTAAATAACTACTGTATATTCAGCCCTGGTCATTGTTTGTTGAGGACCCAAGAAAAGGAGAGTTGCTGCAAGCTAATCTGGGAGGAAAGTTTTTTTTTTTCATTGACAGATAGTTGATTTACAATGGGTTTCCCTGATAGCTCAGTTGGTAAAGAATCTGCCTCTAGTGCAGGAGACCCCAGTTCTATTCCTGGGTCAGGAAGAGCCACTGGAGAAAGGAAAGGCTACCTACTCCAGTATTCTTGGGCTTTCTTTGTGGCTCAGCTAGTAAAGAATCCTCCTGTGATGCAGGAGACCCGGGTTTAATCCTTGGGTTGGGAAGATCCCCTAGAGAAGGGAAAGGCTACCCACTCTGGTATTCTGGCCTGGAGAATTCCATGGACTGTGTAGTCCATGGGGTCACCAAGAGTTGGACACGGCTGAGTGACTTTACAACGTTGTGTTGATTTCTGCCGTACGGCAAAGTGATTCAGTTATACGTATATATGTTCTTTTTCATATTCGTTTCTGTTATGGTTTATCACAGGCTGTTGAATATAGTTCTCTGTGCTATACAGGACCTTGCTGTTTATCCATCCTGTATAGTTCGCATCTACTAATCCCCAACTCCCAGTCCATCCGTCCCTGACCCCACCCCTTGGTAACCACAAGTCTGTTCTCTGTGTGTGTGAATCTGTTTCTGGTTTGTAGATGAGTTCATTTGGGTCATATTTTAGATTCCATGTATGTGATATCACATGATATTCATCTTCTTCATACTTCACTTAGTACGATAATCTCTAGGTCCATCCATGCTGTTGCAGATGGAATTACCTCATTATTTTTTATGGCTAATATTCCATTGTATATGTATATACACATACCACATCTTTTTTAAAGATTTCTTTCTTTCTTTTTGGTTGCATTGGGTCTTTGTTGCTGCATGTGGGCTTTCTCTTGTTGTGATGATCAGGGGCTGCTCTTTGTTGCAGGGCACAGGCTTCTCACCGAGGTGGCTTCTCTGGCTGTGAAGCAGAAGCTGTAGGCACGTGAGCTTCAGTGCTTGTGGAGTGTGGGCTCAGTAGTTGCAGCGCGTAGGCTTAGTTGTTCTTGGCGTGTGGGATCTTCCCAGACCAGGGATTGAACCCGTGTCCCCTGCATTGGCAGGCTGATTTTTTAACCACAGGAGCACCACAGAAGTCCCACACCACATCTTCTTCATCCACTTATCTGTCTGTAGACATTTAGGTTGCTTCTATGTCTTGGCAATTGTGAATAATGCTGCTGTGAACATAGGGGTGCATGTATCTTTTTAATAATGCTGCTGTGAACATAGGGGTGCATGCAGTTTTGTCATTGGGCTTGATAGATCATAGGAATGGGATTGATAGATCATATGGAAACTCTATTTTTAGTTTTTTGAGGAACTTCCACACTTTTTCATAATGGCTGCACCAATTCATGTTTTCACCAACAGCGTGGTGGTCCTCTGGGCCATTTTCATTGACCTGCCTTCAGTGCTCTCCAACTCCCTCTTTCTGGACCCCAAGGTCTCCATCTTTCAGAGTCTGATTCAAGTTACACATATTTTGGCAGCTTCCCTGATTGCTACAGCATTTGCTGATCATTTTAGTCTATTTTCTCAACTCTACAGTACAAATCTATGTTAAATAATTTGATTCTTGCTTATAAATTATTCTGTATTGTTCAGTAGTCGCCCTCTGAAAATGCCCTTCAGAGTTGAGAAAACATCTGAGGTTGTTCATCTCTCTCAGAGTACTTAACATTTGTCTATCAAATCAATAATATTTATAAAGGGCTTATGCTGTATTAGGCCCAGTTCAAGGTACAGGCTTCCCTGGTGGCTCAGATGGTAAAGAATCTGCCTATAATGCAGGAGACCTCCCCGGATTCAGTCCCTGGGTCAGGAAGTTCCCCTGGAGCAGGGAATGGCAACCCACTCCAGTAGTCTTGCCTGGAGAATCCCATGGACAGAGGAGCACAGTGGGCTACAGTCCATGGGGTTGCAAAGAGTTGGACATGACTGAGCAACTAACACTTTTAAGGTACAGGAGACACAATTCCTCCCCACATGAATCTTACATGCTAGTGGGGGAAGCAGACAATATACAAACCAAACAGATGATCTAATACCAGAAGCATTCTGAGAATCCCTGTCTTTTCATTTTCATTTTATTGAAGTACAGTTGATTTGCAATATTGTGTTAGTTTCAGGTGTACAGCAAGGTGATTCAGTTATACATACACTCATTCTTTTTTAGATTCTTTTTGCACATAGGATATCATAGAATAATGAGTTAGAGTTCCCTATACAATGCAGTAGGTCCTTGTGGGTTATCTATTGATACGTGTAGCTTCTAAATAAGTCACTCATTTTGGAGAATAACTGGAGACCAACTAAAGAAGAATATAGTAAACAACCTCATGCAAATTATTTATGCATTTTACAGCAGATCTGTGGTTATCATCTTGGGCATTTAATTTTGCAACACTTCAGTTTCTTCAGCATGCTCGTGTGCCATCAGGCGCACACACAGAATCACATCAAGCACAGTATCGTCCCCTTCCACACTCCAGTGATCATGCTTAGTTACTCGCACATTCACTAGTCTACAAAATGTTCAAAGCCAAGCATCTGATAATTATTCTCAGTTTTGTTTGCTATTGGATTGAGGGACTTTAGAATCATCTGATCCACTCTCCACATGATAGATGGAGAAATCAAGGCCCAAAATGTATGTGTTTTGCATAAAACCACATACTAATGAATTGGCAGAATCAGGAGTAAGACCCGACTTCAGACACTTCTCCCCACCCCGCCCCTGTGATTTCACCATCTCATCTGAAATGGCTCCTTCTTGACCCTTACAGGATGCCAGTGTTCAGTGTTTGCTGTGTTTTCTGATATGGGATGAGTTTCCCACCAAACAATATGCCCATCTTACTCAAGGCTCTATCCCTTCTGTGTACTGTACTGCCTGACATGTGCATGTATTCAGTAAATGCTGGATGAGTGAAGAGATTAGTGATTAATTGAAGTGCATCTTTTATAAGAAATATATTTCTGAAAAGTGATATATAAAATGAATTTCAATAAATAGAATGTGACTTTCTTCTTGATTCTCATTCAGAGAAGAAAGATCACTATATTTCTAATTTGCCTTGAATTCAAAACTAATTCCTTACATTTTAAGCTTTAAGTTTTCCCCCCTCTAGCTCAGGGACTTTGTAAAGCAGTTCAGAGGATATAGGCTAACAATATCAAATATATTCAAGAACTACTACTTGGGATCACTGTGATTAACTTTGAGTTAACTGAGGCATGATTCATTCGGTCCTCAACCTATTATATATCTGTTTACCACTCCTGGATTTCCCATATTTAATTTTCTTAAAGTGAGGCCCACCTTCAGCATGTGTGTGTATTTATCTGTGTGTGTGATGAGAACCAATGCCAAGGTTAAGTTAGCCCAGAAATGAGGAAGAGAGAAGTATAAGCCTCATCATAGAACAGCATCAGAGCAAAAGCCTAGCAAGTGAGAAAGACTAGGAGGTAGACTGAGTCACAGTGGATAGAACCTTGAGTGCCAGGATGAGAAAAGTTAATTTATTTGTAAAAAACATATTTTATATTGTAGTACAGCCAATTAATAATGCTGTGATAGTTTCAGATGGACAGCAAAGGAACTCAGCCATACATACACATGTATCCATCCATTCTCCCCCAAACTCCCCTCCCATCCAGGCTGCCACATAACATGGAGCAGAGTTCCATGAGCTATACAGTAGGTTCTTGTTGATTATCCATTTTGAGTACAGCAGTTGTACATGGTGATCCCAAACTCCCTAACTTTCTTTTCTTCCATCCTTATCCCTGGCAACCATAAGTTTGTTCTCTGTCTACCTGATATTCATTCTCTGAGTCTGAGTCTGTTTTGTAGATAAACTCACTTGTATCGTGTCTTTTAAGATTCCTCATACAAGGGATGTCATACGATATTTCTTCTCTTTCTGACTTCACTCAGTTGAGAAAAGTACATTCAATTTGATAAGTATTGGAAGAGTTTTAGCAGAGTTTATAATACTCTTCATCCGCCCTACACTGTTCTTTCTAGCCTATTCTTCCCTCATCCCAATTCACAGGTACATACCCTTTGAAATGATGACCTACCTGCCGTTCACCAAGACTCCCTGTTCTGTTGCCTCTGTTTCTCCACCTCTTCTCCCATCCCTTTATTTACAGTCCACTCTAATTTATTCTGTAGTGAACAGAGGATGAGATGGTTGTATGGTGTCACTGACTCAATGGACACAAGTTTGAGCAAGCTCTGGGAGTTGGTGATGGACAGGGAAGCCTGGCGTTCTGCAGTCCACAGGGTTGCAAAGAGTCAGACATGACTGAGCGACTGAACTTAATTAACTTACTCTTGAGGTTTCACCTATTATTTCCTCCAAAAGCCTCCCCTGTCACCTCTTAACTGAGTTGGACTCTGGTCCTACATGCCTCCCTCACCCATGGTCACCCTGTCGTCTCTCTCAACTCTAATACGTACTGAGTCTTCTGTATCCATCTCCAGGCAGGAAGCTCCTTCAGGACAGACTGTGACACGTGGCCACTGTATTCCAATTGCCTGGCATATAATGGCTCAAGTTTTTGATGCATGTATGAAGGGAAGAATGAGCAAATAAATGCATGGATGGAATTATGTAATTGGTCCTGCACTTTAGGAACCTTGCTTGGCAAGATGAATAGAGAGAAGTGAGAGAGGTTAAGGAGTTCCTGTGGTATCTGGGGAAAGAGGCTGAGGCTTAAACTAGCTGCAGAAAGAGTACAAAATTGGGACGTAAGAAAGTTTCAGAGGAAATCTGGCAACTGATTGAATGTTCAGAATGAGGGACCAGATACAGACTAAAGCCTGAGGTTTTGAGCTTATTAGAATAATGGCACCCTGAACCGAAAGAGAAGCTGATTTGAGGTGGTCGTGTGGGGAGGTAAAAGTTTAATTTTAGACTGAACACATGTATAATATTGTCTACTAAAGCTAACTATATGGTTGGTTTTCCTGGGTCATGAAAATGCACCAGGATTAAGCTGCTCATGATGGAATGGCAGATCTGGCCTCCTCTTCATCCTTGTTGCTAATCCTCAGACTGTTTGAAAGACCCTACCTTTCTTTTTTCAGCATGGATTTCTTAGTTTACTTGGGAAACTCAGCTATTTATGCACTTCAATCCAGGCAAGATCCTGTATGCCCAGGAAATTAATGTTTTGAGCCTGACTCAAGGTGGTTGTTAGAATTAGATCCATTTGCATGAGAGTTCTCTCAAGTGTCATGGCAGTGGCCACTCTCCTAGGACAGTCTCTATGACTAGTGACATTACCTTCCTTCCTTGTATCCAGGGTCAGACACATGCTGAGGCTGCAGAGTGGGAGGTACTGGTCATGGCAATGTCATTGCCAGGTAGGATGGCGGATGACATGTCTTTTCTAATAGGATTATTCTCAGGATTAATGTTTGGCAAAAGACTGCTGCTGGGGACGTTTGTCTTTGGCATTTTTGGTCAGTGTTTCTTTCCACATCCTTTCCCTACTTTTGTTTTCTTCCCAGTGGGTGATCCAGGCAGGAAGGTTCTCTAAACTTCTGGATCACTTGAAGAGAATAAGATCGTACCATTCAAGCATAGTTATTAAAGTTGGACGTTGTTTCACTTCCTTTCTCTGTGGCATTTTTTGTATTATAACTAAATTTATTCACTTTTTTCCTTTTTATCAGAAGTTTATTTCTCTTTTGATCTTTTTTGTTTGTTTGTTTGTTTCGGGGTATAGTTGATTAGGACTTCCCTGGTGGCACAGTAAAGAATCTGCCTGCCAATGCAGGATACCCTGGTTCAATCCCTGGGTCGGGAAGATCCCCTGGAGAAGGAAATGGCAACCCACTCCTGTATTCTTGCCTGGGAAACCCCATGGACAGAGGAGCCCGAAGGGCTCCGTGGGGGTCACAGAGTCAGACACGGCTTAGCAACTAAACAACAATGACGTAGATGATTAACAAACAGTGTTATGATAGTTTCGAGTGAACAGCAAAGGGATTCAGTGTGGCATTCCTATTTTAACAGTGGTTAGATTCTTAGTAATATCTGAAAATATTGGAAAGTTATTTGGTCTGAGGGTATGGCCCCTGAAGGCAGAGAGGGGTCCTAGGTTCTGGTTATTAAGACTTTGAAATTTGCACACTGAATGGGTATACCCTCAGTTTGTTTATGACGCAAGGCTGTTAAACTTAATCAGTGTTTTTCTATGATATCAATGTCTTCTTTTTTATTTAAAGCTCTTCTTTTACTGTTCTGAAAAGAAATTCAGACTATTCTGAAGTGAAACTCGGAGATAATATAAGTTACTTACGTATAGGATTGAAAAAGAAATCAATATAGTACCTTAACTGTAAGAGAAAAAGAAATGAAAGGAAAATATTTTATATAAAATACTATATATTTCAATATGTAAATGCTCAGGCCCACCAGATGTAAAGTCATCAGATATTTGCAGCTATACATAGCATCACTATAAATGTGACAGCTACAAATGCTACAACCAGGAGTATGTGGTGTTGGCGTTCATTTATCATTTTTATTGGCCATCAAATACAACTCGTGGCATCGCTGTCAGCGATGTGATTTTCCAAAATGGTGAGCATTTCTTGGTAAAGTTCCAAACAAAATAAAGCATGATCTTCCCTTCTAGGTTGCTTTCCAAAAGAAAAAAATCACTGTATATTTAAACTGTGCAAAAAAAAAAAAAAAAAAAAGCATAGTGCCTGTATGTAGAAAGGAGTTTTGTTCTAAGCTCAAATAATTTTTTAAAACAAATATTTTTATTTTTATTTATTCATTTGCACTGGATCTTAGTTGCACCATGTCGGATTTAATTCCCTGACCAGGGATCAAACCTGGGTCTCCTGCATTGGAAGCATGTCTTAACCACCAGACCACCAGGAAAGTCCCTAGGCTCAGATAAGTAATTACACACACACTTTCTCTTATGTAACTGGCAGCCTGGACCTTGAGAAATCAGGAGGACTGAGACACTTCTCTGTGGGTGGGACTCTTCTCCACGGTGCAGGATGTTGAGCATCCCTTACCACCCCCAGCAAATGTTAGGAGGTTCTCTCCAAATTACTGGGAGAACAACAGAGACACCCACTGCAATTTCCAAAACATACTGGAGAGGGAAGGGGGCGGTGCAGGCAGTACTGACTCCCTGGAGATTTACTGAACTTGATGCTGTTCTAAGTCTTCAGGGACTCCACTGAGGGCAGATCCAGGTATTATGGGTCTCAAAGCTTATTCAGTTGGGGATCTTGTCTTTAAACAAAGCATCAAAACCACAAATAGAAAATTAGGTAGGAACTTGGGTAATTACCATGTGAAAAGTAATGGCAAGAAATTATGAAAATTTCAAAAGCTGATAGGTACCACAAACATCACAAACACCTAGTAATTTTAAAATTATATTTTAAAATATTCTTTAAGACTTTCCCCCTGTGGTATCCTCTAAATCATCTCATCTCTTCACATGATATTAATATCATTTTCTGTAGAGACAAGGAAGAATAATTCAGTCTTTACTTCAGCATGGTTGATCAAATTTTGTTTCTATTAATGATAATTTAGAAAATTTTCTTTTAGTGTCATGGCTCCTATGATCATATCAATTGTTAGGATTGTTATCAGATTTGGGAAAGCTGCTAGTTTCTTTTATGTAAGCTGTAAGATAAAACTTTTTTTTTTTTTTTTGGTACAGTGACCAATCATAAGTAGCCCTTAAACTGACAGCACTCATTAACCAGTTTGTCATTGATGTTCTTGTTTTAGTAGCTTATGTTAATTTAAAATTGTCTTCATCAAGTCATGTTTCATGTGAAACCAGCAGGAAATGTATAGACAAGAATTCTGACAAATTCTATTTTGTATGATTCCCACCAAAAGAGAGGGGAAAAAATGGGTTTTTGTATTTGTGTTGGCCTCACTATCAAGTATATTTCTTTTGGGAGAAAACTTCTCTTTCGACTTGGCATCAGTGAACACCTGATCCTTCATTTATAATTTCACATGTTTGATGATGAGAAGAATTTTCCATAGGCTAGCTTCTAGTTAGGTACATGCACTGATCACATGCTTCAGGAGCTGGGTGTCATGGGACATGCTGAGATCACGACACGGCCTAACTTCTGCATCTTCATACCGTGATAGATAGCAAGCGAGCCAGCTGAGTGGGCAGCTGGCGCATTTCTGGAAGTCTCTCTGAGATGAAAAGTGAACGCAAAGCTTAACTCTACATAGAAGTGACTTTGTCCCATATAAATATTTCCCAGTTAAAGCAAAACTAAATGTATCCACAGTTCAACTTTCCCTTATCCAGATTCCCCAAATGACGTCTACTCTAATGGTACGCCTCTAGAAGTGTGATAGAAGGGAAGTTGGAGAGGAAGGAGATGAAATTCTCAACAGTTGTGGTTGAAATATTTTATTTCTGCCATTGACCTATAAAAATATTTTTTAATATTTCATTTTAATGCAAAATATTGCCTTTTACCTCTTCTGATGTTGTCAAGTTTGGGTGATAAACCACATAAGTTTTTAAAAATTAATTTTGACTATTGGCAAGAGAATAAATTAACGTGTTTTAAAAATTCAAGTAGGGCTAGTAACAAAACTCAGTGATCCCATGGCTTCTCCCAACCTAAGAGGCAACCATCTTCAACTTATGGAATCCTTTTTTCAGGTTTCTTTATATTTTCAAAAGATATTTATGTACCATGATCTCTTAGGTTATTGTTTTAGATGTTATTTATTGTCTCTATTCTAATAGATGCAAAAGTTAGCTTTCAATTTCATGTTTCTTTCTTGCAGGCATTCTTTTGGCAACCTTTGTCCTTTCCTCCCACTCTGGTCCTGTCTTTCTCCAGGAACACATGCAATCTGTCTTAGAACTTCTCTTTTCCATCATTTGAGAAGTCCTTTTAGCTCATCTCCTCTTCTGTGTTCTAGCCCCCAATTCCTGACTCTCACACCTTTCATTTTCTTGGTTTACTCCTTAATTTTGGTGAAATACATCTTCCAGTAGCTTTTTGGAGAAGAGTATATGGGAGATAAATCTTTAGAAACTGAAAAAAATTTAAGTGTCTGTTTTCCACTCCCATTTTTTAGGGGTATAGTAATTTTAGATAAAAATTCCATTCTGAAGGTATTGTTTTAGTGCTTTCCAACTTTAGTGTTGCTCTCGGTAAGTCTGATACTACTTTTTTTTTTACAACCATTAGATTTTTTAACAACCATTAGATTTTTATATAGTAATTCAAAACTTACAATGATCTTTATGAAGGGGTAGCAAATAATAAAGCACTACACATTTGCACATTACTTTAAAATTCTTTTAAAGTACTTTCATCTTTTTAATTTTATTTTACCCTCACAATAATACTACAAAGGGGAATAGGTATTTAATTCATTAATGAACTTGGTAATCAAGTTGCCTGATTCATGATGTTGTATAGCAGAAACTAACACACAATTATAAAGCCATTATATTCTAATAACAATTTGAAAATTAATACATATGTATTATATATAATTAATGTTGTTAAATAGATATAGAGTCATAAATATGAGCATATGATTTGCACAAAACTGGAAAAAAATTTGGTTCAACACTGACCCTGATTCTTCCTAGTTACATAATATTGATGTTATTTGACACCCCTGAACTTCATCTTTGAAACAGAATATGATAATATTAATAACACCTGAGGTTATAAATGTGAACTACGTGGCACAAAGTAAATGTTTAGTGAATTTTGGTTACTTTTTTATAGGTATATATTTTTATGACAGGTAATAATAATAGCAACAAACACTTACATAACACTCCATGACAGGAACTGGTCTAAGCACTTTACATATTTATACATACTTATTTCCTCTGCACAACAGCCTTCTGTGGTAGGTACTATTATTATTCTTTTTTTCAACTTTTTATTTTGATTTGGGATATAACTGATTAACAAAATTATGTTGTGATAGTTTCAGGTAACAGCGAAGGGATTCAGCCATACATATGCAGACCATTTGATACCATTCTGATACCATTGACTTCCAGTTCTTTGTAGGTAGCCAGTTACTTCTTTCCAGATATTTTGGGATCTTTTATTTAACTCTAATGTTCTGAACTTTTATAATAATTTGCCTGGCCTGTGTTGTTTTCCAGTCACTGTGTTGGACTCTTGGTGGATAGGCCCTTTCAGTCTGGAGGATCATGTCCTTTAGTTCCCAGAAATGTCCCTTTTTAAAGAAGTACTTGTGTTTGAAATTTTCCTTCTCACATTTCCTTTGTTCTGTGGCTGGAGGTATTATTTAGAAATTGGACCTCCTGGATTGCTTCTGTTTCCCTTTTTTTTTCAGTATTATTGTTCATTTCTTGGTCTTTTAACTTCTATTTTAAAGAGATTTTCAGAGACTAAAATTTTATATACTTTAAAAAAATTTTATATACTTTTAATTTGAAGAGTGCTCTTTTTGTTCTTGGATTGTTACTTTAACACTTTTATATATAGTGTTCTGTTATTATTTCAAAGATGAAATACTGGGTTGTTCAAAATGTTCATTCAGGTTTTCATGCTTTCTGACGAAAACCTGAATGAACTTTTTGGCCAACTTAATATCTTTTCTCATTTCTCTGAAATTCTAATTGAGTTTTCTTCTATTCCTTGGTTATATCTGTTTTTTCCTGAGGTTCTGTTTATTTTCTTTTCTCCTACTATACTAGAAATATTTCTAATATTTCTCAAATGTCTGAAAATCCAATGCTGTCTATTCATGTATAAGGATGAGGTCTAAAGAGCTATTTGTATATATAAAATTTTATCTAGAATCCTACTTCTTACCACCTTCCTTTGTACCATCTTGGTCCAAATCACCATTGTTTCTTGCCTAGATTATTGCAACAGTCTCCTAATTGGTTTCCCTGCTTCCATACCTATGTCTTTTTTTTTTTTTTTGAAGCAAGGAATACAACTTTATCTGGAAAGCTAGGCATCCTAGACGATGGCAGGCTAGTGCCCCAGCATATCGTCTTATCTGGGTCTGAATGCCAGTTTCTTTTATAGACAGAGAAGAGTAGGAGGTGAGGAAAGTGAAAGTGAAAGTGACGTCACTCAGTCGTGTCTGACTTTTTGCGACCCCAGGGACTGTAGCCTACCAGGCTCCTCTGTCCATGGGATTTTCCAGGCAAGGGTACTGGAGTGGGCTGCCATTTTCTTCTCCACATACCTATGTCTTGTAGACTATTCTCAACAGAGGCTAGAGTGATCTTTTAAAAACTTAAGTCATACTGTATCACTTCTGTTCCAGATGCCTGAACTGGGCTTCCCATCTTATTCCAAGTAAAAAGCTCAAAGCTTACAATAATATGTTATTTATGTATGCTGTGTAATAAGTTGCCACAAATTTAGTGGTTTACAACAACACACATTTACTAGTTTGGTTCCTATGGTTCAGAAGTCCAGGCATGCCTCAGCCGGGTCCCCTGCTTAGGATCTCACAGGCTGCAGTAAGGGGTTGGCCAGGGTTAGGTTCTCATCTGGAGGCTCGACTAGGGAAGCACCTGTTTTCTAACTTGCGTGATGGTCGGCAGCATTCAGTTCCTTGTGATGGTGGGACTCACAGAAGCTTGCTTCCTCAAGCCAGCAAGGGGGAGAGGAGAGACGGGGAGAGAGCGGGGGTGAGGGAAGGAGAGAGTCAGGGAGGGAGGCAGGGACTAGGGCAAGTTTGCTAGCAAGACAAGAGTCTTCTATAATGTAACCTATCACAAGAGTGACAGCCTAGCCTCTTTGTCTTAATCTTTCAGTTAGAATCAAGTCACAGATCTTTTTCACGTGCAGAAGGAGGTAACAACACAAAGGCATGAACATTAGAAGTTGGGGATCAGGGTGCCCAAGACAGATGGGAGTCTTTGCCGCAAATGGTGTGCAGGGCCGTACCTGGTCTGGCTCCCTGTTACCTCTCTGACCTCATTTCCTACCACTGTCACTCTGCTACAGCCACAGGGGTCTTACGGCTTTTGCATTTCCTCTCCCTCTTCCCAGAACTCTCTTCTCCCAGGTGTCCAATAGCTCACTCTCTCATCTCTTTCAAGCCTGTGTTCTCATGTCACCTTCTCAGAGGACGGCTTTATTTAGACTTCCAGGCACTCCCGTCCCTTTTCTGCTCTGGTTTCCTCCATGTACTATGTTGCTGTTGTTTAGTCCCTAGTCATGTCTGACTCTTTTGCCATCCCATGGACTGTAGCCCACCAGGCTCCTCGGTCCGTGGGTTTTCCCAGGCAAGAATACTGGAGTGGGTTGCCATTTCCTTCTCTAGAGCATCTTGCTGACTCAGAGATTGAACCCAGATCTCCTGCAACAGCAGACTGTACCACTGAGCCACCAGGGAAAGCCACCATGTACTGTATCATTTATCTATTTGTTGTGTTGATTATCTGTTATCTGCTGCTAGAATGGAGGGCTTCACAGGTGGTGCTAGTGGTAAAGAACCCATGTGCCAATGCAGGAGATATAAGATACACGGGTTCTATCCTTGGGTTGAGAAGATCCCCTGGAGGAGGGCATGGCAACCTATTCCAGTATTCTTGCCTTGAGAATCCCATGGACAAAAGAGCCTGGCAGGTTACGGTCCATAGGGTCACAAAGAATTGGACATGACTGAAGCAACTTAGCACGCCCTAGAATGGAAGCTCTGTGAAGATAGGGATTTCTGTTTCTTGTATTGCTGAATCCTTTGTGTTTAAAACACAGTAGTCACTTCATAAGTATGTATTAAATAAATGAGTGTGTATGTGCAAGACTTGTTGTCTGATGGACTTAACAATAGGACAGTTGGATGGGCGAGTGGCTGGCTTTTTTGTTGGGGACTTCCAAATTCGAGCATTTGGGGGTCTTTGTTTGTGTATCCTTCAGTGTCTCCAAGAGATCACCCAATCACCTGTCCAAGGATTGTAAGAAGCCTGTCTCCCATTATTTTGTAGCTCTGCAGTGGAAGGGACTGAGGTTCTCGTATCCAATATGCAAATGTTTACTTCATCTTTTAGTTTTTAGTTTTGCTCCTGACCATATTTCCTCTACTCCCCAGGCTTAATGTCCTTTAGACTTGATTGTCTCTGTTCAGTGTCTCCTGAGACTTGATCTTCTGTTTCCTGTGAGAAGGGGAATTAGCTGATTCTGCCAGGGTGAGGGTGGGTTCTTAGAGCTCACCTGATGTCTCAGGCTCACCTCTGCCTTCTATCTGGTACTTAACTTTTCCTGAATTCCTCTCGTGTTCTTGAGAGTGAATGAGCTTCTCTTTTAGTGGCCTCTTCTTTTGTATGCTCTCAGGTTTGACCCTTTTCTCTTCAAAGCCATTAATCCTTCCTACACCTACTTTCCGACTTTATATGGAGTTTCTCTTTCTGTTTCTTCTTGTTTTGAAGAGAGTTTTGAGAGGAGGACATCTCAGTACTGAAAATCCTAATGGATATTTTCATCCAGATGTTTAGCATCTCCTTGGCGATAGGCTTAAAGTCTAAAAATATTGAAAGTCTTATCAGAGGCAGCTTGATTCTTTACCATAGATGAACAGTAGGGAAGATGATTCCAGATCACCCAAGTGTTAAATGGGGCTTGAGGAGAGGGTGAGAAATACTTGTACAGTCCACACTTGAGATAATTCATACCTTTTGATCTTATCATTGCCTTTCTAGGACTCTGTCTCAAAGGAATAATCAGTCAGAAATTTGGGCAAAAATAAAAGTGCAATTATGTTCATCCCAACACTAGTCATATAGTCAAAACTGGAGGAACCACAGCAAAATAAAATTTGGCACCATCCTTGGAATATTAAAATATTCCAAGATACTAAAAGAGATGTTTCTGAAGTTACTTTTGAGAAGTCAAAAAAAGAGAAATTGTTAAGACTGTTTAATGACATGAAAAAGAGCTCACAATATATTAAATGATTAAAACAAGATGAGTACACATTAATTTTATTATAAGAAAGCTTTTGAAAAGCAAAATTAAATTAAGAGTCATTTAATTTATTTTAAGCCAGTTAAAGAGATTAAAAAACAGTTAATGATACACAAAATGAGTGTTATATGCACCAGAAAATAGCAAATTATGGCTTACGAATGAGTTCAAAAGAAAGCATCTGTTTCCTCTCTTAGGTACCTACTGCTGCTGTAGATGTGAAAGGGAATAAAGCAGTTACTCCTTTTCAAGGAAACCAATTACCTTTCCTTTGGCCTATTTGGTAAACTTATAAGCCCTCACTTTCCAGCTTTCCAAAAGAATCTTTGTATGTACTTTAAAAGAATGGCTTTTTGCAATAGTCTGCCAAGCTTTCAAAAAAAGCCCCATTCTTGACCAAGTTTGGAAAAGCGCATAAATGTTTCACTGCACATAAAATCATTGTGTTCATTTCATAGGAATATTCTCCAGCATGTAGGACGGTTTTAGAGTACGCAGACGACAAGCACTCTGGTATTAGTTATTAAAGCTTGAAGAGTTTAATTCAGGGAAAAATTATTTACTCAGTGAAGGGGTCAGTTCTTGAACCTGAACTCTTCACTACATAAAAGAGATGTTGGGCAATACTATGGCTCCAGAAATAATCCTCACAATGAACTTTCACGCGCAGCCCGTATTCATCTACCCAACTCCCAGGCACAGAGTTGAAGATGGATGATTCTTGCTCTTGGGGGAGGCAGAAGCTAGGATAACAGGCAGAAGTTATATTAGGGTATGTTTTTCTTTATGTCTTCCTGTTTTCCTTTCTCTTATTCCTTTTGTTCTTTCTCTCCTCCCAGCCCCACCCCACCTTTCTTTAAAAAATAGGCACAGAGAATACATACTATCTGTTTGCATTTTCTGTTCTAGTTCAGAGGAGCGTCTCACATGCCTGTGGCCTGACACTGACTATATACAATGATCTATTCCACCCTTTATCTCTCATATACAAGTACTGAACATCTTATTATGCAAGGCATCACGTGAGACTCATGGCCCCAAGGAGCTTATGGTTGAGCTCATGACTCAGGGTAGTTCAGCATACACCATATATTGTACAGGTGGACAGGGAGAGAGTGTGTTATGGGTAGGTACCACAGGAAAGAGCTTCTGTTCTGGGGATTTAGCTTTTTGCAATAGAGGGGTTTTCTTCTTTTGGAATTCACTTGAATTTTATAATACAGCCATGCTTCTGTATATACTCATGAAATCGTGCTTAGTGGACCTAGGCTCGGCAAACAGATGTCTTTGCCCAAGAAAGTTGGAAGTTGACTGCTGCACATTTGGAGAGATGAACTTTCCCTGCATTTCACAGAATGGGAGGATTTGTTTGGTAGAAATGTTAAACACGGGTACTTTAACTAAAAACGAAGGACCTGGACTAATTCAGAAAGGCTGGAATTCTCAGTTTTTATACGTTTCATACCCTCAAAGTGTTTTTGTTGAGAAAATTTTACTGATCAGGGTTAAATATTTGAATCAGTCACTTTAGAGCTTCCATATTCCAGACCTTTTGACTCTCCGACTTGCCTTTGAAGGATCTAGCATCTCTCTGATGAAGGTCCTTGGATCCAGGTGCCAGAGGTTGCTGTGTTTTCTGTGTACTTGAAAGGTGAGGTTTTGGATCACAGTATGGCACCCACTCCAGTGCTCCCGCCTGGAAAATCCCATGGACGGAGGAGCCTGGTGGGCTGCAGTCCATGGGGTGGCGAGGAGTCGGACACGACTGAACGACTTCACTTTCACTTTTCACCTTCATGCATTGGAGAAGGAAATGGCAACCCACTCCAGTGTTCTTGCCTGGAGAATCCCAGGGACGGGGGAGCCTGGTGGGCTGCCATCTATGGGGTTGCAGAGAGTCAGACACGACTGAAGTGACTTAGAATAGCATAGCACAACATTTCCATAGTTCTGTTATTAAAACTTGTTTGCAGACCTCTAAACATGAAACAGATCGTAGAACCCCACTACAACAGCCTTAACTGTGGAGATGAATTCAGTATGAACTCAGTCTGTCTTGGACTTGCACAAGGAGATTTAGTTACTGTGACACAGTTAACACACTGGGAGGACTTCAGTACTTGGTGATTCCTAAACTGATGAATCTTTTGGGAGCAATGCTGTTATATTTTCTTTTTTTTTTTAAACTTGGAGTATAGTTGATTTACAGTGTTGTGTTCGTTTCAGGGGTACAGTAAGGTTAATCAGTTATGTGTATATCCACTCTGTTTCCCTGGTAACTCAGCTGGTAAAGAATCTGCCTGCAATGCAGGAGACCTCAGTTCAATTCCTGCGTCAGGAAGATCCCCTGGAGAAGGGATAGGTTGACCACTCCAGTATTCGTGGGCTTCCCTGGTGTCTCAGATGGTAAAGAATCTGCCTGCAATGCGGGAGGCCTGGGTTCGATCCCTGGGTTAGGAAGATCCCCCGGAGGAGGGCATGGCAACCCACTCCAGTATTCTTGCCTGGAGAAACCCCATGGATGGAGGAGCCTGGTGGGCTACAGTCCATGGGGTCACAAAGAGTTGGACATGACTGAGTGACTAAGCACAGCACAGACTCTCTTTAAAACTCTTTTGCCATGTAGGTCATTACAGAGTATTGAGTAGAGTTCCCTGTGCTATAAGGAGGTCCTTATTAGCTATCTATTTTACATATAGTGGTGTGTATATGTCAATCTCAGTTTCTCAGTTTATCCCTCCTCCCCCTTCTCTATCTGTTTTCTACATCTGTTGTTTTCTACATCTGTGACTCTATTTCTGTTTTGTAAATAAGTTCATTTGTACTTTTTTTTTTTTAACATTCCACATATAAGTGATATCATATGATATTTGCTGTTCTGTGTCTGACTTACTTCACTTAGTATGATCATCTCTAGTTCTGCCCATGTTGCTACAAAGGGCATGATTTCATTCTTTTTATGGCTGAGTAATATTCCATTGTATATATGTACCACACCATGTCTTGGCTATTGTAAACAGTGTTGGTGCTATTAAATGTTTAAAGAATTCCCATACAATATGTAGAACATTGAACTTTTTGAGCAACTTGTTTATGGAGTTCAATTCGGTTCAGTTCAGCTGCTCAGTCATGTCAGATTCTTTGCAACCCCATGAATCGCAGCACGCCAGGCCTCCCTGGCCATCACCAACTCCCAGAGTTCACTCAGACTCACGTCCATTGAGTCAGTGACGCCATCCAGCCATCTCATCCTCTGTCGTCCCCTTCTCCTCTTGCCCCTAATCCCTCCCAGCATCAGAGTCTTTTCCAATGAGTCAACTC
>NW_011494876.1:12917492-12922284 GCF_000754665.1 Bison bison bison | reverse complement strand
TCTTCACAGTCCAACTCTCACATCCATACATGACCACTGGAAAAACCATAGCCTTGACTAGACGGACCTTTGTTGGCAAAGTAATGTCTCTGCTTTTGAATATGCTATCTAGGTTGGTCATAACTATGGGATCAAAAAGTGATAGCTGAAAGCAAAGAGGGCTGACCCTACTCTACAGGGAGAAAGAAGGGAAATTTAGATACTTTTCAGAGCCCAGCTTAATCCCATGAAGGCTTCTCTGTCTATCCATGTTCATTGCTCTCCCTTGGCTTTTAGATTTTAGAGACTCTGCACACGATTTTTGACTTGTCTCATATGTACAGCAGCAGAACTGTATTTTGGTAACTGCTTTGTTACCAGGGCTGAACTGGGCGCTATATGACATAGTGATTCCTGCTCTCCTGGATGTTACAATGGAGTACGACAGACAATATGGGAGTAATAGGAATAAACAGTTCATTGAGGATTCTCAATTCATTTGGATATAAACTTGAAACAGATCCATCTTTTTTCCCCCAAAGATTGCTTTCAACCTTGTTCACCCAATTTCCTACCTCTTGGTGAATGTTTGGCAGACCCTATAACTTTCCAATCAACTTGAGTAGTTAAAATACAGTTTAGGCAAGCCTACAATTCAACCTGACTTCTGGTTCAAGTAAACTCCTCCCTCATTACATGCTGTAGTTCTTTTCAGGCCAAACTGGAAAGAAATTCTCAGAGATTCTGGTTGGTCTCTTTTCATGAGGAAAATGGGTAAGAGCAAAGTTAGGGGGATGAAATGCCTTTTCACTGCAGCTGATCTCAAGATTGCAACTGAAACTGTATCCTTTGTCTGCTTTAATTCTAACTTCCCCGCACCCTTGGTGAAGAAAGCTGCCTAACACGTCCAAGCAGGGAGATTTGTGAGAGGGACACAACAATACGAGGAGAGGGGCAAGAGAGCATTGAGGGGATTTGTAAAGAAGAGATTACTAAAATGGAACATGGGATCTAAAGAGTATAGGGGGGAAGTGGTGAGAGAGAGAGAGCTGATATGAGAAAGTGCATTGCAGCTCCAAAATGATGTTGAAGAACTGGTGTAGGTGGGATACTGGAGCAAGTAGATCAGAAATGCTGCCAAAGTCTTGGCTCTCTGTGCACCGATGCCAAACAGAAATACAGAGACAGAGTTACGGAGGAGAAGGAGAGAGTGGCTTTATTACTTTGCCAGGCAAAGGGGAAACACAGTAGGCTAAGTACCTCAAGAAATGTGCCCCCTCCCTTGTTGAGTAGGGAAAGGTTATATAGTCAGGCAGGAGAATATCATAAGATTCAAGGCAGTAACAGTCTTCTGCAGAGTTTCAAAAGGATGGAGTTGCTGACAAGATTAGTGTGTGTGCAGGATCTTAGGGGGCTTCCCTGGTATCTCAGCTGGTAAAGAATCTGCCTGCAATGCAGGAGACACCAGTTTGATTCCTGCATCAGGAAGATCCCCTGGAGAAGGGATAGGCTAACCATTCCAGTATTCTTAGGCTTCCCTGGTATCTCAGACGGTAAAGAATCTGCCTGCAATGCGGGAGACCTGGGTTTGATCCCTGGGTTGAGAGGATGCCCCGGAGGAGGGCATGGCAACCCACTCCAGTATTCCTGCCTGGAGAATCCCATGGACAGAGGAGCCTGGTAGGCTATAGTCCATGGGGTCGCAAAGAGATGGACATGACTGAGCGACTAAGCACAGCACAGGGTCTTAGGCGGTCCAGTCCGCTAATCTTGATGAGCCTCCCTGGTCCTTTAATCTCACTTCAGGTGATTTTGTTGCTGTTCCTCCTTTGATTAGCAACTGTTCTGCCATTTGGAACTGAGAGAAGGTCATGGAGGCTGGCGTCTTGCCTATAAGAAATGGGGGACAAAAAGGCCTCTGTGCCCAGCAGTCCCACAGGGCCCTGCTTGGCATCAAAAGAATAGGAGGTTGGAGTTTGAATTTAGAAAAACAGAAGCAGTGTGTGTGTGTGTGTGTGAGAGAGAGAGAGAGAGAGAGATCTCACTAGGGTAGGCAGGCTGCTGCATCAGAATGGATGAAAGAGTCATTTGAAATGAAGATGGAGAGGCCAACACACTATCTGTTTTGTCTGTTGCTAATTTCCTTGCAGTGTGTGTCTTCCCTACTAGACTCCAAGTTTGGCACCAAACACACTGCTGAGCCCCTATGCATATACATGAGAGGAACAGCCTTAAGATCTTATGTTACACATGGAAAGAACAACTTCAAGACATAAGAGCTAGGGCTATTCATTTACCTGTTAGCAGAAACCATGTTAGCACTTGTAAGGAGGCCAGAGGAGCAGCTATAGAGTAGACTTAACTGTTTTTGACATTTGCAAATAGGCAGGCTGACTGGGGAACAGGAGACATAACCAGAGCACAGAATTAGTACAGAGGTTTCTCAGGTATTATTCCCAAACCTCCCCCTTTCCTTGTATTGACATGTCTTGTGCATTATTTTTAACGTCAAGCGGACCTGTATAGATATTTCTTTTCCCCTTAAGTTACATATTTGTGTTTCTCTTTCTTCTTCCAGAGAGAACCAGGCATAACTTTGATTTTTAGGGGCTAACTTCTTTTGCTAAGGTGTGTTTCTATTGGGGGGAGCAAATTTTCCTTAAAGGGTTTGGCTGATGCTAAACTTTCTTTCACTAATTTGGTGTTTTTCTTCCATTAAAGGAATAAAGGCTTAGAATGCAAACTCCTGGGGGAAAGATAACAAAGCTTCAGATAGTATTAAGGTGTAAATGACTGAAGCTTGAGTCCTTTCAGAGAAAAAGAGCAGGAGGTTCAGAAGACAGTGATGATGTGGGCTTAGGGGGAGAAATTGCTCTGAGAAGCTAAGTTGCAGGAGCTAAGTTTTTTTGCTTGCTGCTGGCTTTTCCACCTATGAGCCCCTGGGTTGTTGTTGACCTAAAACAAATAGACTGCCAGATATTGCTCTGGCAAATGTAGGTTTCTTCAGGATCAGTAGAGAATTGCAACTCAGGGTCTGTAACCCTGGCAGGCCACATGCAAGTTTTCCCCAACACAAGGGAAGGAAAACACTTTTATAGAAGAGGAGAAAGGAAGTGGTGAGGGCGGTCAACAGAGTCCAAGGCTTCTTGCTGGCTTAGCTCTTGCTGGGAAAGACTAAATGTCTGTCTTCTCCTGGGCTATGCTATCATTGCAGGGCATGAGAGCTCCCCCTTCTGTTTAACTGAGATTTCTGTTCATATTTTTTTTTTTTTTTACATGGTGGATATGGTTTGTGAGCTCTGAAGACATTCTTTGCTTTTGAAAGACCTTGAGGCCAATGGAAATATTTGCCTTCCTATAGGAGGCTGTGCTGGGTGTCTCTCTGTCCTCTAGGAATTCACCTGGCTTATCAACTTCACATTTCCTCCAATGAATGAGAATTCATGCCCAGTAAACTTTCCTTTTGAATGCAGGGTTCCAAAGAATAGCAAGGAGAGATAAGAAAGCCCTCCTCAGTGATCAATGCAAAGAAATAGAGGAAAACAATAGAATGGGAAAGACTAGAGATCTCTTCAAGAAAATCAGAGATACCAAAGGAACATTTCATGCAAAGATGGGCTCAATAAAGGACAGAAATGGTATGGACCTAAGAGAAGCAGACTATATTAAGAAGAGATGGCAAGAATACACAGAAGAACTGTACAAAAAAGATCTTCGTGACTCAGATAACCACGATGGTGTGATCACTCACCTAGAAGCAGACATCCTGGAACGTGAAGTCAAGTGGGCCTTAGAAAGCATCACTATGAACAAAGCTACGTGGAGGTGATGGAATTCCAGTTGAGCTATTTCAAATCCTGAAAGATGATGCTGTGAAAGTGCTGCACTCAATATGTTGGCAAATTTGGAAAACTCAGCAGGGGCCACAGGACTGGAAAAGGTCAGTTTTCATTCCAATCCCAAAGAAAGGAAGGCAATGCCAAAGAATGCTCAAACTGCCGGACAATTGCACTCATCTCAGATCAGATCAGGTCAGTCGCTCAGTCGTGTCCAACTCTCTGCGACCCCATGAATCGCAGCACACCAGGCCTTCCTGTCCATCACAACTCCCGGAGTTCACCCAGACTCACGTCCATCAAGTCAGTGATGCCATCCAGACATCTCATCCTCTGTTGTCCCCTTATCCTCCTGCCCCCAATCCCTCCCAGCATCAGAGTCCATTCCAATGAGTCAACTCTTTGCATGAGGTGGCCAAAGTACTGGAGTTTCAGCTTTAGCATCATTCCTTCCAAAGAAATCCCAGGGCTGATCTCCTTTAGAATGGACTGGTTGGATCTCCTTGCACTCCAAGGGACTCTCAAGAGTCTTCTCCAACACCACAGTTCAAAAGCATCAATTCTTCGGCACTCAGCCTTCTTCACAGTCCAACTCTCACATCCATACATGACCACAGGAAAAACCGTAGCCTTAACTAGATGAACCTTTGTTGGCAAAGTAATGTGTCTGCTTTTGAATATGCTATCTAGGTTGGTCATAACTTTCCTTCCAAGGAGTAAGCATCTTTTAATTTCATGGCTGCAGTCACCATCTGTAGTGATTTTGGAGCCCAGAAAAATAAAGTCTGACACTGTTTCCACTGTTTCCCCTCTATTTCCCATGAAGTGGTGGGACCGGATGCCATGATCTTCATTTTCTGAATGTTGAGCTTTAAGCCAACTTTTCCACTCTCCACTTTCACTTTCATCAAGAGGCTTTTGAGTTCCTCTTCACTTTCTGCCATAAGGGTGGTGTCATTTGCATATCTGAGGTTATT
>NW_011494876.1:12911086-12917388 GCF_000754665.1 Bison bison bison | reverse complement strand
TCTGTTGCTCCATGTCCAGTTCTAACTATTGCTTCCTGACCTGCATACAAATTTCTCAAGAGGCAGGTCAGGTGGTCTGGTATTCCCATCTCTTTCAGAATTTTCCACAGTTTATTGTGATCCACACAGTCAAAGGCTTTGGCATAGTCAATAAAGCAGAAATAGATGCTTTTCTGGAACTCTCTTGCTTTTTCTGTGATCCAGCAGATGTTGGCAATTTGATCTCTGGTTCCTCTCCCAACCAGTAACGCTGAAGAAGCTGAAGTTGAATGGTTCTATGAAGACCTACAAGACCTTTTAGAACTAACACCCAAAAAAGATGTCCTTTTCATTATAGGGGACTGGAATGCAAAAGTAGGAAGTCAAGAAACACCTGGAGTAACAGGCAAATTTGGCCTTGGAATACGGAATGAAGCAGGGCAAAGACTAATAGAGTTTTGCCAAGAAAATGCACTGGTCATAACAAACACCCTCTTCCAACAACACAAGAGAAGACTCTATACATGGACATCACCAGATGGTCAACACCAAAATCAGATTGATTATATTCTTTGCGGCCAAAGATGGAGAAGCTCTATATAGTCAGCAAAAACAAGACCAGGAGCTGACTGTGGCTCAGACCATGAACTCCTTATTGCCAAATGTAGACTTAAACTGAAGAAAGTAGGGAAAACCACTAGACCATTCAGGTATGAGCTAAATCAAATCCCTTATGATTATACAGTGGAAGTGAGAAATAGATTTAAGGGCCTAGATCTGATAGATAGAGTGCCTGATGAACTATGGAATGAGGTTCATGACATTGTACAGGAGACAGGGATCAAGACCATTCCCATAGAAAAGAAATGCACTCATCTCATACCCTAGCAAAGTAATGCTCAAAATTCTCCAAGCCAGTCTTCAATAGTACATGAGCCATGAACTTCCAGATGTTCAAGCTGGATTTAGAAAAGGCAGAGGAACCAGAGATCAAATTTCCAACATCCGTTGGCTCGTCGAAGAAGCAAGAGAGTTCCAGAAAAACATCTATTTCTGCTTTATTGACTATGCCAAAACCTTTGACTGTGTGGATCACAACAAACTGTGGAAAAAAATTCTTCAAGAGATGGGAATACCAGACCACCTGACTTGCTTCTTGAGAAACCTGTATGCAGGTCAGGAAGCCACAGGTAGAACTGGACATGGAACAACAGACTGGTTCCAAATTGGGAAAGGAGTACGTCAAGGCTGTATTAAGTCACCCTGCTTATTTAACTTATATGCAGAGTACATCATGCAAAATGCCAGACTGGATGAAGCACAAGCTGGAATCAAGATTGCTGGGAGAAATATCAATAATTTCAGATATGCAGGTGACACCACCCTTATGGCAGAAAGTGAAGAACTAAAGAGCCTCTTGATGAAAGTGAAAAAGGAGAGTGAAAAAGTTGGCTTAAAGCTCAACATTCAGAAAACTAAGATCATGGCATCTGGTCCGATCACTTCATGGCAAATAGATGGGGAAACAATGGAAACAGTGAACGACTTTATTTTTTGGGGCTCCAGAGTCACAGCAGGTGGTGACTGCAGCCAAGAAATTAAAAGACACTTGCTCCTTGGAAGAAAAGTTATGACCAACCTAGATAACATACTCAAAAGCAGAGACATTACTCTTTCAACAAAGGTCCATCTCGTCAAAGTTATGGTTTTTCCAGTAGTCATGTATGGATGTGAGAATTGGACTGTAAAGAAAGCTGACTGCCGAAGAATTGATGCTTTGAAGTTGGAGGAGACTGTTGACAGTCCCTTGGACTGCAAGGAGATCCAACCAGTCCATCCTAAAGGAGATCAGTCCTGGGTGTTCACTGGAAGGACTGATGCTGAAGCTGAAACTCCACAATATTGGCCACTTGATGTGAAGAACTGACTCATCTGAAAAGACCCTGATGCTGGGAGGGATTGGGGGCAGGAGGAGAAGGGGACAACAGAGGATGAGATGGTTGGATGGCATCACTGACTCGATGGACATGAGTAAACTCTGGGATTGGTGATGGACAGGGAAGCCTGTTGTGCTGCAGTCCATAGGGTCGCAAAGAGTCGGACATGACTGAGCGACTGAACTGAAACTTTCCTCTGTGTATTCCAAATCATTCTTTCAACTATTTCCTATTACCTATCAATGCAGGAATGAGTCAGTTGACACAAGCACTTATCAGTCACCAGGTTCAAATGGGATCTGTTCTAATGCTTAGAAAAGTGAAATTATGAGTGTTTAAACAAAATCTTTCAAGAAAACCAGTTTTTTCAAGCTAAAGTCAGCTGTGATTCCAAAGCTATTTTATTTCTAGTTCCACCACTAGATAGTCATATGACCTTGGATGAGTTATTTTATTTTTTTTTGGAGGGTGCGCGCTCAGTTTCCTCATCAAACATGAGAAAGACTGCTGTCATGCAAATATTGAGTATTCAAGTGACTGGTAAAGTCAAAAGTGGCCTTTGACTCTCGGATGGCGTTGCTCACGTTGTGGTTTGAATCCTGGTAAAAAATCCCATAGTTCAAAACTGCTTTGGAATCCGATCAGGTTTTTGCTGCTTTTGTTCAGATGGTTTTGGTACCCATTTCAGGTGGTTGAGGGCAGTATTAGGATCACTGATAAGCTTAAAAAATTTTTTTTTTCCTGGCCATGCTACCCTTCTGAAAGCTAATTCCCAGGCCTTAAAAGTTATTGCTGAGTCAGATCTTCCCTGCTTTTCTCTCCCAGAAGTGGTGTTGATGTTTCTGCCTTTTTAACTTCTGCTCTCCCTGGAGGCCTCTTAAGTTAGAAAACTCATTTAATTCCTCATCTCCAGCTGGGAGTGTTCTTGAGTTCTGTTCTTCCTCCAAGATCTTTAACGCGACTGCTTGCTTATTCCTGGATATGCTTTTCTGTGCATTTTCGTAATTGAGCACCTGGCTTGACATGAGTTTTCTGCATTTACCTTTTCTTTAATATTCTATTTTCTCACCATTGCTGCTTCCATCAAGAACCCCCTTTGCCTTTAGTTAGATCCAGTGAGTCCTGGACACCATGGTTCCTTCAACATTGTTATTATATATTTATATCCTAACTCCTGTATATCAGTTAAAATGCCATCAATGATGTGGAAATTTAAGAGTTACCTCTTCTGCTTTTCCCCCCACTTTTAACTATGGCTCTGACTTGACCAGCAAGTCTGGTGTCATGCATAGAGTTATACCATTTTGTGTTTTGGATGGACTGAATTTATCTACTAATCTCAGAGTCACAAGATGTGAGTTTGCATTCCATTCTGCCATAGACTTGCTGTGGGATATCAGGGGGTTCACTTAATCTTCCCTGAGCCTCCTGATTCCTTATCTGTACAATGGGTACAATAGTTTCTCACCCACTTCACAGTTATGAAAATGAAAGTAAATGTTTTGCGATAAGTAGAGTACTGTATCATATAAGCAACCTTTGTCCTTACTATTGTTATGGATGATTTTCTAGGAGTTTACCGTCAGTATTAAAATAATAGTATTATGGAATCCTGAGATTGGCTGGGTCACTGGAACACAGGAAAGGGTATCGTTAGAATATTGTAGAGTGGGCAAGGTGAGAGAAGTAGAGCTAAAGTACCCAAGGTGCTAAAGAACATGGATGTTTAATGCATGAGACTCAGATGCTGGGTCCTGTCTTTAGCCCCAAGATGAGGGCACCCTGTCTTCCTTAGCAATGCCTCTCCTATCTTTCTCATCTTAAAGCTCACTGTCAGCTTTCTCATTTCCTTCTCATTTCCTATAGCACTAGCCATCCATACCACTCCGTGTTATTGCCAGCCTTTGGGGTCAGTGTTCCAGATTTTGGTCATTTTAATGGGTATGTAGTGGTATCCTCGCTGTTGTTTTAATTTGCCTTTGCCTGATGCCATATTAAATGGAGCACGTTTTCGTATATTAATACTTCTTTGTCATCTGTGTATCTTCTTTGGTGAGGTATTTGTTAAGTTCTTTGGCCCATTTTTTAATCAGGCTGTTGTTTTCTTATTATTGAGTTTTAAGAGATCCTTGTATATTTTGGATAACAGTCTTTTATCACATGTATCTTTTGTAATATTTTCTCGCAGTCTGTGTCTTGTCTTCTCATTTTCTCATCACTGTTTTTCACAGAGCAGAAAATTTTAATTATAATGGCATCTAGTTTGTCAGTTATTTTTTGGATGGATTGTACATTTCATAGTCTACCTAAAAATTCACCACCATCTGCAAGGTCCTCTTAATTTTCTCCCATGTTATCTTTTAGGAGTTTTCTACTTTTGTATTTTACATTTCAGTATGTGATCCATTCTGAGTTAATTTCTGCGAAGAGTGTAAGATCTGCGTCTAGTCTCATTTTATAACACACGAATGTCCTGTTGTTGTGGTATCATTTGTTGAAGAGACTCCCCTTGCTCCCTTGTATTGCTGTTACTTCTTTGTCAAAGACCAGTTGACTGTTTTTACGTGGGTCTGTTTCTGGATCCTGTATTCTGTTCCGTTGACCTATCGGTCTGTTCTTCTACCCAAATACCATGCTTTCTTGATTAATGTAGCTTTTTAGTAAGTCTTGAAGTCAGACAGTGTCAATTCTTTAGTTTTTTTTTCTATCTCAGTATTGTATTGGCTGTTTTGAGTCTTTTGCTTTTCCATATAAACTTTAGAATCTGTTTGTTGATACCCTGTAAAATAACTTGCTGGGATTATGATTGAAATTGAATTGAATCAACAGATCAAGTTGGAAAGAACTGACATCTTCACAATATTGAATCTTCCTATCGTGAACACAGAATATTTCTCCATGTATTTAATTCTTCTTTTCTTTCTTTCTGAGTTTGTAGTTTTCCTCATATAGCTCTTGTACATATTTTGTTGGACTTACAACTAAGTGTTGGGTGGGCCAAAATGTTTGTTCGGGTTTTCGGTAATGTCTTAATGGAAACGTCTTTCTTCCTTTCTAATATGTACATTCAGAGTTATAAATAAAATTCCCTCTTAGCTCTGCTTTTATTTCATCCCACAAATTTTGGTAAGTTGTATTTTGACTTTTATTTAGTTCAAAATATTAAAAAAAACCTTTCTTGAGGTTTCTTCTGTAACCCATGTGTTACTTACAATTGTGTTATTTAATCTCCAACTATTTTGGAATTTCCAAAAGAAGATAGATGATCTTTCTGTTATTAATTTCTAGTTGATTCCATTGAGAGAGGGGTGTTGACATCTCCAGCTATAATAGTGGATTTCTATATTTACTCCTTGGAGCGGGTTGCCATTTCCTTCTCAAGTGCATGAAAGTGAAAAGTGAAAATGAAGTCGCTCAGTCATGTCTGACTCTTAGAGACCCCATGGACTGTAGCCTACCAGACTGCTCTGTCCATGGGATTTTCCAGGCAAGAGTACTGGAGTGGGGTGCCATTGCCTTCTCCTATATTTACTCCTGCAGTTCTGTCAGTTTTTGCCTCATATAGTTAGATGTTTTGTTGTTAGGTACATACGCATTAAGGACTGTTATGTCTTGGAAAACTGACTTCTTTATCATTATGTAATGTTCACTCCACTTTATTCCTGATATCTTTCTTTGCTTAAAGTCTGCTCAGTGTGGCATAAATTTAGCTTTTTAGAATTAGTGTCAGTATGGTTTATTTTTCTCCATCCATTTGCCTTTTTGAAGATTTAGAAGACTCTAAGGGGATGTGGAAACACCAGGGTGGAGTAAACTGGGTTCCCTAAATCAATGAGTGGTGAAGACCCTCCTGTTAACCAGAAGGTTTGCCTTCACCTGTTAGATGAGCAAGAGGAAAACATTAATTTCCTTAAATCACAGACATTTTAAAATGTATTACCTCTTCAGTTCAGGTCAGTCGCTCAGTTGTGTCTGACTCTTTGCAACCCCATGAATCGCAGCACGCCAGGCCTCCCTGGCCATCACCAACTCCCGGAGTTCACTCAAACTCACGTCCATCGAGTCCGTGATGCCATCCAGCCATCTCATCCTCTGTCGTCCCCTTCTCCTCCTGCCCCCAATCCCTCCCAGCATCAGAGTTTTTTCCAATGAGTCAACTCTTTGCATGAGGTGGCCAAAGTACTGGAGTTTCAGCTTCAGCATCATTCCTTCCAAAGAACACCCAGGGCTGATCTTCAGAATGGACTGGTTGGATCTCCTTGCAGTCCAAGGGACTCTCAAGAGTCTTCTCCAACACCACAGTTCAAAAGCATCAATTCTTTGGCGCTCAGCTTTCTTCACAGTCCAACTCTCACATCCATACATGACCACTGGAAAAACCTGTCT
>NW_011494876.1:12901398-12910986 GCF_000754665.1 Bison bison bison | reverse complement strand
CATAGCCTTGACTAGACGGACCTTTGTTGGCAAAGTAATGTCTCTGCTTTTGAATATGCTATCTAGGTTGGCCATAACTTTTCTTCCAAGGAGTAAGCATCTTTTAATTTCATGGCTGCAGTCACCATTTGCAGTGATTTTGGAGCCCCCCAAAATAAAGTCTGACATTGTTTCTACTGTTGCCCCATCTCTTTCCCATTATCTCTTAGCATTATCTAAATAATAAATTTATCATTGCTAGCATTGTTAATTTATATAATTTTTTCTCTTTTTTGATATTGATCAGCCATGGTATTTATTGGCATCTTCCTGTTGGTGTCTCTCTCTGGTGGGCCTGCATTTATACCTTCCTCTGCTCTGCTACATCATTTGCCTTTCTTTATGCGTTTTCTCTCTTCAAGTGCTGTGATTCAGGGTTACAAATATCTGTAAGTTTCACCAAAGTTGGATTTTTTTCTGTATTATTTTTTATAGTAATTTCTAGGAGAAGAATCAGGATGGAAATATCTTTACTGTCTCCTCTACTCTGTCCTCTTGAAACTCAAGTCCCTTGAGTTATTCTTAGATGTGTTTAGGTTGTAAATTCTTCTTGGACCAGGATAGTGTCTCTTTTGTATTCTCTCAACGCTGTGAATGTATAAGAGCTACAGTAACATGGTGCATGTTGAAATCCAGGTGGTTTGGACACACCAAGCTCTCTGAGCTTGTGTGTCTCTGGCTGGTTTGGCTTAGATGCTGTCTAAGAAACAAACTTCCACCTCCCTGTCTTCTCTGCACCACTGCTCTTGGCACCACTGAACCAGTTTTCTTACAGGCCTGTAGCTACTCTCTATGCTTTCTCAGGGATGTGTAGACCATCCTGAGAGAGAGATGAAAATCTTTTTACAGGCAAGGCTGAAAGGATGAAGGCTGTCCTTTGTTTCAGGAAAGGTATCATCCCTTAAGTCTTTAAAAATGGAGTGTGAGTGGGATTGTTTTGCAGTGTGAAAGTTCAGCGTCAGGAAACTGTTTATTCTCAAGGTTTTCTCACATCTGTGTGTGTGTGCTCAGTCGCTAAGTCACATCTGACTCTGCGACCCCATGGACTGTAGCCCTCCAGGCTCCTCTGTCCATGGGATTTCCCAAGGCAAGAATACTGGAGTGGGTTGCCTTTTCTGCCTCCAGGGGGTCTTCCCAACCCAGGGATCGAACCCACCTCTTCTGTGTCTCCTGCATTGGCCGGTGGGTTCTTTACCACTTGAGCCGCCTGGGGAGCCCTTCTCTTATCTAAGCCCTACTTATAGCTTATTTGCATTGTTGTACAGCAGAAACCAACACAACATTGTAAAGTAATTATACTCCAATTGAAAATAAATTTAATAAAAAAGAACTTTCTGAGAAAAACTATGTAGAAGAATCGCCTCACATACTCAGTGACAGATATAATCTTCCAGAGCCCTGTTCATCTTGAAGTTGAATCTAGCAATCTGGGTTCATGGCCACACCATGTACTATCTGACTCTGAGTAGCATCCGAGGGTTCTCCTTAACCACTAGCTTTCTCATGAACCGATAAACTCCTTTGTGCTTAGAAGCAGCAAAGCACAGAGAGAGCCTCGTGCGCCCTGGAAATGTCTGTGTTTCTGTCAATCCAAGGATGAAGGGTGTATGTGGGAACCTCAGTTTTTAATTAGCCTTTAGGGCATAGCCTGTTCTCCACGCAGTGTCACAACAAAGAGATCTTTATTTCTTTGTGGAATAGTATTAAGATGCAGGAGCTGGAACTGTATACTTGTCATGTTTAAAACAGCTTTTATCTCCTTTTTCATCAGTGGTCTTTGACAGCTGATCTCCAGTTCTGGCTTAACCATGTACTAGTTGTATAACCTTGGGCAAACTCTTGTCCCAGTTTAATTCATCTAGTTTCCTGCTTTATAAACTGGCAGTGGTAATATTTTGCCTGACCAGCTGCCTCAGAGACCTAGTAATCCTTAAAGGGCAGCATGGAGATGGAAAAGTGTTATTAAAATTATAAAAAGAAATTACAGCTTAGAGAAGTTTTTTTTAGGAGGAGGGGCACGTTAAAAAAGGAAGTCCTGGTTGCCTCCTGAGAGAGTCCTACTCTTGGGGGTAAAAGCAGAGCATAGGACAATGTTGGCACTGGGTTTGCAAAAGGCTCTGCCACCACTGCCAGCTTCCCCACCTTTTCTCGCCACCCCCACCCCAAGTGGAGACAGTAATTGACACGGGACAGGACACCCCTCCTCGGTGCTGCCAGGCCACCTAGGCCGCGTGGCCTTGTCAGAGGACTGACAATCAGCTCCCTGTTGCTTTCTCATCTTTTAAAATCCAATTAAACATCTCTGGCCACAGCGTGACAATTGTCTGGGCTCCACAGAGTGGAACTTCACCTGAGGTGGCATTAGGCAGCCAAATAGGAAAAAAAAAGCTGCTTTATCTTGGAAAGATCATGCCTGCAGTTGCTGAAAGGGTGGAAGCATTGTGAGGTCTGGACCCTTGTTCAGATTGTTCAGAGCACTTGTCTAGCTCAGTTCCAAACTTCGAGATGTCAAAGGTCTTGGAGCAAAGTGAACCCCGTCCACATGGGTTTCTAGGCTGAGAAGTGCTCTGGTGGTTTAACAGTCAGTAGGGCATGAGCTGTGTGTGTGTGTGAGAGAGACAGAGAGAGAGAGAAACTGAGTTTGAATAGAACATACTAGCAGGAAGGGATGTAGGAAAGTTAGGATGGAACCAGATTATAGGGGATCTTGAAGCCACCATCAGAGTCTGACACTGAACTGTAGGGCCCGACCTCCTATGAAGGCAGGAGGATTCTGCTACGGGGAGGGTGTATGCCTCACAGATTACCATCCTGTAACATCTCGCCATTGCACATGTTTCCTGAGGTTTAGCCAGCCCGTCTAGTCACAGTGCATTGACATGTGGCTTGTTTAATACAGTAATGGCTCCCCATAAACACTAGGAAGATGCTATATCTGGAAGAATCAAAAGCTTCTTGTTCTAAAATAAATGCTGTGCAGTTACTGGATCAACAAAGCACAGCATAAAAAGCAAGGAATCTGGGCTCTGGTACTGAATTTGCTACTACCCAATTGGGCATGTGGGGAAACAATTCTTTTCTTGAGGTTTCAGTTTCCTCATCAATAAAATGATGGAGAAAGTGACAGCTAGATCGGTGATCCCCAAAGTTCCTCTGAGAACTTTCTGAGGAGTAGTTTCAGCCACTGGTATGTCTGTCTTTGTTAATTACTACTTTTCTCACATGTCCATAGGGCCATTCTATTGTACCAAGTTTCTGAGGATATTTTAAAGATAAAATAAATGACATGTAAAACAACAACAACAACAAACACTGATGTATTTTGTCCTTACCAGGTGGACTTTCACCATTTGGAGATCCGTTTAAAATTGAGGTATAATTGACATATAACATTATTGGTTTCCTATGTAAAACATAATGATTTGATATTTGTATATATTGTGAAATGATAACCCTAGTTGACATCATTGTTGTCTAGCTGACATCATTGCATACATAGTTATAGAATTTTATTTTTCTGATGGGAACTTGTAAGATTTATTTTTTAGCAACTTTCAAATAGGCAATACGGTATTTTTAACTATAGTCACCATGCTCTACATATATCACCGTGACTTACTTATAATTGGAAGTTTGTACCTTTTGACTCCCTTCAATCATTTTGCCCACCTGCCCACCCCTGCTTCTGGCAACAGATCTTTTCTTTGCTCCTGTGAGCTTGTCTTCTTCCCCCCTTTTAGAGTCCACATGTAAGTGACATCATGAAGCACTTGTCTTTTTCTGTCTGACTTATTTCACTTAGCATAGTGCCCTCAAGTTCCATCCACGTGGCAAATGGCAAAACTTTGTTCTTTTTCAAGGCTGAGTAGTATTCAGTTATATGGAGGTATATATAAAATGTGTGTATAAATAATAATTATAAATAATGCTGCTATAAACATAGGGCATATATGAGATTATACCCTTTTGAATTAATGTTTTCATTTGCTTTGGCTATATGTCCAGAGTGGAATTGTTGGGTCATATAGTAGTTCTATTTTTAGTTTTCTGAGGAACCTCTGTACTGTTCTCCATGCTGCTGCTGCTTCTGCTAAGTCGCTTCAGTCGTGTCTGACTCTGTGTGATCCCATAGACGGCAGCCCACCAGGCTCCCCTGTCCCTGGGATTCTCCAGGCAAGAACACTGGAGTGGGTTGCCATTTCCTTCTCCAATGCATGAAGGTGAAAAGTGAAAGTGAAGTGGCTCAGTCGTGTCCGACTCTGAGCAATCCCATGGACTGCAGCCTACTGGGCTCCTCCATCCATGGGATTACTAATTCACATTCCCACCAACAGGGCACGAAGTTTCCCTTTTCTCCACATTCTTGCCGACACTTGTGATTTCTTGTCTTTTTCATCATAGCCATTCTGACAGGTGTACTGTAATACCTCATTATGCTTTTTTTAAACAATTTATTTATTTTTTAATTGAAGGATAATTGCCTTACAGAATTTTGCTGTTTTCTGTCAAATCTCAACATGAATCAGCCATAGGTAAACATACATACCCTCCCTTTTGAACCTCCCTCCCATCTGCCTCCCCATCCCACCCCTCTAGGTTGACACAGAGCCCTCTTTGAGTTTCCTGAGCCATACAGCAAATTCCCATTGGCTATCTCTTTTACATATGGAAAAGTAAGTTTCCATGTTACTCTCTCCATGCATCTCACCCTCTCTTCCCCTTTCCCCATGTCCATAAGTCTATTCTCTATGTCTGTTTCTCCATTGCTGTTCTGCAAATAAATTCTTCAGTACCATTTTTCTAGATTCTGTATATATGTGTTAGTGTACGACATTTATCTTTCTCTTTCTGACTTACTTCACTCTGTATAATAGGCTCTAGGTTCATCCGCCTCATTAGAACTGACTCAAATGTGTTCCTTTTTATGGCTGAGTAATATCCTATTGTGTAAATGTACCACAAGTTCTTTATCCATTCATCTGTCGATGGACATCTAGGTTGCTTCCATGGTCTAGCTGTTGTAAATAGTGCTGCAATGAACAATGGGATACATGTGTCTTTTTCAGTTCTGGTTTCTTCAGGGTATATGTCTATGAGTGGGATTGCTGGGTCATATGGTCGTTTTATTCCTAGTTTTTTAAGGAATATCCATACCGTCTTCCATAGTGGCTGTATCAATTTACATTCTCACCAACAGTGCAAGAGTGTTCCCTTTTCTCCACACCCTTTCCAGCATTTATTGTTTGTAGACTTTTTGATGATGGCCATTCTGACCTGTGTGAGGTGATATCTCACTATAGTTTTGATTTGCATTTCTCGAATAATGAGCCATGTTGAGCATCTTTTCATGCGTTTCTTAGCCATCTGTATGTCTTCTTTGGGGGAATGTCTCTTTAGGTCTTTTCCCACTGTTGGATTGGGTTGTTTGTTCCTCATTATGTTTTGATTTGCATTTCCCGGATGATTAGTGATGTTGAGCATCTTTTCATGTACCTTTTAGCTATCTGTATGTCTTCTTTGGATGTCTATTCATATCCTTTTCTGATTTTAAAATCAGATTCTGTTTTGTTGCTATTAAATTGTATGAGTTCTTTATATATTTTGGATGTTAACCCCTTATCAGATATATGATTTGCAAATGTTTTCTCCCATTCAGTAGTTGGAGTTTCGTTTTGCTGATGATTTCCTTTGCTGTGCAGAAGCTTTTTAGTTTGATGTAGTCCCACTTGTTTATTTTGGCTTTTGTTGCCTTTGCTTTTGGTATCAAATTCAAAAAGTCATTGCCAATATCAATGTCAAGGACATTGCCACCTATGTTTTCTTCTAGGAGTTTTATGGTTTCAGATCTTACATTCAATTCTTTAATTCATTTTGGGTTTATTTTTGCATATAGTGTAATATATTGGTCCAGATTCATTCTTTTGAACGTGGTGATCCAGTTTTCCCAGTAGCATTTATTAAAGAGCCTAACCTTCCCCTATTGTATATTCTTGGCTCCTTTGCTGTAAATTAATTAACCATATATGCATAGGTTTATTTTGGGGCTCTGCTATATGTCTGTTTTTGTGCCAGGACCACATTCTTTTGATTACTTTAACTTGGTAATATAGTTTGAAATCATGGAGCATGAAACCTCCAACTTCATTCTTCTTTCTCAAAACTGCTTTGATTATTGTTTTGTGGTTTCATATACATTTAGGATTGTTAGTTCTGTTTCTGTTAAAAATGCCATTGGAATTTTGACAAGGATTGTATTGAATCTGTAGATTGATGTGGGTAGTGTGGACATTTTAAGAATAGTAATTCTTCCAACCCATGAGCACAGAATATCTTTCCATTTATTTGTGTCTTCTTCAATTTCTTTCACCGGTGTCTTACAGTTTTCAGTGTACAGGTCTTTTACCCCTGGTTAAATTGATTCCTAAGTATTTTATTCTTTTAGACCCAAATGTAAATGGGATTGTGTTCTAAAATTTCTCTTTCTGATAGTTTGTTATTAATGTATAAAAATATAACAGGTTTCTGTATGTTAATTTTGTATCCTACAACTTTACTGAATTCATTTATTAGTTTAACAGTTTTTGGATAGTCTTTAGGGTTTTCTATGTATAGTATCATGTCATCAGCAAATAGGACAGTTTTATCTCTTCCTTTCCAATTTGGATGCCTGTTTTTCTTTTTCTTGCCTAAGAACTCTGACTAGGACTTCTGATACTACAGTGAATGAAAGTGGTGAGAATGGACATCCTTGTTTCATTCCTTCTTTTAGAAGAAAAGCTTTAAGATTTTCTCCTTTGAGTATAACAGTAGCTGTGGCTCATCATATATGGCCTTTGTAATGTTGAGGTGTGTTCCTTCTATACCCACTTTGTTGAGAGTTGTTACCATAAATGGCTGTTGAATTTTGTCAAATGTTTTCCTGCATCTATTAATTTGCTCATATGATTTTTATCCTTTATTTTGTTAATTTGGTGTATCATATTGATTGATTTGCAGTTGTTGACCCATTCTTGCGTTCCTAGAATACATTCTACTTGATCATGGTATTTGATCTTTTTAATGTATTGTTGAATTCAGAGAAATTTTAGAGAAAGGGAAAATGATGTGCCAGTGGTTACAATGTGTCAAAAATGGATCCTAGTTTCCAGATCTCTCTTCTTCCAGTTTTCTTCTTGCTGTCAGCTGTGGTGTTTGTTATATGATGGAATGATCATGACACTTCCTATAGTTGTGGGAGATTGGAGGAAAAAAAATTAATAAACTATATGGAATAGTTGGGAAAGACTAAATTGCAGAACAGGGCCTAGGCTGGAAACTGACATAGGGCTAAGATTTAACTAGGCAGAGAGGAGGGAGTCAGACTTCCCAAATAAATCAGAATGCAAGGCAGGGCTGGTGTGTTAGGAGGAGTCAGGAGATGTACTAGTGAGAACAGGAAGCCTGGGAAATGAGGAAGGGCCTTACAATCACCAAAGCCCCCAGGTAATGCTGAAGCTCCTATACTTGGTGTGCTAGAACCCAGGAGACCCAAAGTATGGGCTTGGAACTGGGAGCATCATTATGACCTGGGGCTTGTTAGAAACACAGCATCTCAGGCCCACCCTAGCCCTACTGAATCCAGATCTTCATTTTAACAAGATCAGCAGTGATTTCAGGCTTCCCTAGTGACTCAGTGGTAAAGAACCTGTCTGCCAATATAGGAGACACAGGTTCAATCCGTGGGTTGGGAAGATCCCTTGGTGAAGGAAATGGCAACCCCCTCCACTATTCTTGCCTGGGACATCCCATGGACAGAGGAACCTGGTGGACTACAGTCCATGGGGTCACAAAGAGTTGGACACAACTTAGTGACTAAACAATAAAGGTGATTCCTGTGCACCTTAAAGTTTGATAAGCGCTGTCATTCAGGACAGTGGTTCTCAATGATAGGATGTCTGATCTCTGACCCCCAGGCCTCCTAAATCAGAATTTTCTGGGGATGGGGCTTGGACATGAAAGGTTTTAAGAAGCTTTAACCTACAGTCAAGGTTGAGAAGTACTGTTTTCATGGCTGTATAGCAAGAATGAAAATATTGGATCAGACAATAGCACGGTGAAAGATTTAATAAAGATAAGGCAGGCAGCAGTATGAGCAGTGTGCTCAGGAAAGAGGCATTAGTGGCAATGAACCAAAGATACAAAATGAAACAGAAGGCCACTCCACCAGGTCGAGTCTTGCCGGTTGAGAAAATAGTTGTGCTAGAATTTGCTGCTAGGAGCTGGTTTGCAAAGACGTTAGTTTGACTTAAGACATTTCCACTTAGATTTGATGCCAACTATAGTTGCCAGGCACTTGGTGGTGTGGCACTGGAGCTTAGGTGAAAGGGTGGCGCTCAAGTGTGGATTTGTGATTCAGTGGGAGCCTGAGTCATACAAATGGTATAAGAAGACCAGATTACAAAATAAAGGCTTTTCTTGTGTATAAATTAGAATGGGAGGCCTGGAAGGAATTTTAGAAGACTTTAGGGCAGACTTCTCTGCATGATCCAAGTGTCTCCACCTCAGTGGTAGTGCAAGGAATGTCCTTCCAACTTGGCCTCAGCAACTGTCAGCCTAGATCAGCGAAGGACCATGCCCTGGGCCCCCGTGTAGAGCCCCATGGAGTTCATTGCCGGAAGGGCCTGGCCTGTGTGACATTCCCTTGCCAACTCTGTGACTCAGCTACACACTTCCACAGTGATATTTTCAGAGTAAAATTACGTGTGGCAGAATCTCTTTTCCATGCCTGATGGTGTTGCCCATCTGTGGAGTCATCAAGCTCTGTGTCCTGGAATCAGGGAGGAGGAGGTATGCAATGGGAGAAAACTGGGAGCCTGTGTGGATGGCAGGAACCTGGGGTTCATGCTCTGCACCAGGGATCCACAGGCCAGCACCCCTCTCCAAAAGGGAGGCTGCAAGTTGAACAGTAATACACAGACCACTTCAGCAACAGGGTACAAACCAGATTGAAAATACACACCAAGTTGAAAGTAGTAGTCTTTTAGAGTCAGGTTCAAATCTAAGTGAGATCTGCTACTTACTGACAGAATCCTTGCACAAGTTTCCTTCTTAGCTAAATGAGGAATTTTCTCTTCTTCATGGGCTGTAGAGAGCACATGAAGTACTGCATGTCAGAGTGCTTTGCAAACTACACTCCTATAATTTTTTTTTTAAAAGAACACAGAATGTCAAATGTATAGACAGATGTGGAAGAAGAGGACCAAATGAAGTTGGAAGATTTGCTTTCGTGATAGTTTGGGAAGTTCCCTGTCTTTCCTAATGCACCAAAAAAGCAGGAATCTCCCTGTTTGGCTCTGTCTCTGTTGTGATCTATTCATCCTTCCTCTTTCAGCCTGAGACTCCCCAAGTCAATCCTTAGGTTATTATTATTATTTTTTTAACACACCTATGATGCATATTTGGTTCTGTGTGCACACCTGGCCTTGGGCAAATTTGCGAAGGAAGCAGTTACTTATAGTGACCTGAGGTAACACTTCAGGGTATGGTTTGCAAAGCAGGCATGGGTGTCCC
>NW_011494876.1:12891258-12901298 GCF_000754665.1 Bison bison bison | reverse complement strand
GTCCCACTGTTCAGGAACAGGACATTTTACCTGGGAAGTAAAGGGCTGGCTGTGAGATTTCTAGGGCTGTTGGCATTTCAGCTTAAAGCTTTAAGCTCTGATGATGGAATTTCTGGCATCGGTGAGCTGGGTGGAAAAGTGCAGAATTAGATCTTTCCAGTATCCTTGAAACCTCAGTACACAGGCTTCCATTCAGGTGTTAGGTTGGCTTTGTGGTGGAATAATTCTCAGCCCTCAGAGATGTCATGAATTGTATGATCCACATTTAAGTGCTCTGGGATTCTGTGAAATGGATCCAGTTGCATTACTTTGTCGAATTTTGAGAGAATCCAGGAGAGAACAGAGGAGAGCAAGCTATTGTGCTCCTCCGGGGATAAGTACCACTGCAGTACAAGGGCATTAATGTTCCTGACGGTGGCAGAATCTATTCAGAACCATCAGAAGCAGCAACCAGCAGAAATCTCTTGAAAAGCAATTCATCTGTACAGTGCAGCATCTTCAAACGTTAGCAGGCATCTGAATCACTTGGGGGCCTTGTTAAAGCACTGATGGCTGGACACCACCCAGAAACTGTCCAGAGTTTCTGATTCAGTAGGTCTGGGGTGAGTTGACGAATTTGTATTTTAACAGGTTTTCGGAGACTGCTGGTGCTATTGTAGGAGCTATACTTTGGAAACCGTGGGTCCTGTGCCTTGTAATTTATAAAATGCTCTCCCATTCCAGTCTCTTATGATCCTCTCACACCTTGTGACCTTGTGAGGCAGGTGCTTCACAGATGAAGAAGTAAGTGCAGAAAGACAGTGATCGCTGAAGTGTGCCCCCACCGCCCAGTCACTGACGAGCAGAGGTGGGTCTCCAAGCCTCCCACTCTTAGAACCGTTTTTCTAGTTCTAAAGTGTACCATTGCTGAGTTTTAGGACGTCTGCCAGGTGTGGCCAAAACGTGACCCTCAATCTTCTAATCCTTTCTGTGGGTTTCTTTTTATTCACGTTGCCTTCTGCAGTCTAAGCTCTAACAGTTGGGGGCATTTTGGAGACTTTTGAAGAAATATATTTGGAAGAGGAAACAAAGAGAATAGAGGGAAGAAGCTTCTAAGAAGAAAGGTCTCTGAGTGTTGAAAGGGTCCAGTTAGGCAGCTGGGAAAGGAAGCCCAGGAGAGACTTGCTGAGGGAAAGGGGAAGAGGGGCTAGCTAGTAGAAAATTAAGAATTCTGAAAAGCCTTTTGTAGCACTTAGCTTCAGGGACAAGATACGCGGTGGTCTGTCCTGGAGTCACTTGACTGTGTGAGAGTCGCTCAGTCGTGTCCAACTCTCTGTGACTCCATAGACTCTGGCCCACCAGGCTCCTCTGTCCATGGGATTCTCCAGGCAAGAATACTGGAGTGGGTTGCCATGCCCCGCTCCAGGGGATCTTCCCGACCCAGGGATTGAACCCAGGTCTCTCACACTGCAGGCAGATTCTTCATCATCTGAGCCACCAGCTCACCCACATCAAAGTCTAGTCTGTTTCTGATGTAAAGAGTGTTTGCAAAGCCCCTCCCACCGACCCTGGCATTCTTTGCTATTTACTATTAAAGTAGTGTCAGTCTTAGAAAAATTATGAAGCTCTGGATATGTTTCCCTTTCAGCCCCATGTGTTCCTTGTATTTATCAAAATGGAACACTAACAAATATTTATGTGGTTTTATAGACGTGTTGACAATAAAGACTACCATGTGTGTCTCCCTGCCATGGTGATTATTTTGCTCAATACATGATTGACTGAGATGTCTTCAGTGTATTATAAACACACATTAAAAATAGCAACCTGAAAAAATGATAAAACTGACAAATAGGAAGTTCCATATTTTTGGAGGCAATACGTTGCCAACCTGGTTATTAGGACACAAAACAGATAATCTGTAGTGCGTTACATAACTTTGTATGATTCTTCTTCAAATAAATGTCTCTTTTGACTCCTACAATGTTCCTTTTCATTTATAAAACTTCTTCGAACTGGAATCCTTTTAAAAGAGGCATTTTTTCCCCCTGCGTGCATGTTCTAATAACCTAGGATGTAGAAAGATCTGACTACTTTTTTGAAATTTCAAACTCACGGTCAAATTCCAGCTTTTAGCATCTACTTATGACTATAATCATGAAGCTAAGAGAGGTTACTGCATTTTCATGTTGCATTTTTGTCAGACGGAAAGAAAATGCTCTTGAATTGGCTAAATACTCTCTACTTTGCTAATCCAAGGGGATTAAAGGGTCCAAAGCATTTAAGATTTATTGCTGCTTATTTCTGTGTATTATTAAGCAACTTAAAATTAATGGAATGAAGATTCTTAATTTTTTTTTTTTATCATTTCCTACTTAATGTTCTCCCAAAACATTGATTTACAAGTGGAAAAGGCTTATGTCAATATCAAGGATTTGTGACTTTGATTTTTTTTTTTACAGCGGTAAGAAAAGTGAACAAGTCCACGTATATTGTGGGTGCCAGGTCTGAAAGGTACCGGTGCCATTTAAACTTTAGTTTTTGTTTTGCAAACTGAATAGTTTAAACAACTGCTCTGAGGAAATGAAAGGAAACTATAACATTTGACCTATAAAATTTCTGACGTTTATTGACTCTCTGGATCTCCCAAACAACTTCCTGTCCTCATAAATTTGCTCCTGCGGTTGATCAGAGGCAGACTTGTATTATTTTTCCATCACTGTGTGTGACTACACCAGTTTTATTTCCAGTGGTTAGTTGCTTTTAACATGGAGGCGGCTGTGCAGTGGTGCTGACTAAAGCCAATGTTCGATGTGCTGCGTATGTGTCCCCTTTCACATCCAGTGTGTTCCATGGCACTGCCCTTGTGTGCCTGGATGTAAATACCTATTTCACTAATATCTCTGTCCTTCACTTTATCTGCTTTGGGGGTTGTCAGTATTGGTTGTTAAACCTTAAACAGTAAAGTGTGTACTGGAAATGAAAATGAAGCAAAATACAAAACTATTTAAGAAAAAAAAATCCAAGTGCATTCTCTTGCTTTGGGACTATATTGAGTGACAGGATTCTCACAAATGAAAAGGACAGTCATCACAGTTGATTGATCTTAATGCAGGCAAAGAGTTAAGTGTTAAGGTCAGGCCATAAAGGTTAGAGCAAAGACCAACCAAAGGAAGGGCAGACCATTTATGTTTTATTTAATTTTTTTGGCTGTACAGTATGACATGCAGAATCTGAATTCCCTGATTAGGGATGGAAACCCTGCTCCCTGCAGTGGAAGCAAGAGTCTTAACCACTGGACTGCCAGGGAAGTCCCTGCCAGCACCATTAAGTGGTACCCTTCTTTTCTTCCTTTCTCTCTGTAACTGCATATACTTAAATTCACATGAGATATCTGATTCAATGTGAAGGTATATCTCTGAGCTTCTACAACGTTATTTTAAATCTTTGCAATAAATCAATGAGATGGGTGATAGTTTCCCTGTTTTACCTGAAGGAAGTCAGTTCCTCAAAGCCATGTAGTTACTAGCTGTCAGGGGCAGGATTTGAGCCCACGAATACCTGTCTCTAAAGTGTAGCGTTTCCAGTATTTAATATCAGAAAGGTAAGAACCCTTAGAGATCATGTTTTATAACCGGTTTATTCCACAGACAGGAAATAAGACTTGCCCTCTTCACTGTCCTTCAGTTAGCGTGGATAATAGGGTGTTGACTGTATATCTTACACTTTGCCAGGATTTCCCAACTGGGGAAATGGAAAGGATTTGCTGCATCAGAGAGTGATGGATAAGATATAAGAATTGGGTCAAGGGGGATGGGAATGAACCAGTTAAAAGGAACTGGAATTACATAGCCTGATATGAAACATAAATCCTGCTCTTCAAGTGAATAGTTAGTTGATGAAGGATAAAGACCAGCTGGGCTCTACTTTCCATGTGACCAAAGCAAGAAGCAAGGCCTTTAAATAATACTTTGCTGGTGGGGCTATGCTGCTGTTGTGTGAGTGCTAAGTCATGCCCAACTCTTTGTGATCCCATGGACTGTAGCCCGTCAGGCTCCTCGGTCCATGGAATTTGCCAGGCAAGAATACTGGAGTGGGTTGCCCTTTCCTACTCTATGGGATCTTCAGAGCCAGGGATCTAACCCGTGTTTCCTGCACTGCATGTGGATTCTTTACCACTGAGCCACTTGGGAAGCCCGGGTGGGGATACAAGTCTGTGGAAGTCAAGAAGTCTTGATTGGGATGGAGGGGTTGGGAGGAGGGTGGCTAGTTAGAATAGTGGAATGGGGACGCCCTCCCCTGCTCCCCATGCTCTAGTGACTTCTAAATTGCCTTCTGCAAGTCTTTCTGTTTTCCTTGCCCAAGCTTAGGATAGTGTTGCCCCTCTTAATAACTATAGATAAGAAGTGACATATTCTTTCTGGAGTAGAAAAATGGCAACCCATTCCAGTGTTCTTGCCTGGAAAATTCCATGGACAGAGGAGCCTGGCAGGCTACAGTTCATAGGGTCACAAAGAATTGGACACAGCTGAGTGCCTGAGGACACAACATATTCTTAACTGTTGCATCAGGACTTCCTGCACCTACAAATATTTCCACTCTCTGATCCATCCTGCCCACTAGAGTTAGAGCTATTTTCATGAAGCGTAACTCTGATACTGATTCTCTGCCCAAAGATGGCCCCAGAGTAGCTATTTTTGAAGTGTGGTTTATGGAACCCCAGAGGTAAGGTTCAGTTACTTGTTGCCAGTTGCAGAAAGTAAAAATATAGGATGCCCAATTAAGTTTGAATTTCAGATAACAAAAAAATGTTTTAACATGTCTAGGTCCCACGCAATATTTGAGCATCCTGTATTTTATCCATAGCCCTCACCTTAGGGACTTTAAGATCCTTTTCAAGGGGTCTTTGAGGTCAAAACTATTTTCACAGTAACACTAAAACTTATTTGCTATTCCCACTGTGTTGACATTTGCATTCATGGTGGAAAATCAACAGCAGTTCAAACTTCTGGTGTCAATGCAGTGACCCCAAAGTGCACTGGGGGACATCATGTGATACACAATCTCTGTCGTGTATTCATAGTAAAAAAAAAAAGTCAGTTTTACTAATCTCCTTGATGAAGCAGTAAAAATCATTAGTTTTATTAAATCTCATCCTTGTATAGATGTCTTCTTAATATGCTGGGTGACATATTGAGAAGCAGATATAAAACGTGACTGCTGCATGCAGTGGCTGTCTCATTTGTACAGTGGTTTAAGGTGCTGAGCTAAATGGTTGCTTGTTCGTGTAACACCATTGTTACTGACAAACTTTGGTTATGGAGGCCTAAATATCTGGCAGATATTTTGTTGAAAATGAATGAAGTGAGCCAGTTACCTCCAAGAAAAATCTTGATAGTCTTTGTGCCAATTATAAAATTTGAGCCTTCAAGTGAAAATGAGAATTTTGAAAAACTTCTGTCTACCACCGAGAGCTTGACAGCTTCCCAATGCTTAAAGACTTTCTGATGAGACAGGCAGTGATAACAATGAATGTGGTTTTTTGGGATCTTGTACGATGAAACATGTCAACATTTGGAAGGTCTGTGTAACTCAGGGAGCCAAAATATTTCAATGACCGATGCATGATGTTACCAAATTCTGCATGGGTAGAAAGATCCATTCACAGTGCAATATAAACTGATTGATTTTAATAGAACAGTGTATGAAAGGTTGCATTGTTATGGTTTCAAATTCCATATTTCAACTAACCTTTAAAAGTCAAGTTTTGGTGTCATACCAAAGAAGAATATCCACAATTATCTTAAAAGGCTATTAAAACCTTTTCCAAATTCATATCCACATTAGACTGAATATTCATCCTTTACTTCAATACAAATAATCCATCACTACAGATTGAATGCTGCAGGAGATAGGAGAATCTAGCTGTCTTCTTTCTCAGCCAGACTGTAAAGAGATTGGCAGAAATGTAAGAGAATGCCATACTTCTTATTTTGTTTTGGAAACTAGAGTTACTTTCCTTTAAAAATTATGTTAACAGGTAATGATCTTATTACTATTTTAAAATGAACTAGAAATGATGTTTTAAATGTTCTCATTGTGAATTTTGAATATGGTAAATATCAAGGGAGACAATCTACAAGGCAAAAGCTGTCTGGGGTCTATGATAATCTTTAAGCATGTGAAGGGGTCCTGAGACTAAAAAGCTTAAGAATCACTTACAGGACAATGCCTGGACTGGTGAGCCAGATACTGGGGACTTGCCACCATTCCTCTCCATCCTGCTTTTGCCACCTCACTTATGACTCAGAAGTACTCCCAGGTTCCAGCCTGCTGCTGCGGCTAAGTCATGTCAGTCGTGTCCGACTCTGTGCGACCCCATAGATGGCAGCCCACCAGGCTCCCATCCCTGGGATTCTCCAGGCAAGAGTACTGGAGTGGGTTGCCATTTCCTTCTCCAATGCATGAAAGTGAAAAGTGAAAGTGAAGTTGCTCAGTCGTGTCTGACTCTTCTCGACCCCATGGACTTAGCCTACCAGGCTCCTCCGTCCATGGGATTTCCCAGGCAAGAGTACTGGAGTGGGGTGCCATTGCCTTCTCCAGGTTCCAGCCTAACCACCCACTAACTGACTTTCTGCTCATGTTCTGCTCTTGTCATTCCTCTGCCTGGAATTCATGTCTGCACCTCCTGTATCCACCTGTATGCTGCTTAGCGGGTCAGAGCTAGCTTCTTAGGGCCTGAGGATGGAAACTCATTCCGACCCAAATTCACAATCTGTTTATGGCTATATGGTGCATCTAGCCTTCAGGATCTGTTTATTTCTCTTCCTTAATTAGAATTCCTGGAGTGCAGAGGACTCAATTTTCCCTCTGTTTATATATTTTTTTTACCATCGAAAAGGCCAAGTACCCTGCCATAAATTTTATGGGATTTTTGTAAATATTAGCTGACAATTTCTAGCTATATCTGTGGGCTTTTATGATCCCGTGCAGATTAATCAGAGTATTTAGTGCCTGCTGTGAGCAGAACACTTGGCAGTTGGGGGAGGGGGGCTAAGGAGGTGATACTTGCTTAAGGACGTGCACTGTGCTTGGAGAGACAGGATTTATAGCCAAGAAGAAATCAAACAAGACACAAGAAGGTATCTAATCAAAGGAATAACCAGGTGCTGTAGGCCTTTAGGAAAGGGGAGGTGGGGGCGTTTGCAGCGTAGAGGAATCTGAGCAGGCTCCTGGGAGGAGGCAGGGAGTTGCTGGGGACTTGTTAAACAGGGAGGGTTTAGTTAGAGGTCAGCAAGGCAGGATTTTGGGTCAGAGAATAAAAGCGAGCCAGGGCAGAGTCAGGAATGAGCACAGCATGTTCACAGCCTAATGAGGAGGCTGCTGACCACGATGAAGGTGAATGGTGCAAAATGATAAGGTTGAAAGCTGGTCAGAGGAGTTTAAACTGGAGTCAGAAGGAAGGAGGAACTAGCTTTTTCTCTGTTTTAGTTAGGGAAGTGACACGGTGTTTTCTGAGCACAAGATGGGTTATTTGTGGGAGGAGGAAAGGAGATGGGGCATCTAATCAGTGGCCCAGGGGTGTGTGATGGTGAAGCCCTGGGGTATGGTGAGGACTGGGGTATCGGCGAGGTTTTCTGAATGAAATTCATTCAGGTCACCATGTCAAGAATGCCAGTATGGTGCTTTAAATGATAGTGTTATATATATAAAGGCCTAGGGATTAAAACTCCACAGTAGCATGTTAGTGACATAATTGGGTGATGTGGCTTATCACATGTGGCTGATTTAGAGATGAAATCTTTTATTCTAGACTTCCTTCATCTTTTATTGTTTCAGCTACTAAATAATTGCGTGTGTTTTGGGGCAAATTACTTAACTCCTTGGTGTCTTGGTTTTGTCATCTGTAAAATGAGGGGATTAATAAGTTAATAGGACCTGTCTCATAGCCTCATTGTGAGAATTACACGAGGTGATACATGTAAAGTGCCTGTATTTTGTGCCTGGCACATGGGAAGCTTTTAAAAAATATTAGTTGTTATTACGTATTTATTCAGGAATTCAGATTATCATGGGAATAGAAATATTTAAATTACCCAGTGGGCCAAAGCCTTCAGAACTAAGCTGAATAAAGGCCCTCAAAAAGAAGAAAAAAGAAACAAAAACTTGCTGGAGACATTGCAAAGATGGGATTCAGAAGCTGGGACGGAAAAATGTGAAAAATTCTAATTCCATAAACTCATTAAGATCTGAAGTGTAAAACTGGGAAACCCAAGTCACAATTTAATGTCACTTCTCAGCTTAAACACCTTCCCTGGTTTCCACTGCAGAGAAGATAAATCTGCTCTTTTTAGCAAGCCAGCTAGCTTTCCTTCCCCAGCCTGGTGGCCTGCACCTCAGCTGCTCTGCTCTCCTGCTAATTTTTGAACACATCCTGTCTTGTACAGCAGTCTCCCTTGCCTTCAACTCTCTCCCTCAAAGCCCATTCCTCTTACTCCATTGATGCCCTACAAAATTAGTCACCTGTTTTTAATAGACTTTATTTTTAAGGGCATTTTTAGGTTTACAGAAAAATTGCTTAGAAAGTAGAGTTCCCGTGTACTTCTCTTCCCCAACAGTTTCTCCTGTTATTAACTTTCTGCATTATTGTGGTTTCTTAGAACCGATAAACCAGTATTGCTACATTATTAACTAAACTCCACAGTTTGCATTAGGGTTCACTCTTTCGTGTTGTACACGTCTATGGGTTTTGAAAATGCATAAAAATAATGTTCTACACCCACCATTACAATATTGTATAGCATATTCACTGCCCTGAAATCCCCGTCCTTCATCTGTTTGTCCCTTCCTCTTTCCTTCCCTGTCCGTTTTTTAAGAATCAGTTAAAATGTCATCTCTTTGAAAATACCTGATTTCCTCTATTATAAATCTCTTTGATGCTCACATAGCACTTTCTTCATACCTGTTATAGCGCCTGTGATCCAAATAGTGTTAGAAATACACAGTCTTTACTTCCTGTACTAGAGTGTACTTAGGTCCTTGAGGGAGGGGCTGCGCCGTAGATTTGTCCCCTGTTTCTGCCAGGTGCCTTGTGAATGCTGAGTTGTGAGCAAATAACAGGGTGGGATTTTGCAGAATAGGTCTCAAGAGGCAGAGCTTTAGACCTAGACTTCTGAAAGTGACAAGTGTACTTGTGTATTTTAAACACACTTCAGGACCTAGGGGTCCAGGATGGGAAACTCTCTGAGGGGAGCTGGTTACTCTCCTTTCAGATTTGGGCTCAGAAGCAGCCTCAGAGATGGCCCAGGCCAGTTTTCTATTACCAACTAGGCCTCAAGGCTCTCTCCTTGCCTCTCCTTGTAAAAACAGAAAAGGACAGGAAGGTTGGTTGTCCCATCCATCTTGTCCGGATGCCCTCTCTGGAAGGTTCTCCCCGCCCTCCTCCCCACTCCTCAGGTGGCCCCCAACAGCTAAGGGTGCCCAGTGTGCCTTCTTTGGCCAAAGAGCACCTTCCCTTAATTTCTTGGTTTGCGCTGAGCTTTTTGCTTTGTTTTTGCTTTTAAGTCTCTGTTCCCAAACATTCTAAAAGGCTGTAGGAACATGCAGATCAGAACCAAAGCAAATATATCGGACCTTGTGAAGTAACTAAGCAGACGTCCTTATTCAAGAGCCAGTACGACCGCTACATGAGAAATACCGGTCACGCACTAGAGACAGTAGCTTCCCCTCTGGACGGGAACTGCCATTTGCAAAATCCGCACCCCCCTCCTCCCCGCCCCCCACGAAATGAGACCGTGAAGGTACCATAAAACCAACTACTCTCCTTACTTCTACACGGGAGTCTGCAGTTTCTAGCAGCACTGCCTATTCCTTCAAGGGATCCAGTTTGCAAGACCTTGGAGGCTTTGACTTCCCCGTACCTGCCTCCTAACACAAGTGGGGGTGGGGATGGAGAAGGAGGGAGGGAGTGGGAAAGAGCGATGTCCTCCCCCTCCCCCAACGGTCTCAGAGCCCACAGCCAAGCCAGATCCTGCACAGGGGGATGGGGGGGATGGGGAGGC
>NW_011494876.1:12880626-12890331 GCF_000754665.1 Bison bison bison | reverse complement strand
CCGCTAGAGGGGGGGACCAAGCCAATTCTCCTTTGCAGCAAAAAAAATTGCATGTATATATTATCAGGATAATATATACATCTGATCTTATTTTTTAGAAAAAGTTTATTTTGCTCCAATTTTGAAAAGAGGGAGCGTGGGTGGCCAGCGGTTTTTTATAAATTATTCTTATTTTCTGTTATCTGTCCCCGTCCCTCCCCACCCCCTGCTGAAGCTTGACTAAGGGCAGGGACCGCGGCTCTTACCTATCGGTCACCCCCTTTACCCGTTCCTCCCCCGCCCCAACGCCTAGCACAGTGCCCTGCACACAGTAGGCGCTCAATAAATGTTCGTGGATGATGATGATGATGATGATGAAAAAAATGCAGCATCAACGGCAGCAGCAAGCGGACCACGCGAACGGTGAGCAGCCAGAGCCTGGGCACCCGCTGCCAAATCTCATCCTTGTCATGGTCCTCCTCTTTCCACCCCCTCTTCCTTCTCACCCCCCTCCCGTCTCTGATGCGCTGGTGGGTTGAGGGGGTTGGAGAGGATGCTTCTAGCTCGGTGTCATCTACATAGAAAGGGGAGATGCGTGACAACCACTCCATTCTCCCCTTCAGGCCTTGAATGTCAGAGTTAATTCTGCATTTGTGGGGTGGGGTGGCCGTGGGGTCCGTGGAGTACGGTGCCGCCGCCGCCGCCGGAGGGGCGGTGAGCCTAGGTGATTCGGGTTCAGTGTCCTCGGGCTCAACTTTCCTCCAACGCTCGCGAGCTATGGGAAGAGGGTGGCTGTGAGTCTTCAGCCCGAGCCCCCTTTCTAGCCTCTTCGCCTCCTTTCCCGCCCCCTGGTATATTAGGAAGAAGGTCTCTGGTGGCATCTGGAAAATTACAGGGTTGCCAGGTTTCCCTTCTCGTCGGTGGGTGAAGCACTTTGCTACCCTTGAAAGGGAGGCTGGGTCTCGGAATCGCTAGCCAGAGGGTCGGATGGAAAGTGTATTCCCGCTCCCAGCGCCGCTGTGCACACGTCGGTAACCTAGCAATGCCCGGGGAGTCACAGCCACTGTGGGGCTCCCCTCCCTAGCCCGGCCGGGGCACCACGTGCAGTTACCACGCTGCCGGCCGGCCCGGCTGGGTCGAAGGAAGAGGGTGCAGCTCCTGGCCAGCCCTCTTCACTCCTCCTTAGAGGTCGCTGGAGTCCCCACAGCTCTCTGTGGGCTCACATCTTTCCCAATCAGCGCTCCCCAAGGTAAGACTTGGGACGACTCCTCCCCTGGTTCAGACCTCTGCTGCCCACTCCTGTGGACCCCTCTCAGGCTGCTAACCAGGCAGACCTGTGCTGGGCTCTGACTCTCCCTTGTGCTCTTTACTTAGCAAGAATTGGTTTCACAAATGCCCATCCCTCTCGTTGTGACTTCTGTCTCAGTAAGGAGGTTGTGACCCAAGGCAGGCAGGTTCCTGGGAGACCTGCCTGGGTCCTGGCCTGACCCCAGGCTGGAGAGGGCTTTGCACATGAAGCCTCCTTGGGGTTCTATCCTGTGTGTACTTGGGTCCCAGCCTATGCTGAGATGGTTCCTGTTTAGGCCTTGAGGGCCCCTGACATAACTCAGCCTGTCTCTTCTAGGTGTAAGGATGCAGGCTGCCTGCCTTGTCTGTTTCTCTGGTTGCTGGTTTGGCTGCTGCGGCTGCAATTTAAAATGCAAAAAAGCCCTAAAGATGTTTTCTGTTTTCGGAAGCCTGTGGAGGAAATGAGTCCCAAGCATCATGAATTTTCATTTGCAGGAAGTGTCAGTGCATAATCTAGGTATTTGTTATGGGGCTCTTGGTATTGCCCTGGTGCCAGTGGTGCCAGTTTTTATTTATTTTTCCCATGCTGAAAAAAATGCATTTGTGGCTGTGGAAAGATGTTGGAGTAACACCCTGAAAATGATTAAGACTATTGAATTATTGCCACTGCTTTTTTTTTTTTTTTGGTGATGGTAGTTATTTTGGAGGAAAGCTGTGGTATATATCTGTTAACTCACTAGAGATACACGGGTTTTGAAAGTCAGAAAAGATGTGGAGTATAAGTGGAAATGACCTCAGTTTGTCTGAAGGAAGGCACTGAAAGACTTCTTGTGAAGATATGGATGTAGAGAGGTACTAACCCATTGGGCGAAATGCAGCGGTCGTGTGTTATTGACACTTTGGGCAGAGCTCAGGGACTTTCTTGCTGCTCTGGCTGACCTAACCCTGCTTCTGAAAAATAGAATATGAGGTTTCCAGTGCAAACATGGGGATGATTTCCCTGCTCTTCTTGATGGGGAACCACTTCAGCTTTCTTCTGACACTGGATTCTCATTGTGTCATTTTTTTTTTAAATTTTTCTTTTTCCTTCTTCCCAGAGGCAAACTATGCAAGAGGCACCAGGCTCCCTCTTTCTGGTGAAGGACCAACTTCTCAGCCGAATAGCTCCAAGCAAACCGTCCTGTCTTGGCAAGCTGCAATCGACGCTGCTAGACAGGCCAAGGCTGCCCAAACTATGAGCACCTCCGCACCCCCACCTGTCGGATCTCTCTCCCAAAGAAAACGTCAGCAATACGCCAAGAGCAAAAAACAGGGTAACTCGTCCAACAGCCGACCTGCCCGTGCCCTTTTCTGTTTGTCTCTCAATAACCCCATCCGAAGAGCCTGCATTAGTATAGTGGAATGGAAGTATCCTTTTATGGGGGAAGTGTTTCTCATTTTCTCTTTTACCATCTGTTCTTTAAAAGGATTTGTTGTCTGGAATGGCACTTAACAAAGTGATAGCACTTTGGAATGTGAGCAACAGAAGCCGTGTGTACAGGGTTTCATGGTATATAATTTCCTATCTCCTCTGGGTACAGAAGGGTATCTCTCTGGGTAAATTTAGGCTACTGTGTGTGTGTGTGTGTGTGTGTGTGTGTGTGTGTGTGTAGTGGTGGTCGGGGGGGCAGGGAATGACAACCTGAAACTTACATTAACCTTTGGTCATCTGACACTAGATGGCTAGTTGAAATGCACCTTTGCTTTTTGGCAGCGGTATGAATTGAACCTATTGCAAATAAGGTATGCTCCTTAAAAAATAAAACTCTACTAGGAATAAATACATTTTTGACCTTTAGTGGAATTCTTCTCATTCTGATGTTTGGAATTTGCTTTGGATACTCCAATTAATGCTAAGGTTGCTTGTAGGTCTGCCATTTGGTGAGTCTGATTGTTCAGGTAGCTACAAATATGAACATTTGCTTCACAGGGAGGGAGCGATTTGGTCATCAGTGCTATGATTTCCTGGAATTTCCTTTTGACAAGTTCCAAAACAGCATTTGAAATGTGAGCATGAGGGAGCCTGTGGAGGGAGAGGTTTGTGTGTGCCTCTTCTTCCAAAGCCCGTGTGAGTTAGCGCCCAGGCCTCTCCGTGGAGGAATTTGCAGTTGTTGCCTTTATAAAAAAAAAATTCTGTATCCTTGGACTGGAGTTACATTTCTGGGTTTCTCCTTTGTATTTTTAAACCTGAACTCCAAATGCCCCAGGCAGGTTATTAGGGCTCAGATCTTGGAAAACTGGGGTGCATTGCCTGCTCAGCCCCTCCCTTAACCTGGAGGCCAGGCTCTAGTTCCTGCCACCCATCAGAAAAGGTTGACTGAGGTCTTCTTTCTGAGCAAATAGCTTTCTAATTAGTCAGATGATTCACTGGTTTGGGTAAAGCACAGCATTTCCTTTTCCCAGAATTATATTTGGGGTCGACCCGGGCCCTTGAGCAGTTCCTAGGCTTGGGAAGGAGTATGTATGTAGGGCTTTCCCACCGAGCCCGGGTCAAGAGGCCATGCTCTAAAGAGAGGATACTGGTTACCAGCTGGCTGGCGAGTGGAGCTGGAACCCCCTTATCATTTGAGTGCCTAGCGAGGCAGCCTTCTGTCTCAGCTGGCTATTTTCTGTGCTCACGGAGAGTTAAAATGAGGTAACTGTCTAGAAAGGTTGTAGAGAGAGTAGCCCAGGGTAGGATTTGAGGGGTTTTCATGTGCGTTTCCTTTCCAGAACAGATGTCTCTTCTCCAGCGGGTGCTGCGGTGTCTCTCACATGGCTGGGGTTGTGTGGATGTGTTTTTCTGTATAGGTTCTTTTTGAGTCTGAGGACTGAACGCTGGTGTTGGCCCAGGAGGGAGTGGGATCCACAGGGAGGGGGTGTCCCTCAGGAGGGGTGGTCTCTCAGCGACATGGTAGGAGCACTTAGTCAGATCGTACTTAGTCACAAAGGTCTCCTCCCCCTCAGGTTGGCTTTACGTGACTCTGAGTAAGCAGAGACCTCTCAGTGGGGTCATTAATTTCATGCGGAGTGAGGTGGGAGGCCTGGTGCTGTTTCTCTTTGTGCTCCGTAATTTGTATATAGTAATTTATGTGAACGGAGTGAACTCCTGGATGGTGCTGCTGACTCCCTTTCCCGCACCACCAGACACGTATGTGCAGGAATTAGGGGCTGTGGCTGCCAGCACAGGGAGAAGCCGCCCTGCAGACGGGAAGCGTTTACAGAAGAGATTCGGAAACGATATGTGATGTGTTGTTTTCAGTTGACAGTTTCCTTTAAGTTCTGGGAGCAGGGCATAGACAGCCTTCTAAAGTCAGCTGTGCCAGGCTCTGTCAGCACTGGGTGAATGAGTTTTTTGAACCTGCTGTTTGTTTATACATGCAGGCAAGGCAGTATGTCCTGCACTTGGGGGAACAAGGAAGGGAGATTTAGGATCAGCCCCATGTATTTCTCTGACACTGTTCTGCTTGGCTTGTCAGAATCTTGTGGCAGAAGGAGAGGATCCAGCATTACCTGCAATCTGAAACTTTTTTTCACTGTGATGAAAAAAGTAGTCTTTTGTTTGGTTTTCCTAAATAGCATTAGTACTTCTCTGATTTGCTGGTTTATCATCTAGGTATCAGGAAATTTAAAAGGCAGAATGGTGATGTGGGAGATGGAAGAGGCAGTGAGTGTGTTTCCATATAGGATGGCTTTGGGGCAATTGACTTTTTAAGTTTTAGAAGGAATTGCCAAAAGGAAAGATGAAAAGGAGTTTCTCAAGTCTTTTTAAAGTAGATTGCCTTAAAGTTGGATCCCTACATAAGATATTTTGTAATACTAGGTGAGTTAAAAGAATAACTATGAGGGAAGGAAAAGTGTCTTGAAAAATAAGCCCATCAAATTAGTAAGGAAATAACATCATTCACATCCATGTTTCAGTGAGTGTTAAAGTCCTTCAGAAGGTTGAGGTTTCATGAAATGCCATGGAACAGAGACATGAGGGGTCTTTATTTCCTTCAGCATCTTTGGATTTTCCAGAAGGAAGTCCAGGTAAATGCAGAAAATCTGTGCACGTCCTCCCAGCTTTAGGACTTGGAGGTGTTGAGTGAAACTGTGGCTTTGCCTTTAGTGGATGAGCGTTTGGGAGAAACAGTGCTGTACAACCAAGCCTGGAGTTAGGGATTAGATTGGTGCTTGTGAAACCTTGCATTTGGAAAGGCTGAAAACCAAGAGAGGAAAAACAGTCATTTTTGGCAGATGTCAAATTTTGTATTGCCAGTTTTGACAGTGTCTCTTAATAACACCAGAATGTTTAAGCAAGTATCTGTTGAGGCTGCTCACAGAGTGATTCTTCCAGACAGACCCCTGAGATTTAGAAATGTTAAATCGAACTCTGAAAGTGTCTGGTGCTGATTTCTTATGGCCTTGTATTTGATTTGTTTATGAATTGAACACAATAACAACACATTATAAACAGAGCTACAGTCCAGCTCTAATCTGAAACAGTGGTAACTACTGATTAGTAAGGAAAGCAGAGGAGGGAGATGAAGCCTGACTCGCTTGTTACAGGATTGGAATAGCTACGAGACAGTCGCAGGTGGTTTGGAAAAGGTCCTTGGTGACTTGTCCTGTTCTAGTCCAGGCAGGAGATCCAGGCGGACCTGGCCAAGAAGAGCCACCAAGAAAATGGCTCTAGCACATGGTGGCAGGGATTTGTGAAAGAGATTTATCTCATGATGATTTTTCTTTGTGTCTACAACAGCCAGGAATTTAGCTTTCTAAGGCCCTTGTTGCTGTGAAAACGACACGAAGCAGAAACCTGGTTCACACAGTGCCCTAATTGGATGGACTTTTAGGTTTTCATATAGAATGTCCAACAGAAGGATGAGTGTAACGTAATCCTTACCACAGAAGAAAAGGACTCGTGGAGAGGTCATTTGATAGGAAGATCTGCTGTGAGTTGACCACTGATGATTACTGCTGCTGGAAACCTCATCGTCACAGCAGTCATTTGAATAAGGATTTGTGTGTAAGATTGTCATTTAAAAAGCAGTTCAAGATGGTGTGATTGAGAGTGTGATGAGAGAGATGGTGTATGTTAGCATGACACATATAGACCTTAACAAAAACTTTCAGACCATTTGACATATTTATATTATTGGCTATTTTTGCCAATTGTGTGGCCTTAGCTATTTACATCCCATTCCCTGAAGATGATTCTAATTCAACAAATCATAACTTGGTAAGTGTCCTTAGAATTGCTGCTTGTCTTGATGTGTGCTTGTCATTGACCTCAGTATTGAAGTGGGCAGCTGGCTTTCTGAGTGGTTGAAATTTACAATGATGCGTGTGATGTTTCACAGTTTTGCAGCAGTGGTTTTTTTTTTTTTCTCTTTTGAGCTGTATTCTCAAATTTATACTGAATGAATGAAGTGTTTAAAGTCATGAATTTTGTATAAACAGATGTGAAACTTTTCATGGAAGAGGTTTGTAGCAGATTTAAAAATAACTTTTCTCTCCATGTAGCCTTTTTTTTGGTTCTGCCGTTCTCTTCCTGGTAATGTTAGCTTTTTTTCCCTTATCTAGTGTTATTTGGGAGTTTGGGGTACTTTGGTCGATTTTTCTGGTAAGTAGAGAGTTATCATGTAGATTTTGTACATCAGCTATTGTTGCGGAAGTAGAACACGACAAAACTAATCATCATAGAACATAATTCTGAGAATAATATAATAGAATGTCTAAGTTCCTCCTGTTAGTCCTATGACATGCTCCAGGATAAAATGATTCTATAGTGAAATAAATTGGGATACTTCCATATACTTTATTGCTCTCTTAAAGATTTATCGTGCACATTAACTCAGTAAAAGCTCCAGGAAAGTCTGTAGTTAAAAAACCAGTTTCATTTTGTTTAACTCAGCTTAGTCCCTAAAAGTAATTGGTCATGGATTCTTTAAACATTTTTTTGGCAGCGTGCATCACAGTGTTTCATGGAACTTCCTTTGGGAAAGGTTGATATCGTTAAAAAAAAAAAAAAAAGCACTGAGAAGCACTGGAATGGGACTAGGAATTGTCCCTCTGGGCTGTTAACTGGCTGTATTTTGGGGCGTTTCCCAGATCCTTTCTGCATTGCTGTTGACACATCTGTCAATTCAGGGGACTGGACGAGAAGATCGCCAGGGTTGTTTTTACCTCTGACATCCTGTAATCTTGCCTTGATGATTCAGAATTCAGAATTTTTCTGGTGCTGTGGCATCCTCTTTGCAAGGATCAGTCCTTCATGACCGGAGCCCATGCAGAAATGAGGTGAATGAGGGCCTGGTCCCGGATAACAGCAATTCTCTCTCCTGCTTTGCTTTTCCCTCTCTCAGCTGGTTCCATTTGTTTTTGGTTTCTTCTGTTGAAGCTGTATTTTAATAGGTCTGAATGTTCTTAGCTGTGTGTGGTAAAGGTAGAACTAGGTGGGGAGAGCTCTCCCAGGGTCTGGAGACGGTGACCGTATGCTCTTATGACTTTAGACTTCATGGTTTATGTACGGGATTTCATGTTGCATCTCTCATGTGCAGCATATTTTATATGTAGTGTGATGTCTCTTCATCTTTGGGCTTTTGTAGTCTGCTGTGTAGAGAATTTTAAAAAATTATGGATACTGCTACTGCAAGAACAACTGGAAATGGGAGTTGGATATACAGATAAAGACTGACTGTTAGTATATATTTATACTGTGTTAGAGATGATTTGTGTGACTCTGGCTATTTTAAATAGCTTCTGATTTGGTTGTAGACATGTGCCTTTAGACAGTCATTTCAAAGGAGAAGCAGAAGTAGTGAAAAGCCCCCATCAGTGGGGCTAGATCATCAGTCTAGGCCACAGATGGTGTCAGCCTTGTTACCAAATTTAACAATGTGGATGGTGACCCAGTTTGTTGCTTTTTGTAGCTCAAGAGAACATGATTAAACAAACTTAGAAAATAAATACCTTTCAGAAAGGCAGATTAATTCAGATCAATGGAATAATTAATGTAGCTGCATGTATAAGTCAATTGATATTCCGATTTTTTTTTTTCCCCCAGGGAAATTTAGGGCACTAATATAAGAAGTGTCAGACCATTTGGATTTCTCAGCTAATAACTGAGGGAATAAATATAGGAAATAAACACACTATAGGAAATAAATAAATCTCTCTTCCTAACCCCTGCAGTCCCTCGCCAGTGGATCTTTTCTTGACAGTTCTTAAATAGTGGTCTTTGTGGATGGGAGAGGGCAGGGTGTTAGTTTGGCAAGCCTTTTTAAAAAACCAACATTTATTTCTTTGACCTCTTAATATTCTAAGGCTTAGAGCATTCTAGTTTGTGTCTTCGTTTACTTGGCTGGTCACATGGCTGGATGAGTTTAATCTCTGCCTAACTCTTTAAATATCTCTTGTCCCACTGTGGGAAGGGGAAACTGTGGATTCCCCCCTGACTCTCATCAAGGTCCCATGCCATATCAGTCTTCCTTCCAGGGAGCAAGTTTTTTTTTTTTTTTTTTTAATATATGTGACCCCATTTATACCAAAGTGATTGCTCTATTTTGGGGGTTGGTTTAGAGGCAGCTGAATGAAGCTTATTTTTCATCTGTAGTAAATACCTTTCAATGAATGTGAATGGCAAAACAAAGGGCAGAGACCCATACGGATTGCAAAGCTGTACGTGTCAGGGAGCTGGTGGTTTCCTTTGCCTGCAGGCTCTGTTGGGAATGTGGATGTTGAGCACACAGAGTACAGTTCAGGGCCAGTTTTGTGGAAGATGTTTCTGCCTGTTGCAGGTAGTTTGTCGTGAAATTATTACTTTCGTTGCCTAAGAAATGTGGCCATTACCCTCGGTCCAGTGTGGGTGTGGCCTGGGTTGCACGTCACTGAGCCAGCTTTGGGCATTTGAGATTACCTTGGGGGCAGCAAGTTTTCCCAGGGGTAGTTTTTATAAAAAAATATATATATATATAAACAGTCTCAAGTTTCTGTGCAGCTTTCCTTTGTGGACTTGCAGGGACCCATGGAGGCTGCAGCCATGGAAACGGTGCAACTCAGTTCCCACAGCCATCTCCCTCTTAGATCAGTCAGTCGCAGGGGTTCTTCAGTTCCACTTATTGAAAGCATATATCATTCATTTAATTTTCTTGTTAGCACGGGGCAGGGGCTGCGGAGAGCGCTTCTTTATGGAGTGTCAGAGTGGGGACGATCACAATTCCTGTACTTCATTGTGGTGGAAAATGCTTTATTTGGCTTTCCGAACTTCAGTTTCTCATAAGCACCTGACTTAAGCCTCAGTCTGGGCATCCTGTACCTGGAACTCCCACCCCACTCCTAGGCTCTATAGTGCTAAACAGCCTCAAATTAGAACCTTCCAAAGAGGGGGCACCCAGCTTCCTCAATGTCTGCAGCCATGGAGTCGGCGGGGGCGGG
>NW_011494876.1:12850387-12880526 GCF_000754665.1 Bison bison bison | reverse complement strand
CTGCTCTCCGAAGGAAGTCCAAGTCCTCCTTGGTCTTCCTGACCTTTTCTGGTTGACTCCCTGTGCCTCTCCTTCATGCCCCCCACCCCACCCTATTCTATTCACCCACCAGCCTTTCCTAAACACCCCTCCCTACTCTGGTCCACCTCCTGGCCTTTTCTCCATCTGAAATACCTCTTCCCCCCTCCCACCCCTTCATCGTCATCACTGTCCTTAGGAAGAATCTTAAAAGGACGTCTCTTCTGTGAAGCCTTTTCTGAACCTGATTAGAAGTAACACTGTTATCTGAACTGCTCTCCTGGCACTTTGCATATGAAACACTCTATATTTTAGTTATTTATGTGCACATCTTATCTTTATCTTATCAAGCCTCTTCAGAATACAATTCACAGTGAATCCTTTTGGAACCCCACCAGCACGGAGCCCGAAGGTGTGTACATGATGTTCATAAACGCGGGTTGTTGAGGACCACTGAATGACCACTCTCAGGAGAATCTCCTCACCCTTCAGTCTTTCCTCTGAACTCAGGATTTCCTGAGGTGGCAGGCCTCTCCGTGGACGCCTCCCAAATCCTTGGTTGGGGGTGGGTGGCAAGTTCCAAGTGTTTACCCTTGAAGAGCTGAGGGTCTTCTGACCCTGCTTCTTATGTCCCGGTGGCTGAGGTGCCATTGGAGCTGGGTTTCCCTGCTGAGCATTCCTGTAGGTTTTGTGCTCCGGCTCCAGGGCCAGCAGTAGCAGGGTGCTGGGAGGCTCCCTGGGAAGCAGTGCCGCCTGGGGCTTCTTGTCAGTGAGACCAGATGCTTTACGAGGGCCGGGAGTGCTGGGGGACAGCCTACTTTGATTGCATTCTGTCCTCCATGGCTGAGATCCCCACACTGTGTTTCCTGGGTTTAAAAAGGAAGTTCATTGGCTCTGCATGCTCCAGGGTTTAGCATCTCACATAGTGTATGGTGTGAATTGAACTGAAATACCTGAGACACAGTGTCATCACTTGGCTCCCTGGGCTCTGCCTAGAAGGTGGCTTTTAGTTCCGTACCTCGTCTCTGTGTCTTTCTGTTTGAACTGTGTGTATTTCTGCGTGCCTCTAGATTCTGTTTTTTTTTTTTTTTTTTTTAAGGATTGCTCCTGTGTTGCCCTCACTGCAGCCTTCTCTGGTCCTTGTCCGCACCGTCTACCCCACCAGCCTGTGTAAATAGTACTTGCTTTCCTCTTTGCAGACGTTCACCCCTTTTCACCTTATTCTGTAACTACTGTGGGATGTCGCTTGGTGTGTGGAGTGCAGTTCTGTATATGGTCTCTGGGCTCTGACAGCCTGGCTCTTTGGATGATGAGCTAACTGACTTTGGACGAATGTAGCACATGCTGAGGCTGGAGTCTGGTTGATCTCTGTGGTGTTGTGAGCTTCACTCTGCGTAGGGGCACAGTAGGCACAAGAGGAAATGCATGTGAAATGAGTAGGTCCATAAATGAAAGACGTGCAGGGCTCCGTGGCATGTCCTTTATAGATTAGTAGTTAATTTTCAACAATTGGCTAATGATTAATGTTTGCCTGAGAGGCTGACTTTCATTGTCCAGTATTAATGACAATCTCAGGAAATACCTGTCAGAGTTTGCCTTAAATTTCAGGGTTGTATATTTCTTGGCAAATTTAGCTCTTTGTATTTGAAGCAGGAGAGAAGTAAGACACGTGCTTAATACTTTTTGAATCCCTGCGTCATAAGCCGGCTTCTGTGCTCAGCATTGTGTGTGAACCATGTGTGAGTGGTTGTACTTGTGTGTGTATGTGTGTTTGTGAGACATTTCGTTTGAAGGTTGGTGGAAGGAGGGCAGCAAAATGACCAGACTGGATGGACTTGTGTAGTAACATTTAATCCAGATGTGGTTTCCTGATCTTAACGGTGAATCCATTTATGTCTTGTACAAGTTATAGCATCTCTTTTGTCATCTTACCTCATGTTGACAGAGAACAAGTTACCCAGATTGACCTTTTATTGAACAGATTTTGAGTATTGGCAGTTTTTTGGAAATCAAATCCAAGTCTTAAAGGATTCAGATTTACTTCTATTACTTCCTTAAGAAGAATTCCCAAAGGATCCTTTAAGGATTGTTAAAAAGTGAATCTCATTGTTTTATAGACACACCTCAAACACTGGAACTTTCCTGCTTAGACCCTTTAAAAATGAGCCTATCTTAGAGACTTCCCTGGTAGTCCAGTGATTAAGACTTTGCCTTAATGCAGACGCCACAGGTTTGATCCCTGGTCAGGAAACTTAAGAACCCCCATGCCTTGTGGCCAAAAAAGACTGAAACATAAAATGGAGGGAATATTGTAACAAATTTACTAAAGACTTTAAAAATGGTCCACACCAAAAGACACTTAAAGAAACGAAATGTATTTTAAAAAATGAGCCTATTTTGGAGTGAGGATATATTGGTGTATTGGCCAGAACTTGTTGGATTACCAGTTGCAGAAACACAAATTGGCTTAGTTGGGGAAAAAAGAAGTACGTGTGTGTTTGTAATTTATTAACTGAGCTAACTGAGAAGTCCAAAGGGTAGAAACTGTTATCAGATACAGCTGGAAAGGGGGCTTAAAAGAGGGACTCGGGATCCCACCCTGCACCCCAGCACCCCTGTCCCCCAGGCACAGTCTGACTGGCCTCCAGCAGCTCCCCCTTACACACCACCTGAAATGTGCATCTTATAAGCCCACTTCAGGGAGGGTCTTTGGGGTCCCTCCCTGGGAGATGCATTCCTTCTTTAACCTCAGTTCAAGTTCAATATTTTAAAAATGATTGTGTGAGAAACAGAAGACCCATGTAGCAGATTCATGGGTAGCTTCTTTTTCTAACCTAACTGTCTGCAAAACATGAGAAGGACTTGCTATGGAAGTACTTGCCCAGCAGTAGAGACACTTAGTCTTGTTAACTCGGGGTGGTGGTGGTGGTGGTGGTACGGGGGTGGGGGGTACTCTAGAACAGACCCTCACCTGCACCTCCCCTAGGAAAGTCTCTAAAGAGATTGCAGAGGCTCTGGAATGCTGGTGCCTGAGCAGAATGTTACTGCTTGCTTGGACGCTGAGCCGCAGGAAGCGCTGTTGGTGGGTGTCCTTGCCCCGTGGGGTGGCAGTGGGGGTTGGCCGGTCATTCTGGAATAGACTTGAGCCTCCTGTCGTGCTCCTAGTCCTGGGGCCCTCTGCCGTCAGCCCTGTAGGATATGTCCCCAAGACCTGTTCTGGCCATGTGTTCGAAATAGGAAAGTGCCAGAAGGTGTCTTCCCTTTTTAATTCAGGTGAGATTGGGATTCTCACAGCTGGGGTTCTTGTGGACAGTGATGTGCTTGACTGGGCAGGCAGACTGGCCCTGGGAGGTGGGGAGGAGGGCACAGTGAGAAAAGCTAAAGATGGGGTTGGAAGAGGAAGTGTCTGAGTGAGGACCCGTCCCCTCTGTGTGCATGAGGGCTGAGGCAGAGTGTGGTGGGTAGATAGACAGATGGCTGTTTTTCTGACACACACCTTGTAGCATGAAAACTTCTTTTGGAGATTTTTAACTAAGCAGGGCCCCAGACACTGTCCAGACTGGGGAAAATGACTTTCTTATCCAGAACCACAAAGCAGTTACTTCTGCTAATTTCTTTTCCTCCTCCTTACTGGTTGATGGGTACATTTAGAAATCACCTGTTGAAATTTTTGAATGACTGAATGTGAGGGTCAGGCTGGAGGGAATTGGGGGACCGTCCTGAGGGAGGGAAGGCCAGCTGCACCCTTCTCAGGAGAGATGCAGCTAACAGGTGGACCCCACCTGGGAAGGAAGGAGAGGGTATCTTTGGTCAGCTTGGCCTGAGGATGCAGAGCAGGCTGGCTGTGAGGTTCATGATTTCCCAGCCGTGGTCATCTTCTGAGGGGCCCACCCTGCCTCCTTTCCTTGCATCCATGGGGAGGTCTAGCATGGCATACTCACACTTTTGTAGTGTGTAAGGACTCTTGTTTATAAGACAGGAAGTCGAGGCACCATTATTCAGCAAATATTTATTGAGACCTGCTCTGCAAAGCATATCAGACTGAGGGGTCCAGGCCTGTAGCTTGTAGCTGGTGCTGTGGTGGGCTTCCTGTGCCAGGTCGCCCTTTCATGAGGAAAACCTACCACGTGGGGTCAGAGAAAGGCTTTCTTTGTTTTTCATATTTTGTGTTCTTACAGTAAATCATCATTCAAACTTATAGAAATAGTTTATATAAATAATACACACATATGTTCTTCTAAACTATTGAAACAATACAGATAAAAATGACTGTATTGTTTTGCCTATCCAGCTCCTTCTAATTACAATAATCAGTTTCATAATTTTTTTTTTTTTAAACTACGTCTGTATGTGTTTAACATCTGTGCGTTTTGAAATAGGTATCTATGCAGTTTGGGTATTTTAAAATTTTACACAAGTGGAAGGAGACGGTGTGCATTGTAAAGCTTATATGTTTGCTCCCTTAATGTGTCTTACAGATCTTTCCCTATCTGTGTGTAGAAATCTGACAACTCCTTAGCCGCCATAAAATATTCCATGTATGTGTCATAGTTTATTTAGTTATTCTCTTTCTGGTGAGCAGTTAGGTTAGTTCCTAAAGTTTTGCTGTTTGAAACAATGCTGCCTTGAACATCCTTGTATGTGCTCTTTATGTGTACAAGTAAACATTTCTCTGGGATAAGTACTTAGAAGTAAACTCTCTGGGTGGGAGGACAGTGCGTTTTAATTCCATACTTCCTGCTGCATTGGCTTCCACTAAGCCCCTATCGATTTACACTCCCACCCCCGCAGCTCCTTGAGATCAGTCGGCCTTTGATGAGTGACCTCATTTGTTCCTTATCTCAGGCCATGGGAAAGGAAATCTTAGTGGCTTGGAGAGAGTACAGCCTCTTTCTTGGATGTCTGGTAGACACCCAGAGCATCTGGTTAGAGCAGCAAGTCCTGGAACCCTGAGCACCAGACTCGTCATCTCTTTTGAACCACTGACTGAGATGAAAGGCATCAAGGCTGCTTATTCTTTCCCTTGCTTTGGGTGCCATGCACTTGGGGACCGGGATTCTTTTTTTTTTTTCTTTGTGAGAATTCTTTTTTTTTAAATTTTATTATTATTATTTTTTTACTTTACAATATTGTATTGGTTTTGCCATACATCAACATGCATCTGCCACGGGTGTACACGTGTTCCCCATCCTGAACCCCCCTCCCACCTCCCTCCCCATACCATCCCTCTGGGTCATCCCAGTGCACCAGCCCCAAGCTTCCTGTATCCTGCAGCAAACCTGGACTGGCGATTTGTTTCCCATATGATACCATACATGTTTCAATGCCATTCTCCCAAATCATCCCCCGTGCCCCCCACAGAGTCCAAAAGACTGTTCTATACATCTGTGTCTCTTTTGCTGTCTTGCATACAGGGTTGTCGTTACCATCTTTCTAAATTCCACATACATGCGCTAGTATACTGTATTGGTGTTTTTCCCTCTGGCTTACTTCACTTTGTACAATAGGCTCCAGTTTCATCCACCTCATTAGAACTGATTCAAATGTATTCTTTTTAATGGCTGAGTAATACTCCATTGTGTATATGTACCTTAGCTTTCTTATCCATTCATCTGCTGATGGACGTCTAGGTTGCTTCCATGCCCTGGCTATTATAAACAGTGCTGCGATGAACATTGGGGTACACGTGTCTCTTTCAATTCTGGCTTCCTCAGTGTGTATGCCCAGCAGTGGGATTGCTGGGTCGTATGGCAGTTCTATTTCCAGTTTTTTAAGGAATCTCCACACTGTTCTCCATAGTGGCTGCACTAATTTGCATTCCCACCAGCAGTGTAAGAGGGTTCCCTTTTCTCCACATCCTCTCCAGCATTTATTGCTTGTAGACTTTTGGATCGCAGCCATTCTGACTGACGTGAAATGGGGGACCGGGATTCTTTCAAAGGAAACATTCATTTCAGATAGCTTACAGATAGTGAAAGTGAAAGTGAAGTCGCTCAGTCGTGTCTGACTCTTTGCAACCCCATGGACAAGTAGCCTATCAGGCTCTGCAATCCATGGGATTTTCCAGGCAAGAATACTGGAGTGGGCTGCCATTTCCTTCTCCAGGGGATCTTCCCAACCCAGGGATCGAACCCGGGTCTCCTGCGTTGCAGACAGACGCTTTACCGTCTGAGCCACTAGGGATTAGCTGACAGATAAGCAAGTCCCTAATGCAAAAACTGAGCCTTTAGTTTTGCAGTGTTTGCTTGCTACAGTTGAGTTCTAAGGCAAATACTTCCTTCATATTCCTTTTAGTTGTGGAAGAAAAATATCTCACCTGGTATATTTCTGCTATTTCGTGCTCCTTGATTATTAATTATTCTATTTTCACACACAGTAGAACCTTGCTATTATTATGGTATTTATTACAGGATTTGTCCCCCTTTCTACTTCCAAAAGCTCTGATGTGGCTTAGAGAATGGAAGCTGATGAAAGATGGGGCAGCCACGAATACAAACCAAAAGCAGATCTGCCCAGGTTGCACAAGGCCAACAGTTTGCAAACACCCGAGCACCGAACTGGCCTTTAGGCTTTGTAGCAGTGGTGGCAAAAGGGAGCACTTCTGACTTACAGGGTTTTTTATCCTCTCAACAATGGGAAGCGGCCTCATTCATTGTGAGAAGCACTTTCTAGGAAGCAGATCCAAGCAGGAATCTACAGCATGGGTCCTTGTACAAGGTACTGTTGGGGTGCGGGGAGCTGTGTCTTTGCTGTGCTTTTGTTAACGAGAAATAAATGCCCTGCAAACAGATGGTCTCTGGATTCAGAGCTCCTGAAGGGTTAGGGCACAGCATTAAACTGGCCTACCGGAGGCACTTCTGTATTCTATAACAGTTTTGCTTTTTGGTGATATAAATTACTTACAGAACTAAAAACTGGGAAGATTAAAGAAAGAGTAGTTTAAAATAACTATCATTTAATCATATATAAAGTCCTTTTTGGAGCATTTGTTATATGTAAAATATAGTCCATTAAACATACTCACTTACTGCCTTTACTTAGTTTAAGCCTGAGTACAAAAGGATAATATGAATTAATGCAAAGAACCACTCCCAGACCCTCGTTTTGGAAGAGCTGTGGTTTTATTATTTTACTCTAATGTGTACTAAAGAAGTGACCACTATTTAAAAGGGAAGACATCCTTGAATGTTCTTTAGTAAATAGATAACAATGGGGCATAATGAAACACTGTTTAAATGACTCCTTTTAAATTGTACAAAAGTAGCTTGAAAGAGTAAATGGTTAAAATGATGCCCCTTTATACCAGGAATTAGTCCCTTAGCACTTTTTCTTTTTTAAGATAATGCAAAAGTGTGCTTCTTTTTGGGCATTCACAAATTCTGAATTATTGAAATATAAATTAATAGTGAATCTATCTAAAGCTCTCTTCAGAATTTTTATCTGGCGGGACTGAAATTAAACATCAAAGGTTCTAAATTAGAATGTGGGGAAGTGGTGATACCCAGGAAGAATATGGTAAAAGAGAGGTGTTTAAGAAATCTTTTTTTCTAGAAAGCCCTGTGGAGTTGGGACTAGTTTGGTTGGGGCTGAGAAAGCTTTGGTGCTATTTTAGGTTGGTCAGCTGAATAAGCTAACTGATAATCTTAAAGACAGGGGACGGGGGGTGGGGAACAGTAGCTTAGATGCTGGTTCTGATTTACTCTGGGTGGTATTGACTGTGAATCACAGACCCTGTGAGGCTGGGATTGGGCAGGACCCCAGAGACCTTCAGATGGATGTGTTCCTCTTCTAGACCCAGCAGTTGACTTGCTTAGGGTCGCAGTGAGAGAGGAGCCAAGTGGGGTCTGTCTCCGGGTCTGTTTCCTTCCAACCCTCTCCGTTACAGCCGTGAATCCAGGTTGAAATCAGGCATTTCCCATCTGACTGGCAGGTCTGAGGATGCCAGGGGCGCATGTGACATCTGGAAAATCAGATGACAAAAGAATGTCTCTTCAGAACAAGCTGGGCATTCAGCCGACTTTGAGCTATCTCAATTTTTTTATCTCCTCGATTTTTTTTTTTTGTCTTCCATAAGATAGTTTTGATCATCCCTCCCTCACCTTTTTTACTTCATTAATTATTCTTTTACTTGCTTCATGCCTATTAACATACAGGAATCATTTCGCCAAAGATGGCTTCATCATTTTAGGGAAAGAGGGCAGTGGCCAGTGGGTGTGGGATGGTAGGTAGGGATCAGGGGCCCAGTTGACAAATACAGGGGCGGGGGCTGTTGCTCCTTGGTCATCTGGCTCTGGGTGGCTGGCCTACTTTGTCCTCTTGACCATAACAAGGCACAGAGGTAATTGCCTTTGTTACGAGCTCATGGTTGACATCTACTGATCTAGGTGTGCTTTGTATGTGGAATCTCCTTGCTGCTGCTGCTAAGTCACTTCAGTCGTGTCCGACTCTGTGCGACCCCAGAGATGGCAGCCCACCAGGCTCTCCCGTCCCTGGGATTCTCCACGCAGGAATACTGGAGTGGGCTGCCATTTCCTTCTCCAGTGCATGAAAGTGAAAAGTGAAAATGAAGTTGCTCAGTCGTGTCCAACTCCTAGCGACCCCATGGACTGCAGCCTACCAGGCTCCTCCGCCCATGGGATTTTCCAGGCAAGAGTGCTGGAGTGGGGTGCCATTGCCTTCTCCGGTGGAATCGCCTTAGTTCTCCTTTAATCCTCACCATAAAGCCAGGAGATCAGCCCTGGGATTTCTTTGGAAGGAATGATGCTAAAGCTGAAACTCCGGTACTTTGGCCACCTCATGTGAAGAGTTGACTCATTGGAAAAGACTCTGATGCTGGGAGGGATTGGGGGTAGGAGGAGAAGGGGACGACAGAGGATGAGATGGCTGGATGGCATCACTGACTCGATGGACGTGAGTCTGAGTGAACTCTGGGAGTTGGTGATGGACAGGGAGGCCTGGCGTGCTGCGATTCATGGGGTCGCAAAGAGTCGGACACGACTGAGCGACTGATCTGATCTGATCTGATAAAGCCATGAGGAAGAGACTACTGAGAGCCTCATTTCACAGGTGAGGAAAAACGTCTGGGAGTGGTGAAGCTGCTCACACGAGGCCCCGAGGCCTCCTAATTGGCAGGGCCTGGGTCTGCATCCGGGCTTACTGCCTCCGCAGCCCGCGCTCCAGCACCAGGCGGTGCAGGCGAGCCGGGCCTCATAGGCCGCTGGCGTCTAAATGCCGGGTAGCGCGACGCCGGGACCTCCAGGTGGGTCTCTGCGCGGGCTTCCCGGCCCTGGTTTTGGTTCAGGCCTGGGTTCGGGGACTGGCCCAGAAACTCCTTACAGAGGAAGCATTCCCGCCGCCCAGAGGCCTTGCCAGGTCGGGTGGGGCTGTGGCTGGAGAGAGTCAGGGTTGCCCTCTGACCATCTCCTGAGGCGCCTTGTGAACCCAATTAAAATGGGACTTGGAGGAGTTTTAAGTTTGAGCATTGCGTTGATTTTATTGCATTTTCATTCCGTGAAAAGCGTTACTCGTGAAGGGAAGGTGTGGGGGCTCTTGTGCATGGGTCGGTGGTAAGAGTGAGCAGTCAGGGCTGTGGTCACGCTGCTGCTGTTCCTTGCCCGGTGCCTTCCTTTTCTGTAAAAGAGATTAGGCGGCTGGCAGGGTGAGCGGAGCCCTGATTCCTGGGTGACATGGAGTCGTGGGCTCACTGTTGCCAGCGCGGCTGCATCCTTGAGCCTCCCGCAGTCCTGGGAGGTAGGGGTTGCTGTCCTCCGCTTTCCAGGTGAGGAACCTGGGTTTGGGAAGACGGACCGCTGGCTCCTGCCCGTGAGGGAGCAAGAGAATGGGCATCGGGTGAGAGTGGGACCCCTCCAGCCATGCCAGGTTTCCCGGACACTGGGTCAGGGATTTGCTTTCAAAGTCATTTTACAGAAGATGTTTTCAGCGGACAGACCCATTCCTTCTGTTCCGTGAAAAGCCTGAGACGTAGAGGACAGACAGGGTGCTGGAGGGGCCTGGTGTCGTATCAACAGGAAGCTACCCGCCCGTTATAGGAGACCGTGGACCTGGACTGCACCATCTTCACTTAGACAGTGGTCAGGGCTGTTGCTTTGCCCTCGGGACACCGGGGAAAGAAAGGAGCTGAGTTAAGTGATCAGGATCTGGTTCCCACAGATGGGAAGCCTGACGCCACCCCCTCCCCCGCCCTACAGAGTTACTGGTGAGGCAACGCAGAACAAATCCAGAGCTCAGCCTCTGGCGAGACTTGGTGCGCGTCCTTGCCCGCATGCTTCCATGGGAACTTGTGAGTCCACGTGACCAGCTGTGTCTTGTTCTTGCTCGGCCCAGGTGGGAGACCCTGGCTCTGTCTGGATTTAAATGTTACTCAGAAGAGGAAAGAAAACAGTCCTAAGGTGCGGAACAGGGGCCCTGGGATTTTTGTTTCTCTTTTCCTCAGTGTAGCCCAGTCGGTGGAGGTTGGTGAGCGTGCCCCTTCCCTTCTCTTTGCGTTATGAGGGTTGGGGTCAGGGAAGGCCTCGTAGCTGCTCCTGGATGCCATCTGGGCAACCATTGAGGCTGGAGGTCCTGACCGTGGGTCTTGACTCTTTGCCATCCTGGTGGTTTGTGAGCTGAAGTTGGGCGCTTTTCCCTAGGAGCTTCACAGAGTCGCCCACCACGGGCAGCCTGTTCCCTGAGCCATATACTTGTGTGTGTTTGGTTACCCTGTTTTCTTATTTCCAACAAGAGTGTGAACTTGTTGTGGGCAGGGACCCAGCCTGCCCTTGTTTGCCGCCGCCTCGGCTCCTGGCACGGGGTGTTTGTAAATAGTGGACCAGTTAGTGAAGCATCACCGTGTCTGTGTCAGCTGCTCTGAGGTTGCCTTATCGCTCTGACTGCTTTCTTAATGTGGCCTGATGGTGTCTCTTTGCAAGCTGGGAACAGAACTTTGGGGAGACGGATAGAGCAATGGAGGGGACCCACAGCAGGACAGAGAGGCAGAGATGGAGATAGGAGAGAGGGAGAGAGACAGGAGGGATGGGAGAGGGAGATATTCCCTTTGGGAGAGAATGTGATTGTTTAATGAAAACAGCAAAACCTACAAAACCAAAACACGGGGCTCTCTTCAAAGCATTTGTTCTGAGGCTGAGCCCTTGTCCCAGTGATGTAGGAATGCTTGTATTCAGAATCGCTTTCAAAGCCAATTTCTACTTTTCATTTTGCTTTTGTTTCTGGCAAAAGGTAGGGGTGAACCAGGTTGATCACTGACCTTATTCACTAGCCTTTTCCTAAAGAGATTCTGGGTATTTCTGAGAAAATCAAATCTGTCTTCAAAGAGCGCCACATTCTCTTGTCTGTGAAGCTCTCAAGAGGAGGGTGTCCTGGGCTCTGGAGAAGGTCGCCCTGGGAGCTGCTCCGAGGGGTGGCGGTATTCCCAGCACCACACCGCCCGCTTCCCAAGCTTCCTCCTTTGAAGGGAACAACACTTGTTTATGTGATTCTGGTGTGTTGATTAAACAGAACAGCCTTCCTACTTTGCAGTCACACTTCCCTAAGTCTACAGTCCCATCTGGTGCCAAGAATCCATCCCCCTAGACTTTCCTCTTTACCCACTGGCCCCAGGAACACCGTCAGATGAGGTATTTCACTCCCAGCTGTAGCCTGGCTTTTAAAGGCCTTCCTTGTCCCTGGCACAACAGACTTTCATGTTACCCCGGAATCAGGGGACTCAGATGTGGGCTTCTCAGAAGTGGGGATACCTGCCTCACCCCCACTAGGACTTGGGGGTCTTGTGAACTGTATCATTCACAGTTGTCGTGTTGGTAATTTTCACAAGTAGAATTCCTTCAGTTCCCAGGAGGGCTCCTTGGGCTTGACTTAGAATATGTGAGTTTCTGCAGTTTTTCTTTCCTTGCCTTTAAAAAAAATGCACTTTTGATCCTGGTTAGGTTAGACTTTTTCATCGTAGCGACAGCAGAAAGAGCTCCACCCTTCCTGTGTGTGAAGTGTGCGAGACGATACAGGCTGCTTTAAAAATAGCCTCTCGTTTATAAGTGTGGCGTCTTCAACTTAAGTCATGTTCTGTGCACGTTCAGAAGGTCACCACCGGCACTTGTTGGGACCTGGGGGAGATAAATAGCAATTAATTGGTCTCCACTAAGTAGGTGGGATGAAGGCACGCACATTTTTTTTTAAACAGCCTTATTGAGATATAATTTACATACTGTACAATTCGCCATTTTAAATTATACAATTCAGTGGTTTTATTATATTCAGAGTCATGTAACCGTCATCAAGATCGATCTTATTTTCGTCACCTGAAAAGAAACCCCATACACATTAGCCATCACTCCCTGTTTTCCTCCAGCTTTCCCTCCCTTCCCCAGCCCTAGGGAACCACTAATCTGCTTTCTGTCTCTATGGAGTTTCCTATTTTGGACATTTTATATAAACTAAATTATATGTGTTCTATCAAGTCTGGCTTCTCTCATTTAGTATACTCTTCTTAAGATTCACTCATGTTGTAGCCTGTATCTGTACTTAATTTCTTTTGTGGCTGAATAGTATTCCATTGTACAGATATGTCACATTTTCTGTGTCCTTTCCTCAATTGGTAGACATTTGGATTGTTTCCATTTTTTGCATTGTGATATTATGAATACTGCTTTGAACATTCATGAACAAGTTTTGTATGAACTTAAATTCTCAATTCTCTTGAGTATACATACCTAGGAGTAGAATTTGCTGGGACATATGGTGATATGGTAACTTTAACATTTTGAGGAACTGTCCAACTGTTACCCAAAGCAGCTGCACCATTTACATTCCCACTAGCATTGTATCAAGATTCCAGTTTCTGCACATCTTTCCTGACACCTGTTAATGTATATCTGCTGGGTTCTAGCATCTTTAGGATGTGAAGTAGTATCTCATTATAGATTTGTAATTTTTATGACTGTGATGTTGAGCTTCTTTCCTTGGGCTTATTAGTCATTTGTATGTATTCTTTAGAGACATGCATATTCAGATTTTTGCCTACTTAAAAAATTGAGTTTTTTTAAATTCTTGAGTTGTAAGAATTTTTTATATATTCTAGATACCAGTTCCTTATCAGATCCATGCTTTGCAAACATTTTCTCTCCTTCTGTGGGTTGTCTCTTCATTTGCTTGATGGTGTCCTTCACAAAAGTTTTACATTTTGACCGAGAGGCATGTGCATTTTTAGCATCTTACAGCTGGATGGGGCCTTTGTGGTGGCCTGTTCTGAATCTCTTGTCCTAGTGGTGACATGCCTCGTGGTCCACAGAGGAGATGCCTTCCTCAAGATCACGGGCTAATAAAGGACTGGAGCTTAACCTCTGGGAAGCCTCAGTTTCATCCCCACTGTTTCTGAAGGTGGTAAGTTTAGGTGTGTAGGGAAAGAGTTGGTAGCACTGAACTGTTCTCATCTTCCTGGAGGCGCACAGACTCCAAACTCAGCTCTCGTTGTGGATGGACTGGCCTCTCCCCGAGGGTCATTTGTTTTTAAGTATAGAAGGGTCCTGTCACGTTTGGTCCTTTCTTTGGGAGGGTGCCATCTATGAGAGACTAGCGTGGATCAGTGCTGTCAGGGGTCATTGTCACTAGTCACCTGTAGCTATGAGACCTTAAGTTAAAATTAACTCACATTTAAAATTTATCTTCTTAGCCACACAGTCCTCATGTGCATTGTTCAGCGTCCGGATAGGGCTGCCACGTGGGGCAGCACACATAGGACACGTTGCCGTCGCTACAGCAAGTGGTGTGATGCGCTGCTCCGTAGTCCCTCGTGTGCCTTGTGTGCTGGTTCCACCCTCACCTCTGACCCAGGCTGCTTCTCTGGACCCACAGGCTTGGTCTGTCTTCTGTGTGTACCTCCTCCACCGCTGAGACTTCCTATGTGTGTAGCTGCCTCTGGGCTTCTTGTCAAGCCTCCTCCTCAGATCAGATGGTCTGTGGGTCCTACTGGGAGAGACACTGCTTTTCTGTGGCTTCTGGACTTGGTTGCTAGTAGAGAGACCAGTGTGAGACCAGTGTCTTTCCTCACTTCAGCTGGTGGATGTCTTGCAGAAATTGAGCTGGAAGATGCTTGGAGAGAAGTACATTCTTTCTTGGAAAGGCTAACTCCTGAAAGTGAATGAATGAATGTGTTGGTCTGCTTGGTGGACAAGAGGAAGAAGTTGAACATTTTTGGAGTTTAGTTCTTTTGGCTGCATTGGGAAGTAGCCTTTTGAGTGGTGCTTCCTTGGTGGCTCAGATGGTTAAGAATCTACCTGCAATGCAGGAGACCTGAGTTCAATCCCTGGGTCGGGAAGATTCCCTGGAGAAGGAAATGGCTACCCACTCCAGTATTTTTGCTTGGAGAATTCCATGGACAGAGGAGCCTTGTGGGCTATAGTCCATGGAGTTGCAAAGAGTTGGACATGACTAAGCGACTAACGCTTTCATTTTTCCCTTTAGAACAGGGGTCTTCAGCCTTTGAGATCTAAAGCCTGATGATCTGAGATGGAGCTGATGTAATAATAATAGAAATAAAGTGTACAATAAATGTAATTCACTTAAATCATCCCCTCACACTGTCTATGGATAAACTCTTCCATGAAAGTGATTTCTGGTGTCAAAAAGGTTGGGGGCCGCTGCTCTAGAGGCAGTCAGTTCCAGGGATTTGCAAGATTCCAAAGGGGCATGAGGAGGGAGACGGGAGGAGTCAGAAATGTGGTGTACCAAGTCAGTGCCATGGCAGATGGTGGCCTTGTCCTGTGTAGTGCTCTGGTACTAAGTCAGTTCAGTTGTGTTTGACTCCTGGTGACACTATGAACTGTAGCCTGCCAGGCTCCTCTGTCCATAGGATTCTCCAGGCAAGAATACTGGAGTGGGTTGCCATGCCCTCCTCCAGTGGTTTTTCCCGACCCAGGGATTGAACTAGCTGCTCCTGCATTGCAGGCAGATTCTTTACCGCTGAGCCACCAGGGAAGCACAGCGCCCTGGTGGGAGTCACCTTTATTTTAGTGCCTGTAATCCTGAGGGCTGTTCAGAACGCTGACTCCAAGGTCACCAGGGCTGCGCAAAGTCTCTCACAGGAAGTGCTTTATGTGAAAGGATTGAAGACATCGTAGTTGTACCAAGTTGGAGCATTAGAGCAGAGAGGAGCCTTAGAGGATATCAGAGAGAAGAAGGGATTGACCCAGGTCATAGCAAGTTAGTGGTGGCAAAACCAATGAGAATCTGGGTCCTGTGGCACCTGGCCTTATGCACATCCCACATGCCAGTTTTTTTTCTTCATTTACATAAAGGACAAACACAGTGACTTCATGGAGATGTTGCCCAGGGTGAGACATGAATTAATTTAACCCATGTGAGGCACTGGTCTTGCCTTTAAGTCCTCCTCTGCTGCTTGCGTCATTTGAAAGTATATTAAGAAACCTTTCAATTAAGGCAGGATCACCCAGGTTCTCATTCCTTCTCTGCACCCTATCTCCAGGATCTATTTTCTGCAGGGAGGTCTGTCCTTGACTTTAAAGAAAGCGTTGGGAAACAGAGACTTGTTGTTTTTGAGGTCAGCCTTGTTCACTGGACTTTGAGAGCCTTGAGGGCAAGGCCAGCGTCATCTGTCACCACTTGGGGACTGGCACAGTGTGTTCAGATGGGGAATATCTGTGAACTTTGCCTTTTTCAGGAAAACTACCCTTTGAATGGGTTTCTGAGGTACGAGGTCCCTTCTCCAGGTGGTGCTGAAACTTTGTCACTTCTGATTTGGGAATAGCGACCAGGAGAAATGGAATCTTTTTTTTTTTTTTTTCCTGTGTGCAGGGAGAGTTGTGCATTTCGACTTTGAACTTTATGAGAGCTGGAGAATTTTCATGTTTGGATCAAGAGAGTAAAGGCTACTTTTTGCTAAATTGGGCAGTAGGTGTACAAAACCTGACAATATGCTGGGTAGAATTCCCAGAGCAGTGAGGGGTAAGCAGGGCATTGTGGAAGGCCTCCCAGGCCATAAACACAGAATATCTCACTTCATAGTGGAACTTCTCTGCTCTGTCCTCCAGAGGTGGCAAACCGTTCTTTTCAAAGACAAGCTTAATGACTACTGTGCCAACACACAAAACTACGAGATAAACGTATGCACCAGTTTAGCACTGGAAATGCAGTTTACAAAAGATTTGCACGACAATCTTAAAAACAGGTTGAAGCATCTTAGGCTCAGCTGCTGTACTTTTAAGTTAGTTATTAGGAACAGGGCTCTGGGGACAAGATTATGGAGCAGGGATGTGACGCAGTCAGAGCACCTGTCCGTCTGGCATTTGAAGCCTCTGTTTTTGGGTTCATTTTAATTAATTTCTTGTTCGGCCTTTAACAGGACCCAAGTTTCTGTGGTTGGAGCACAGTAAGTTTTCAGGCTGAATTACTTGGATCATTGCCTTTGTTTTCTTTTTCACATAGCCTGTGGATATCTGGCCTTTTCAGCCAAGGAAAATGGAAATGGTTTTAAACACTCACTTGAGCCATGAATTTCAACCATGTATTAATTTGCTGTTTATTCTTTGATTTTTCATATCTTTTGAGAAGCAATGAAATGACACTGAGGCAGGCATTCAAGATCCTTTGGCGATACCTCTGGGGCCTGGAGCTGGAGGGTACGGCCTGGGAGAATGGACTGTGCCCTGCCACCCATTTCACCCACAGAGCAGCTCCCCACACTCTCACTCTCTCCCTCCCTCCCTCCCTTATGTGTGTGGTTGAGGTTTTCACTTAAGATTTCATCTGGGGAGAAAAAAATTTGACACGTCTCTTGCAGGCAGTTAGCGGACAGTTTGCTCTGTGTTCTGTCCTCGAGTCAGTGAGGTCTCCATGATGAACATTGAGGGCTTGGATTTGTTCCTTCCTCCTAAGAATCAGCCACAGGATAGATGCTGAACTCAGATCTCGATTTTGCCTCTAACTCAGCTGTTACTTAGCTTTTCCGGGAAGTGGAAGTAAGAAACCTGGTGTTACAGATGAGCACAGGCCCTTCAAGTGATCTTGTATTCAAAGTATTCAGTGTTATCCCCAGGTAGATCAGAGTATGAACTTATTCCTGTCTTCTAAAATTCTTTTCCTAGGGAGGAAAAGGATTCAGGCATGATGAGTAGCGTCAGTTCAGTTCAGTCACTCAGTCACATCTGACTCTCTGCGACCCCATGGACTGTAGCATGCCAGGCCTCCCTGTCCATCACCAACTCTTGGAGCTTGCTTAAACTCATGTCCATTGAGTTGATGATACTATCTAACCATCTCATCCTCTGTTGTCCCTTTCTCCTTCTGCCTTATCTTTCCCAGCATCAGGGTCTTTTCCAAGGAGTCAGTCCTTCCCATCAGGTGGCCAAAGTATTGGAGTTTCAGCTTCAGCATCAGTCCTTCCAATGAATACTGAGGACTGATTTCCTTTAGGATTGACTGGTTTGATCTCCTTGCAGTCCAAGGGACTCTCAAGAGTCTTCTCTAACACCACAGTTCAAAAGCATCCAGTTCTTCGGCACTCAGCTTTCTGTGTAGTCCAGCTCTCACATCTATACATGACTACTGGAAAAGCTATAGTCTTGACTAGATGGGCCTTTGTGGGCAAAGTAATGTCTCTGTTTTTTAATATGCTGCCTAGGTTGGTCATAACTTTTCTTCCAAGGAGCAAGTGTCTTAGTTTCATGGCTGCAGTCACCATCTACAGTGATTTTGGAGCCCCCTCCAAATAAAGTCTCTCACTGTTTCCATTGTTTCCCCATCTATTTGCCATGAAGTGATGGGACCTGATGCCATGATGTTCGTTTTCTGAATGTTGAGTTTAAGTCAACTTTTTCACTCTGCTCTTTCACTTTCATCAAGAGGCTCTTTAGTTCTTCTTTGCTTTATGCCATAAGGGTGGTATCATCTGCGTATCTGAGGTTATTGATATGTCTCCCAGCAATCTTAATTCCAGCTTGTGCTTCATCCAGCATTTTGCATGATGTACTCTGCATATAAGTTAAACAAGCAGGGTGACAGTATACAGCCTTGACATGCTCCTTTCCCTATTTGGAACCAGTCTGTTGTTCCATGTCCAGTTCTAACTATTGCTTCTTGACCTGCAAACATTTCTCAGGAGGCAGGTTAGGTGGTCTGGTATTCCCATCTCTTTCAGAATTTTCCACAGTCTCTTGTGATCCACACAGTCAAAGGCTTTGGCATAGTCAATTAAGCAGAAATAGATGTTTTTTTTGAATTCTTTTTTGATGATCCAACGGATGTTGGCATTATGATCTCTGTTTCCTCTGCCTTTTCTAAAACCAGCTTGAACATCTGGAAGTTCATAGTTCGTGTATTGTTGAAGCCTGGCTTGGAGAATTCTGAGCATTACTTTGCTAGTGTGTGAGATGAGTGCAATTGTGCGGTAGTTTGAGCATTCTTTGGCATTGCCTTTCTTTGGGATTGGAATGAAAACTGCCCTTTTCCAGTCCTGTGGCCATTGCTGAGTTTTCCAAATTTGCTGGCATATTGAGTGCAGCACTTTCACAGCATCATCTTTCAGGATTTGAAATAGCTCACCTGGAATTCCATCACCTTCACTAGCTTTGTTTGTAGTGATGCTTCCTAAGGCCCACTTGACTTCACATTCCAGTTTGTCTGGCTCTAGGTGAGTGATCACATTATTGTGATCTGAGTTATAAAGATCTTTTTGTATAGTTGGTCTATGTATGCTTGCCACCTCTTCTTAATATCTTCTGCTTCTTCTGTTAGGTCCATCCCATTTCTGTCCTTTATTGAGCCCATCTTTGCATGAAATGTTCCCTTGGTATCTCTAATTTTCTTGAAGAGATCTCTAGTCTTTCCCATTCTATTGTTTTCCTCTATTTCTTTGCACTGATCGCTGAGGAAGGCTTTCTTATCTTTCTCTGCTATTTTTTGGATGAGTAGGTAACGGACCATATATAATGTGGTGGCTTTGCAGTGGGGGTTGTGGGGAGTACGGTGGGATTAAACTGGAACTAATGATTAAATGATCAATACAGAACTTTGAGGTTTTTGTTATTTTCTGCTTTGGGTATATAGCTTTTGCTCTGTAAAGCGTGGAGATGACCTATTTAATCCTTATGTATTTGGAGCTCTCAGAATGTGCCAAGGACCAGCCCAGTTGACTGAATGTTAATGGAAGGAGTCAGAAGTCAGTCCCTGACCACAGGGAGCTCAGAGTTCAGTTGGGGACAGATGGCCCTTAATGATCCCAAGTATTAGTATTCCTTTGATCTAAGGAAAGAACCCAATCCCAGCACAGACTGGATTAAGTCAAATAGCAATTTATTGGTTCTCACAACTGACCAGTCCAGAGATAAATCTGGAGTCAGCTCAGTGGCTCAAATGATGTCATCAGGGTCTGGCTTCTCTCTCCCCATTCTGCCTCCACTTCCTATGTGTTGACCCCGTTCTCAGAATGCCCTCCCCTTGTCATTGCAAGATAGCTGTCAGAAGTTCTTAGGCCTGCCTCTTTCCTTCCTTGCTTCCAGCAAAAGAGAGTGTGAGAGTCTGTGTCCAGCTCTGCCAGGCAGTCTTGTTTGATCTCATTGGCTCAGGCTGGGGCAGGTGCCTTCCTGAATCTGCCACATGGCTGGGGCATGTGAGGCACTGCCTGAGTTAAGAACTGACCCTGTACTTCACCCCTGAACCCAGGGTGGAACCATCTCTACTCTAAGCCTGTGGGCTAAGAATGGAGAGAAATTGGAATGTTGATTTCTGGGAAAGGTAACGGGATCAGGCTTGAATTCTGGCCTCGCTTCGCATCATGGCAGGCTGAACTTGGGGCTGTACTCCCACCTGACGTTCCCATGGGTCACAACTTACTCCATGAGGAGCAGAGCATCTTGTTTCCATGTGGTTTAGCTGCACTGTGGATTTAGACACCAAATCTTGCCTGCCCCGAGAACACCGTTCTTTCTGAGGTTGGGAGGGAAACATTTCGGAGTAGCCTTAGGACCTTGACTCTGATAGTGAACATCTTCCTGGTGGTACTGTTTGGGACTCTCAGAGGCATACAGGTGAATAAGGACAGTGGTGCATGGGCACCCCTCCAGTCAGCCATGTTATTCAGATTAGCATGTTTTACTCTTTCTGGGGTTCCAATAGCAGATTGGCGAATGGTACAGACTTCAGAGATTTGGGAAGGAGAACTGAGTGTACATCCTGACTTCAGGTTCCTCATCTATAAATGGTAACCATCTCAGAGTTGTTGAGAGAAGTAAATGAAGTAGTGTGAGTAAAGCCCAGTGCCTGGAACATAGTATCCAGTCCATAGAGGTAGCTGTTGTCATTTCCTAACTTTTCAGATGAGTAGGGATGCTACCAGATAATCTCTGTGGAGTTTTAGTGTGACCATTCTGTGAATCTATGAAAACCTTTCTTTCACTGCCCACACCTCTGAAAACTGGAGATGCTTCTTCACTGGGGATGAGATGTTGGAAAGCTCTCACAGGCCATAGCCTCACCTTATAATTCACTGAGTACCTTTGCATGCATGCTCTCATTTGATTCTTAGAATAGCCTGTGATGAAATCACGATCCCCATTTTATGGGCAAGGAAGCTCATCCATGACTCAAGGACCTTATGGGACAGTGGTAGGGCAAGTCCGAGTGTCTGGAATCTTCTCAGATATCCCATATCCTTTGTAGCTTTATGCTACTCCAGTGTGGATTTGCCTTTCTAATATAATTCATTGAATTTATTACAGATCTACCATGGTTTCACATGGATTTGCATGGAGAGCCATATTGTATAGTACATCAAAATAAGAAGCCTTGAGTTTATCTAGTGAAAAATAAAATTATCCTTTCACTTCTGTCTTTGTTCATTGGCTTAATTCATCAGGATTGTACTGCAAACCTCTCTTGCCATTAAATCAAATTAGCTCAATTTGTGTTGTTATGAAATAACATAAGTCAAGTTTATAACATTTCAAAGTTCTAGGCAGTAGCTTCCCAATTAGAACTGGAAAAACTTGCCTCGCTGAAGTCCAAGCCGTTTATCTTGGTTAAGATACAGATTTCTGAGGGAGGTTGGACTCGTGGAAAAGAGAGTTAAATGCTAAATTTCTTAATTTCTTTAGCACCTAGCTCATTTCTTCCTAACCACACCCATCAAAGCATTGTGCACTAGCATATTTGCAGTAGTGGATAGTAATTATGATGGCATTAAGTATTTGAGAAAAGCTGAGGGTGTCTAGCCAATAGACTGTTGTGAGAAGATTATTGATATTATCACATACAGATCTTCTTCGACTTAATGATGAAATTGCTGTTGCTGGTTAATCATTAAGTTGTGTCTGACTCTTTTGTGACCTTATGGGCTGTAGCCTCCCAGGCTTCTCTGTCCATGGGATTTTTCAGGCAAGAATATTTGAGTGGGTTACCATTTCCTTCTCCGGGGGATCTTCCCAACCCAGGGAAAGAACCTGTGTTTCTTGCTTGGCAAGGTGGATTCTTTACCACTGAGCCACCTGGGAAGCCCAATGTCCTGATAAAACCATCCATTGTAAGTTGAAAATAACGTTGGTTGAAAATGCATTATGTATTTCTAACTTACTAAACATCATGACTTAGCTTTACTTACCTTAACTGTGCTAAGAACACTTAGATTAGCAAACTTATCAACACAAAACTTATTTTATAATAAAGTGTTGAATAGCTTTTGGAATTTATTAAGTGGTTGAATGGGTACACATGGTTGTACTTTTATTGGCTGTTTATGCTCTTGATTGCATGGCTGATGGAGAGCTGCACTCACTGCCCTGCCCTACGTCAGGAGAGGGTGTATCTCTAGCCTGGGAGAAGATCACAATCCAAAATTTGAACTATGGTTTCTACTGAATGGGCATGTGATGTGGTCAGGGAATGTGTTAGCTGGTATTCTGTTTCAGCTATTTCTTCCTGAGATTGGAATAATTCCCTCATATGTAATGTGAATGGTTATAAAAGGCCTTGTAGAAAGAGTCCTTACTTGTTTTCTGTTACTTATATTCTTTGTCTTAATGAGTCCCTTTTCTTCCCTTGAAATGTAATTTCCTGTGTTTTTTTCCTTTCTTGTTTCTGAATAAATCTTGAAGAACCTCTCTTTTGTCCAGTTGTTTTCCTTCACAGTGGGGAAGCTAGAGTTTCACCTATATTTGGGAGTGTGTTTCAGTAATGTTAAATAGAATATATGAGACGTTTTCTTTCTTTCCAAAGGTCTTATTTTTTAAAATATTTTAAAATATATTTCTATTTATTGATTTGACTATGCTGGGTCTTAGTTGCAACATGCAGAATCTTTATTTGAGGCATGTGGGGTCTAATTCCCCAACCAAGAATTGAACTTGGGTCCTCTGTATTGGGAGTCTTAACCATTGGATCATGAAGGAGGTTCCTGAAGGTCTTACAGCATTCTGGAAATGTTCTCTAATGAACATAGCCAGATCAAACTAAATAGTACTTAAACTAAAAGGGAAAAGTTGAGTTTGGAGTTCAGAGTATTTGAAGAGGAATCTAGTTTTATTACTTTTAATTTTAAAGTCAATTATTAATTTTTTGTTTTGTGGTTAATACTTTCTAGGTCCCAAGAAAGATCTCAAAGATACTCTGTTTTCTTCTAGAAGGTTTATAGTTTTATCTTTTACATTTAGGTCCATTTCATATTTTTATCTATGGCATGAGGTAGGGATTTATTTCATTCCCTTCTCCCAGTGGATATCCAGTTCTTTAAACCACAGTTGTCTGGGATTCCAGTACTGTGTTGAAATGGAAGTGGTGAGAATGGACATCCTGGTCCTTTTCTTGAAGTCAGAGAAACGGTGGTTAGTCTTTCATCACTAAGTACAATTTTAGTTTAGGTTTTGCATAAATGTGCTTTATTGGTTGAGAAAGTTTCTTTCTGTTTCTAGTTTGCTGAGAGTTTTTGTTATGAAAGGGTGTTGAATTTTGTCAGGTTCTTTTTCTGCATGTATTGAGGTAATCATAGGCTTTTTCTCCTTTATTCTATTAATGTGGTTAATTCCATTGAATTTTGAATGTTAAACCAACTGTTATTACCAAGTTAGACCCCACTTGGTCCTGATGCATTAGCCTTTTTATGTATTGCTGGATTTAATTTTCTAATATTTTATTAAGGATTTTTACATGCATGTTCTTGAAGGGTATGGGGGTCTTAATTTTCTTTTTTTGTAATGGCTCCGTCTGGTTTTGGTATCAGTGTTATGCTGGCCTCATGAAGAGGAGTAGTCTGGTACCAGTTACTCTGCCATGACTGGCTGCAGAGTTCCAGTTTTCTTTTAAGTGCATAGAGTGATGACTGTTGGGTAAAAGAAATGGTGTTGTTTTAATAATTAGCTGTGAATTCCTGATTTATTATAGAAAACATCTATAGAATAGTGTGTTGTATATGAAGTAATACATCACAGATGCTGAAAAATGTTTTACCTCAAGTGGGATGAACAACTCATACCTACCTCCCCTTATGCTAAAATTGCATTTCTATTTTAGTGGCAAAATTTGTTTAACCACTGAGGGAATGAATTATCTTATTTGATTGTCATTCCTTTGTAATTTTTGGAATATTCAATTAATAAGCTTTATTGTATGTTCATATTTGTGTCTCATTGTTTTTCTCTTTCTACCCTCTTTTGGTTGTATTTCTCCCAAATAAAAGCTTATATTCATAAGTCAGCTAGCGTTTTTTACCTTTGCGTTATTTTGCCTGGAGTTGGTCACATGGCCTCAGGCAAAATAAAAATATTTTTTCGCTAGTGACATTGTAGGTTGCCACTGCTGCTGTGGTTTCTGTTTTGGGGAGACTTGCCTTCAAAAAGAAAGGTTATAAATTCAGTCTAACTCAGCAAGCAGTTCAGTAAAGAATGGAGTTAGGAGAAAACACACCATCAATTTTGGTGAAGTACAAATCTTGTGTGAAGTAAGCAGTGGGTGAGCGGGAACTGGGAGCAACCATGCGCGTTCCCATAGTGATAGTACAGGAAAAGCACAAGGGAAAAGGAAGTCGTTCTGGAAGAGTTTTTGGGGGTGTGTTGTGATGCTTCAGGAAACATGCCAACTTCTACACCTCTGTCTTCAGCATGACGTGTTTAGACACACGTCCTATACTGTGTTCAGCAGTACTTGCTGTGCTTCTCTTGTGTCCCTCCAGGCCTAGAGGATGCTACCTAAGTGGGGTTTATGTCCCCATGTGATTTAGAGGGATCTTCTCCCTTGTTTCTGTCTAAGAGTCCTGTAAACAGAGACACAAAATATTGCTTGGAGCACCTGGTGACATCCGAAGGTGTTCCCTCCGCCTTGCTGTCATCCCTGGTTCCTGGATGGAGCCTGAGTTATAGGCTGCCTTTGGGGTGGTCTGCATGTTCTCAGATGCCACAGGCCTGACCTTGATGCTGCCCCCAGTATCTGCCTCCCTGTTCCTCTGGGGGATGCTTATCAAAAGGGTCTTGGGACTGGGGACCATTTCCACATTTGTATAAAGTAGTCCCCCAGCATGAAATGTCCCTCCTTATTCTCCACCCGTTCATATCCCATCATGCTTGAAGGCTCATTCAGTACCCTCCCAACTACTCAAGCCTCTCTTTTTTTCCCTTTACGATCTATGTTTTATGTTTGTATTATTTAGTACAGTCTTAAGAAATAACATTTTGAAGGTTTATTTCGGAAGTATAGTCTAGGTCTGATTTTTTAAATAAAGTGACACAGAATGGAGTCTTTCTGTTTATTTACTTGGCAGGAGTAAAAAAAAAAAAAGTTCTACACAATGGGAAATGAAGCATTTGCAACAAGCAGAGGATTTAGGTTATCATGACTATGAGAGCGGAGAATTTAGGGTAAAAGAAACAAAGTTATTTGAGGTCTTGGTTTCTCAGTTTGACCCGTTGATGATTGCCTTCTTTCCTTTACTTTTGGACTCCACGGTAAGATTTTTCTGCAGCAGTACCTTCTTGTCATTAATGAATTCTGTCTACCATACCCGCTCTGTTTGGATTTTTGAGTTGTTTTCCCCTGTTAGCTTCTGTGCCCCAGTGTTCTTTTTATTAAGGCTTCTCTGACAGTTGTTTTTGGAATATTGGTGTCAGCGTCAAATCTCTGCAGGATCAGATCTCAGGCTACGTAATCCTGAGCAAGTCCATCTCACTGGTTGACTTTTTATTCTTTTTAAAAAGGAGGAGGAGGAAGCCTTCCTTGCAGGATGGTGGCAGAATTTGAGAGAATGCATGTCCATGCAGCACAAAGCAAGGGCTCTGATGGTTGCTTAACAGTTCCCTTTGCTCTACCCCAGAGGTTCCCTCTGTCCTTGCATGTCAGAGGCTGTGGTAAATGCTTTCCCATTGGGTTGCTTACGTTACAGGTAAGGTGACCTTGATAGTTCATAGCCATGGGAGGTGAGTGTCCTCAGGCTCTGGCTTGTACCCTTGAACTTGCTGAATTGTTGGAAAGGCATTTTTCCTGGTGTTTGTTTACCCAGTGGCAGATGTGACGTGTACAAAATACTAGTCCCATGATAAAAAACATTCCTAGGTATAATGCCTAGGAAGTTGTTAAGGCCACAGGAAGTCAGTGAATACTTACTCTGTCCTCCTTGGAGATTTGGGGATATAAATAAAGGAGAGGCTTGGCGTGGATAGTCCTGAGAAGAGGAGACCGTAAGCGTAATTCCTGCCACTTACGAAGCAGCTTTTCAATAAGCTGTCTAGGTTGCTCATAGTTTTTCTTCCAAGGAAAGAAAAACTCTTTTAATTTCATGCCTGAAGTTGCCATCTGCAGTGATTTTGGAGCCCCCCAAAATATAGTCTCTCACTGTTTCCTTTGTTTCCCCATCTATTTGCCATGAAGTGATGGGACCTGATGCCATGATCTTCGTTTTCTGAATGTTGAGCTTTAAGCCAACTTTTTCACTCTCCTCTTCACTTTCATCAAGAGGCTCTTTAGGTCTTCTTCGCTTTCTGCATATAAGTTAAACAAGCAGGGAGACAATATACAGCCTTGATGTACTCCTTTCCTGATTTGGAACTGGTCTGTTGTTCCATGTACAGTTCTAACTGTTGCTTCTTGACCTGTATACAGATTTCTCAGAAGGCAGGTAAGGTGGTCTGGTATTCCCATCTCTTTCAGAATTTTCCACAGTTTGTTGTGATCCACACAGTCAAAGGCTTTGGCATAGTCAATAAAACAGAAGTAGATGTTTTTCTGGAACTCTCTTGCTTTTCCAATGATCCAACAGATGTTGGCAATTTGACCTCTGGTTCCTCTGCCTTTTCTAAATCTAGCTTGAACATCTGGAAGTTCACGGTTCACGTACTTTTGAAGCCTGGCTTGGAGAATTTTGAGCATTACTTTACTAGTGTGTGAGATGAGTGCAGTTGTGCAGTAGTTTGAACATTCTTTGGCATTGCCTGTTTTTGGAATTCGAATGAAATCTAGACAGCGTATTAAAAAGCAGAGACATTACTTTACCAGCAACGGTCTGTCTCGTCAAAGCTATAGTCTTTCCAGTAGTCCTGTATGGATGTGAGAGTTGTACTATAAAGAAAGCTGAGCAACAAAGAACTGATGCTTTTGAACTGTGGTGTTGGAGAAGACTCTTCAGAGTCCCTTGGACTGCAAGGAGGTCCAACCAGTCCATCCTAAAGGAAATCAGTTCTGAATATTCATTGGAAGGACTGATGCTGAAGCTGAAACTTCAGTATTTTGTCCACCTGATGCAAAGAACTGACTCACTGGAAAAGACCCTGATGCTGGGAAGGATTGAAGGTGAGAGGAGAAGAGGACGACAGAAGATGAAATGATTGGATGGCATCACTGATGCCATGGACATGAGTTTGAGTAGGCTCTGGGAGTTGGTGATGGACAGGGAAGCCTGGCGTGCTACAGTCAGTGGGGTCACAAAGAGTCAGATGTGACTGAACTGAACTGATGGAGCAGCTGCTCTGTTCCATAAACAGTAGTCACACTGTAGGGCAGGAAAGTACCCTGAGGCTCCAAGAGGCTGTATTGAGGTGGGTATACAGAATTCAAAGAGAAGTGTAAAGTGGGCGCTTCAGAGCAGGAAAAGAGATTGAAGAGATGGATAAGGGTAAGAGATTTTAAGAACTTCAGTAATAACTAAAGTTTTATCATCTTTTAATTTTTAAGATAAGTGTCATTGGCTAGCAGTTGAGATTGCTCTGTCATGGAACTGACTTTTGCATGTAGGCTGGTTTTATGTTGATTACTTTTGATATTTGTTTTGTGAAAACCCTTTACATTTGTTGGATTTTATATTCTTTGTGGGCTGAGGCAGATACTTTTATAGCCAGGACGAGTGGAGAGGCGGTGAGGGTGTGAAGGGAAGGCAGCCATCTTGGATTCTGGTCACTTTCCCGTTGCCCGGCTGTGTGACTTGTGCCCAATACCACATCAGCTGGTGCAGGTGCTGACACTCGGCGTCAGACTTGGGTGCCCGGCCCATGGTCTTTTCTCTGGGACCCTTGATTGACCTTCTAGGGTTCCGAGCAGGTTTTGTTCTGGTGGTGCTGGAGACGACTTCTTGGCCTTTGGTTAGGATGGTTGATATGTAGACTAAGAAGCAGGCTGTTGACCAGATCAGACTGCTTTTGATGTCTCAGCCATGCCCCTTTTGAGCAATCTCTCCATGAGTTGTTGGAGTATCTGCATTTCCCATCATGTTTTCCTTTTTGTCTTGGCTTCAAAGAAACTTGGAGCTAAATTTATTGCTTGATTGTAGTTGCCGGGTTGGCCAAGGTTTTAAATACATATTTTTTACGTGACTTTTTTTTCTTTTTCTTTTGAAAATCTTGTTTGTGTCCTTGATTGCATCCACCTTAAATCATTTTTGTGAAGTAGGTCAGGTATACATTGAAGAATTGTTTCTGTAGGAGGAGAGTCATCAGACAAACAGAAACAGATCTGGGTGACTTTAGTTAAAAAAAAAAAAAAGTAGGGATAGATTTTGCATTTAAACTCCTTTTTATTATTATTTGCTATCAGATGGTCTGTACAGCTCATTTTGCTGTCCTCTAATGTGGGGGGTAAGCATCGGGAGGAAGGTTTTTCTTCATAATGATTATTTGATTATGGAAGTACTCAAGGCTGGATAACCTTCAGTTCTGACCTTGTAGTCAGACCTATGATTCCCTGAGGTTTGGGGGCCACATGCCCTCCCTCTCCTTCCTTGTTTGGGGCCTGAGGCAGCTCTCCTGGAGCCCTAGGACCGCCGAGGAGGTGAGGGCTGAGCATGTGTAGCTGCTGGCTAATCCTTCTTGAATACGGAGGGGGAAGATTCTGGGTTTAGTTACTGGGCCCCTTTATTCTAGCCTGGCTTCTAGAAGTATCTGTTATGCCCCCGACAAACAATTGTTTGGCATAAGCTATATGCTGGGCACTGAGATAGGTGCTGTATTTTTTAAGCACTTAATGATGACAGCAGAGTTGTTAATAATTACAAATAGGATAGGCAATAAATATTGGAGGAATACTATTGAAGACTCCTTCCTAGTGGCAGATGTGAGCAGCCTGAGGGGAGGAACTGAGGGCCCTGTAGGAACGGAGGTCTCTGGGTACAGTGGGGCAAGGCCGGGGAGCAGAGTTCCCGTCTCTAGGGTGTGTGAGGGCCTACTGGGACACCTCTTTGCAGTCATTCTAGATATTAGGGCTTATGAAGAAGGGACCTCAGTCCCCTCAGCCCGTTGATGTGGGCCCAGAGAGATGCTGGCATGCCTTCCCAAAGTCCTTTGGAGGCGGAGCGTGGTGGCCGGCTGTGCCTCCCCTCCACTTTTCTCCCCTCTTTGTGGCTATTCCTTTCTGTAATTCATCTGATTGCTATTCTTTACAGATTGCTGGCTTCAGCTTTATTTTATCTAATTTTATCTCTTCCAGCCTTGTACATCCAGAGCATCATGGGGCCCTGTGCTTGCTCTGTCCCTTCCATTTCTCCTCTGCTCCTTCCACATCCTGAGGGGGATAGGGACAGCATTTGCATAATCTCTGCTTCTCTGGCGCCCAGGTGCATTATGTGTTCCCCTCCTTGCAGTCATCGTCGTCTGTCATTGACATATTTTGCTGCTTCTAAGAGTCGGTCCTGCGTCCTCTTGCCCCATCTCTCTCTGCTTCCTTTTGTCTTTTGACCCATATCCTTCCCACCCCCATCTTGACCTTTTTTGCTTGCTGGCTGGCTTTTCATACCTTCTGTCACATTTACATGCTCACTATTTCTTTTTACTCCAAGCATCTGTTCATCTAAATCATGAACTGCAGTTGGTATAATTAAATATGTAATATGTTTATTTTAATATCAATATGTCACTCCGTGCATGTATTTGTAAGAGACCTGGCTGTCAGCACTGGGTCAGATCACTGTTTGCAAATGTCTACTCCTGCCAGCTCCCCTGGGATGTTCATGGGTTCTCTGTCTCCGTGTCTCTCTGCTCTGTATGTCTCTCTCTGTGTTGCTGTCTTTCTCTCTGAAGCACATCGTCTGTATGGACTGGCCCTTCCCCTCCCCATAAATCCCTGTTTGTGGAGGCTCACGGATCCCTGGGTGAGTGAGGAGGAACAGAAGTGCTCAGTTAAGAGGCCACTCATAGAAACCAATAAAGAACTAAAGTTTCATGCCCTGCTCTTTATTTTCCTTCTGCAAGCTGCTCTGAAACGGCAGCATGTTACGTGGAGCCTGAGCACCCTCCCCTGAGTGCATTGCTGATGCAAAGGCAGGCTGGCAGAAGCAATCAGAGCCTCTCCCAGCCTGTCTGTGGTCCCATGTGATCCCCCTCCCCAAATGGGCAGTGGGGAAACCAGCCCATCTCTGAGGCTTCTAAGTGGAGTGACAGGAAATAGAGGATCCGGTATTAGAATAGATTATGTGGTGTTTGCTTGTCACTTCTGTTTAAAGGTAAATAAAAAATCTATCTCTGGCTTAGAATTCTAGCCGCCTGGCCTGTGGGTGAATATTGACTGGCAAGCATCACCTCCCATGTAGAAAGGCTTGCATGCGAGCCTGTAAATTAGAGCTCTGCTGTAGACATATCTTCTTAATGTTTTCTGCAAAGCAGAATTAGAACATGTTGTTTCTTTGGAGGTTGGGAATTGC
>NW_011494876.1:12807746-12850214 GCF_000754665.1 Bison bison bison | reverse complement strand
AGATTAGTTAGTTACAACATCAAGATAAATGGAATTGAAACAGAGATGCTACCAAGAGAGTTGGGCAGTACTGCTTAAATAATGCTCAAGAGTTTCTATTCTTAAATTGTTTCCTCTTGAGAGAAGATGAGCAGCCCTGGGCCCACTCCCCTCTGCCTTTTCTGTTCCCCACTTTGGTTGTGTGTTGTCACTTTCAGAATTGCACTTTTTTCACCTTGTCATAGTAGCTGCCAAAGTGTGTTTTTATAAACATGGGGTTCTAGAGCGCTGGCTTCCTGGGGCAGAGGAGAGAAAGAAATGTGTGTTGTACAAAATCAGTACGTTCATATGTTTAATAAAATAGTTCTATTATTGAAAAAAAAAAAAAAAAGAAGTTGAAATCTTGTTTCATCAGCCATAAAAGTTAGATGAAAGCTGGGGCAGATAGATGAGAAGATTGTGGTATGTCTTGGACCTCAGATTTGTATTCCTTTTCTGGAAGAGAAAAATTGCATTTTAGATTTAGATAGTTTGGTTACATTTTGTGGGCTGTCAGATACACAGAATGTTAGATTAAGTTTCCAGTCTTGAGTTTTAGCACAGTGATAGGCAAGTCATTCGACATCCACGGGCTCTAGTTTCAACGACTGTCTAACGGACAAATTCCCACCTTGTAGGAGGTAGTGATGATCGATTGGAAGTTTGTGCCAAGCACAGATCATGTGTTCAGTAAATATGGGTAAATGGTAAGCCCTTTGATAAACCTGCTGAAGTTCTAGGTGGTTATTTTTGCTTGTTGGTTTCATTTTGTTAGTTACAGTGTCTGGCTGGACTTAATAACACAGGCTGTTTGTGCTTCTGTGGACACTGGTTCTTTTAGGGACTTAACTATATTGTTGTCATGGAAATTTTGAAAGGACTCATGGTTCCAAAAAGGACTAAAAGTTTTGAATTTCCTTTTTATTCTTTGCAAAAGATTTTGAAGCTTAAGTCATGCAATTAATAACAGGGGAGTTTAAGAGTCAAAGATTTTTCTTTTATTCTGGTCATTTTTTATGCTGAACTTGGCATGGGTTGAAGCAAATTCATGTCCTCTTGACCATTCACTTTTTTTTTTTTTTTAACTGAGAAGATAGATTCTATCTCTAATGAAATAATTGCAAACAGTCCTGTTAACATATGGTACTGATTTTTGCAGAAGCATTGTTGAAATGCATGGGAACTACCAGGTTAAAAGACATAAAAATAGCCAGTGCTTCATACAGTCCAGATGGTATCTCCAGACTAGAGGATCGAAGAGGCACGAGAATTGTCTAGAGCCTCTAGAGCAGGGGTTGGAAACCATGGCCCTTGGCCAAGCCCAGCCCACTGCCCGTGTTGCATGGCCTGTGAGCAAAGGATGTGTTTTTTTAAGGGTTAAAAAAAATCCAGAGAAGAGTACTGTTTCATGACATGTAAAAATTCTATAAAATTTGCATTTCAGTGACCGTAAGTAAGGTTTTTCTTTGGATCACAGCCAGTCCCATTTGTTTATATACTGTCTGTGACTGCTTTTGTGTTACAGTGTCAGATTGAATAGTTGCCTAAAATACTTACTGACTGACATTTTACAGAAAAAGTTTACCAGTCTTGAATCTAGGTGCTGAGGAATATTTGTTCTAAGATACATTAGTTGATACATGGCTTTTTTTTTTTTTTTGAAGTTTAGCTTTTGAACTTTAAGCCTTTTTGCTGTTTAAAAACTTTTATTAATAGAGAACAACAACAAACATGGCCTATTAATCCCACTACTCAGATCGCCCATTTATATTTTATGTGATTAAAAATAAAAATGCTCATGGTAAAAATGTTCAAATAATGTAAGGTATAAAATAAAAATCTGCCCCCTACTTTTTCCCCATCCCAGTTTTTTAACCCAAAGGTTAACACTTAATAATTTAATACTTAACATGCCAAAATCTTTTTGTGGTTACACCAGTATATGTATATGTATATCCTTTTTTAAACAGAAGGCTTCCCTAGTGACTCAGTGGTAAAGAATCTGCCTGCTAATGCAGGAGATGGGGGTTTGATCCTTGGGTTGGAAAGATCCCCTGGAGAAGGACATGGCAACCCACTCCAGTATTCTTGCCTAGAGAAGTCTCATGGACAGAGGAGACTGGCAGACTACATACAGTCCACGGAGTTGCAAAGTGTTGGACGTGACTTAGCGACTAAACAACAACATTCTCACAGAATGCTTAGTTCACTAGTAAAATATTTCTTAATTATTTAACCTTTTATTAGGAAAAATTTCAAACGTGTACAGCATATGACGGAAAAGCACAGTGAACCTTGGGAACCCATTTTTCAGCTTCAGTATTTTTCAGCTCCTGACTAAATCCTGTTTTCTCTGTCCAATTCACTTCCAATGTTATTTTGAAGAAATTCCAGGTACCTCATTTCATCTGTAGATATTTCTGTATGTATCTTTAAGAGATAATGACTCTTTCAAAAACATGTCCACAAACTAAAACTGTTAAAAAAATAAATTAATGTAGATTTGAACACCAGGTATTATTTAAAGTTGTCTCCTCACCACCCCCGGTTCTTTTTTAAATGTCATGGTTTACTCTTGGTTGAATCAGATCTGGATAAGGCTTACACAATGTGATTGATTGTTGTCCTTTTTAAGTAAATTTTAATCTATAAGTTCCCTGAACACCCCTTCCTTTTTCCTCCTTCTTAATTTTCAAAGAAACCAAGTTATTTGCTGTGTAGATGTTTCATATCCCTGTTGTATTGTTTAATGGTTTTTTTTTTTTTTTCTGTCCTTTAAATTTCCTGTGAGTTAGTAGTTGCATCTTGAGGCTGGATCACATTCAGGCTTATTTTAATGATGAGGAGGGTGTTTAAGCAGGGCTACTTCATAGGTGATGGTGGATTCTTTCAGTAGGAGACTCTAAATGTCTTTCTGTGATATTAGCACTGGTTGGTGTTTAATATGTATAGGCAGCCATTCATTATGTGTGTACAATGGTGATGCTCTAATTCTGTCCTTCCTTTGCCATTTATCAGATGAGATATTTCATTTTTTTCTACTTTTACTAGATTGAAAGTATTGTATTGACTTATTCATGTCCTTTAACAGTGACTGGTTTGGTTTCTTGTTTTTAGAATTTATAGAAATATTATGAATTTAAACATATTTAATGTGTTCTATCAAAGTTATTGATGTTCAAAATTTCTCCTTTTTGGCTTGCGTGAGCCTTTTCAAGTTGGTCCCGGAGTCCTTTTGCCGTGAGCCTAGTAGTCTTTGATAGCTTTCTTTCTGTCTGGTATTAAGATGGTCAAGGTGACATTTCTTGCCCCAGTTCTGGAATCAGCCATTTCTCCAAGAAGTCAGTCCTGTTTTTTTGTTTGTTTTTTGGGAACAGTATTTCAAGACATAGTCTGGGCTCAAAAGTACATGTCTATAAAAAAACAAATAACTTTTTATAATAAAAACACATATAGATAATGCATAAAGTACAACACTTATGTAACCATCACCTCAGTCAAGAAGGAGAATGTGGCAGCAGTTCAGAAATACCCTAGTAGGTCCCATTCTGACCATATCTCCTTTTCCCCTCAGAGTAACCACTCTCCTAATTTTGATGATAATGACGTCCTTGTTTTTCTTTTTATCATTTATATGTCTACATCCCTAGGCAATATAGCTTGGTTTTATCTGTTTTTGCATTTTATATAAATGGATCTGGTTGTGTGATTTTTTTTTTTATATTATCTTTCATTCAGCATTGTAAGATCCATTTGTTTTCATTTTTCATGCAGTATGATATTCCATTGAATGAACAGACCATAGCTTATTTATTGATTCTTCTGATGATGTACATTTGAGTTGTTTCTCCTTTTGAGATGTTAAAAGATGCTGCTAAGACTGTCCATCGACTGATATTTCCAAAGGGTATATACTAGAGGTAGCATTGCTGAGTCAAAAGATAATGTGTATTTCTCTAAAGAGTTGTACCAGCTGATGCTCTCACCGACAGTGAGATGTTCTGTTGTTCTACTGCTTCATGTCCTCTCCCAACCTGCAACTGTTCAGATTTTCCATTTTCTTGCCAGTCTGTTGGTTTGAAGTGGTAACTCACTCTGACATCAGTTCAGTGTTTCCCTGATGACCAGTAAGGTCAAACCCCTTTTTGTATGTTTAACTGTTTAGATTTATTCCTTTTGTGATGTTTCTGATCTAGTCTTTGGCTCATTTTCCCACTGAACTGTCTTTTTTCTTCTTAATTCATAGGCATTTTAATATGTACTGGATACAGGTTCTCATTGGTTGTGTGAGTTGTGGGTGTCTTCTCTCATTCTATACATTTTCATTTTCTTTATGATGGTTTTTTGATTAGCATAAGTTCTTGTGCTTTTTTATATCTTATTTTAGGAAATCTTCCTCAACTCTGAGATAGGTTAGAATGTATAATAAGGATGTAAAATATTCTATAGTAAAAGTATGTAAATAAAATCTGATCTTGCAAAAGCCTTACAGCTTTGTATTTCTATGTATGTACATTCTCTCTTAAACAATCTACACAGGAGTAATACAGCATCTTACTTTTTCACATAGTTTTATTTTATTTTATTTATTTATTTTTTTAATTTTTTTTCCCACATAGTTTTATTTTAGAGATCTTTCTACATCATCCATATACTAATCTGCCTTTGTTTCCAGTTTTATTTCCTGGTAAGATGTGGTGCTGCCAGAAAAAACCTCTTGTGCATAATTTTGTGAGTATACTGATAAAACAGATTCTACACAGTAGAATTTCTGGGTCCAACAATTTGCTTGTGTTAAATATTAATAAGTATTAATGTTAGCTCTTCATTAATACATGTGAAATAGCCAGCAGTCCCACTGATCACATCCAGAGAAATTATCTGGATATGAAGTGTTTTTTAGACCTAATCCACATCGATTGTATATGATTAATTTTAAAAAGTCAACACCTATCATTCTCCATATTTCAAAGGAAGAAATTGCTAGTTTAGCCAAATTATAGTTTGGAGCAAATTTCTTGGGAGAGTCTATACTGTGTGGAGTATACATCATGAAGAACAGGGAGGCAAGAGGTGTTTAACTGTGCTGTAAAATCCGTGTGGAGAGGCCACTTTGAAGGACTGTGCTGTTCTTTGTGACAGCTCACTTGAGAGTTCTTGGGTTTCTGAGTCATCATCTTCAGCAAAGTAGGGACTTTTGGATCTTACATTTTATTCAAATTGAAATGCTTTCCCCTCCTCTTGGTTTAGTAATTCTTTGAATAGTTTTTCCTCAATCATTTCCTGAGTACCTAACTGGGTTTTAGGGGAGAGTGACTACTCTGGGGAAGGTGGAGGATTGGTTATGAGATTTATTGTTTGTCTTCAAGCAGATTACTATCTCATAGGAGGGTTTAGATGGTAGTTTATATGTATCATGGGCTTTTACCATTAATTGGGTATTACTCTCCTCAAGGCATCATTTAAATCAAAGCAGCAAAAGACCACATGTTATATGATTCCATTAAGACAAAAGCCCGGAACAGGGAAATGTATGGAGATAGAAAGTTGAGGAGTAGTTGCTAAGGGCTGGGGGATAGAGGGCAGTTGGGTCATGATAGCTTAAGGACATGGGTTTCTTTTTGATGTGATGAAAATGTTCAAAAATTGGTGGTGGTGGTTGCATGTATCAGTGAATACACTAAAAACTATTGAATTGTACACTTTAAATGGGTGAATTGTATGGTATGTGAATTATATCTCAGTAAAGCTGTTAAAAATACTAAAATCAATGCAACTGTTTTTTCTCTGCTGGCTCAGTGAGCTTTCCCTAGAAGTTCTCTGGTTGCTTAAAAGAATGGATGATACAGAATTCCCAGGTCTGGAGGAAGGGTCCTATAACAGATGTCAGTTTGATGTAAGTGAAATAGCCAGGTTTTTTTTTTTTTTACCAATAGATTTGAAGCTTTGTTTCCTTCCTCACTTGAGTATGAGTCACTGCTGTTCAGAGGCTGTTTAAAGAAGGGATCAACATTATTCTTTTTGCAGGGAAAACACAAAACAATGTACCAAACCAAAACATTGCCCACAAACCCATTTAACTCAAATTTGTGTAACTTCTTTGAATTTATAATTAATACAGATATTAAATGGTGTTTTCCTCCCCTTCCCCTGCTTTGCTCATGCCGTGAGTGAGGAGGTAGGGTGAAGAACTTGAGTGTACAGAAGAACTTGAGTGTACAGTTGAGTTGTTCACTTGCTAAGTTGTGTCTGACTTTTTGTGACTCCGTGGACTGCAGTATGCCAGGCTCCTCTGTCCTCCACTGTCTCCTGGAGTTTGCTCAAATTCATGTCCATTGAGTCGGTAACGCTATCTCTCTTATCCTCTGCTGCCCCCTTCTCCTTTTGCCTTCAGTCTTTCCCAGCACCAGAGTGTTTTCCAGTGAGTCAGCCCTTCGAATCAGGTGGCCAAAGTATTGGAGCTTCAGCAGTTACTTCAGCAGAATATTCCAGTTGAGTTAGTATTTGTTAGTCCCCAAATGTGCAGGATTCAGAGCCCTCTTCTCAGGTAGGTTTATGGTCTATACTTAGGAATTGATGTGTATTTATCGAGATCTCAGTGCTTGCCAAGCCTTGTGTAAAGATGCTCTGGCCTTACCAGGAATATAGCATCTGACTGAGAGAAACGTGAATAAATGCTGTCCTAATAACTGACATGTGTGGATTGTTTACTGTGTGCTGGGCTTGTGTATTTTTAGGTTGTTACGAAAGCAAGGAAAAAACCCTCTGACGGTCAAAGGTGTAATTTTCTTGCATAGTTCTTAAAACTGAGGTGGTGAAGGCACTTGTACTGTTATTTTACAGGTGAGGAGACAGATTGAGACAGGTCATGTGTCTTGCATAGGGTCACATGGCCAGTGATGGGTAGATTCACTCCCAGATCTGTCTGAACTTCTTCTTGTCAGCGGCGAGGGGACATGCAGTTGGTAACATTTTTATTACACAATTAATACAAATTAAAAGACAAGGAAAAGCACAAAGCAGAAAATAAAAGCCACCCATAATTCTACCCCACGGGCATGCCCATCTTTAGTGTTTCTGTGTATTTTCTTTCAGTCTGTTTATATGCCTTCTGATTTATTTTTATATCCACCCAATCTCTGTCAGCCCATCGGTGAAGGCCGTTGCTAGTTCATTAAAGGACCTTGGGACTGAGGACACACAAGGCATAAATCAGGATGCTTCATGGGCTGGGGACTGGGGTGGGATGGAGACTGGATGCAGACCTGACAAGTCCACACCATGATCCATCTCAGGGAGCGCCTTCCTTTTCCAAAGTGTCCCCTTAATCTTTCTCCACTCCTCCAGCTATTAGACTGTACCTCCTGTGAAGCATTACAGAAAATGTCTGTACAGGGGCTCATGCTGCAGCCCCGTAGGATTATGGAGAATGTTTGGTAAACATGAAAAAGTATGGGGCTAACAATAACCCCGTTGGGAGAGTCTGTGCTGTGTGCATGGTGGGTATAGAGCTGGCTGGAGACTTTCCGGGACTAATGGGACTGGGTCTGGCTTGCACCCAGTGGAAAACCTGCAAATCTGGGAGAAAGTTCCATGTACTATGAAAGGTCATGAGAACCTCCAGTCCCGGGAGGACTTCGGTTCAGTTCAGCCACTCAGTCGTGTCCGACTCTTTGTGAGCCCATGAACTGCAGCACACCAGACTTCCTTGTCCATCACCAATTCCCAGAGCTTGCTCAAACTCATCTTCATCGAGTCAGTGATGCCATCTAACCATCTCATCCTCTGTCATCCCCTTCTCCTCCTGCCTTCTGTCTTTCCCAGCATCAGGATCTTTTCCAGTGAGTCAGTTCTTTGCATCAGGTGGCCAAAGTATTGGAACTTTAGCTTCAGCATCAGTCCTTCCAATGAATATTCTGGACTGATTTCCTTTAGGATTGACTGGTTGGATCTTCTTGCAGTCCAAGGGACTCTCAAGAGTCTTCTCTAACACCACAGTTCAAAAGCATCAATTCTTTGGCGCTCAGCTTTCTTTATGGTCTGCCTCTCATATGACTACTGGAAAAACCATAGCCTTGACTAGACGGACCTTTGTTGACAAAGTAATGTCTCTGCTTTTTAATATGCTCCTTAAGTTTGTCATAGCTTTTCTTCCAAGGAGCAAGCATCTTTTAATTTCATGGCTGCAGTCACCATCTGCAGTGATTTTGGAGCCCAAGAAAATAAAGTCTGTCACTGTTTCCATTATTTCGCCATCTGTTTGCCATAAAGTGATGGGACCAGATGCCATGATCTTAGTTTTTTGAATGTTGAGTTTTAAGCCAGCTTTCACTCTCCTCTTTCACTTTCATCAAGAGGCTCTTTAGTTCTTTGCTTTCTGCCATAAGGGTGATATCATTTGCATATCAGAGGTTATTGTTATTTCTCCTGGCAATCTTGATTCCAGCTAGTGCTTCATCCAGTCTGGTATATTGCATGATGTACTCTGCATATAAGTTAAATAAGCAGGGTGACAATATACAGCCTTAATATACTCCTTTCCCAATTTGGAACCACTCCGTTGTTCTATGCTCGGTTCTAACTGTTGCTTCTTGACCTGCATACAGATTTCTCAGGAGGCAGGTCAGGTGGTCTGGTATACCCATCTCTTTAAGAATTTTCCAGTTTGTTGTGATCCACACAGTCAAAGGCTTTGACATAGTCATAAAGCAGAAGTAGATGTTTTTCTGGAACTCTCTTGCTTTTTTGATGATCCAACAGATGTTGGCAATTTGACCTCTGGTTCCTCTGCCTTTTCTAAATCCAGCTTGAACATCTGGAAGTTCTTGATTCATGTACTATTGAAGCCTGGCTCAGACAATTTTGAGCATTACTTTGCTAGTGTGTGAGATGAGAGCAGTTGTGCAGTAGTTTGAACATTCTTTGGCATTGCCTTTCTTTGGGATCGGAATGAAAACTGTCCTTTTCCAGTCCTGTGGCCATTGCTGAGTTTTCCAAATTTTCTGGCATATTGAGTGAAGCCCTTTCACAACATCATCTTTTAGGATTTGGAATAGCTCAGCTGGAATTCCATCACCTCCACTAGCTTTGTTTTTAGTGATCCTTCCTAAGGCCCACTTGACTTCGGATTCCAGGATGTCTGGCTCTAGGTGAGTGACCACATTGTCATAGTTATCTGGGTCGTAAAGATCTTTTTTGTATAGTTCTTCTATGTGTTCTTGCCACCTCTTCTTAATCTCTTCTGTTTCTGTTAGGTCCATCCCATTTCTGTCCTTTATTGTGCCCATCTTTGCATGAAATGTTCCCTTAGTATCTCTAATTTTCTTGAAGAGGTTTCTAGTCTTTCCATTCTACTGTTTTCCTCTATTTCTTTTCATTGATCACTGAGGAAGGCTTTCTTATCTCTCCTTGCTATTCTTTGGAACTCTGCATTCAAATGAGTGTATCTTTCCTTTCCTCCTTTGCCTTTTGCTTTTCTTCTATTCTCAGCTATTTGTCAGGCCTCCTCAGATAACCATTTTGCCTTTTTGCATTTATTTTTCTTGGGGATGGTCTTGATCTCTGCCTCTTGTACAATGTCACGAACCTCCTTCCATAGTTCTTCAGGTACTCTATCAGATCTAATCTCTTGAATCCATTTGTCACTTCCACTGTATAATTGTAAGGGATTTGATTTAGGTCATACCTGAATGGGCTAGTGGTTTTCCCTACTTTCTTCAATTTAAGTCTGAATTTGGCAATAAGGAGTTCCTAATCTGAGCCACAGTCAGCTCTAAGTCTTGTTTTTGCTGATTGCATAGAGCTTCTCCATCTTTGGCTGTAAAGAATATAATCAATTTGATTTCAGTATTGACCATCTGATGATATCCATTGTAGAGTCATCTCTTGTGTTGTTGGAAGAGGGTGTTTGCTATGACCAGTGCATTCTCTTGGCAAAACTCTGTTAGCCTTTGCCCTGCTTCATTTTGTACTCCAGGGCCAAACTTGACTGTTATTCCAGGTATCTCTTGACCTCCTACTTTTGCATTCCAGTCCCCTGTGATGAAAAGGGCATATTCTTTGGTGTCAGTTCTAGAAGGTCTTGTAGGTCGTCACAGAGCCATTCAACTTTAGCTGCTGCTTCTTTAGTAGTTGGGGCATAGGCTTGGATTACTGTGATATTGAGTGGTTATTGTGAATGGTTACTGTGATATTGAATATTGAATGAGAGGGCTAGGTGAGGGAAAGAAAATCAGATGGGACTTTACCGGGTGAGTCATCAGTCGTTTGCTCGGTGATTGGCAGGAATCACCTGTTCTTGTGTCTGTTCCCAGTGTTAAGAGGGGGGAGGTTGGTGGTTAGAGCTGCCTCTTTGCAGAAATATGAAAAGAACAGCTATATTTCCAAACCAGCTGCATCTCACACGTGTGTGCATATTTCGATGTGCAGGCTGAGGTAGCTGACACAATGGTCCGAGGGTAGTGATGGACCGTCGGTAGGGCTCAGGTCCTGGTCCGCTGCAGTGGTTCCCATCTCGGCTGTGGTGCATTCTAGCTGTGTGACCTGGTAGATTGTTTAGCCTCTCCTTTGTAGAATGCAGGGCCACCTACGACACCTGCATTTAGCACAGCTCCTGGCCCAGAGTGAGTTCTCAGTAAAGATGAGCCAGTATTTTATATGATAATTCTAGAGATGGGGACAGATGGGATGTTTCGGTTGGAAAACCGGCATCTTCTCTGTGCGCACACAGAAATGCTATGAGGCTACGCAAGTCACTTGAACGTTGTTTGGGGACTCAGCTTCCTGGACAGTGAGATGATGGCGCTCGGTGATCTCTGAGATTCTACCCATGCTAGAATTGTATGACTGTAGCTTTTCGGTTTTACACCATACATAGTTACAGATTTTTTTTTTTAATTGTAACTTTTAAGATCTCCTCTCTCGGCAACTTTCTCGGCAACTTTCTCGTTTGCAACGCAGTAGTGCTAACTGTAGGCACCACGTACATCATATCTGTACAGAACTTACTCTGTATGTGGAAATTGGGGCTTTTGACCCACCTCACTCATTTTGCCCATTCCCCACCCCTTGTATAGTTCTGTCGTTTTAAAGACTGTCTCACTGAACACAAGCTATGGTCAGAACATTTCCGTGTTTGAGCCTTGCCATGACATTAACGGGCAGTTAACCCATCCTGCCACTTTTCCAAATGAGGAAGCAGGCTTGTAGACCTCGGAGTTTGTGAGAAGAGCGTATTCTAGAAAACGAAAGCCAGGTTCCTTTTGTGTGGGGTGGAATGTGTGAAATATGGATACTCCTCACTTGGTCTTTTGCCCTTGTGTCGAAACTGAGCTGGGAAGAGGTTCTTGGAGGAGCTGGGTGAGGATTTCAGGAGACACGATTCCCAGGAGAGCTTCAGGCTACGACTGTCTTAGTAAAGCAGTAACTTACAGGCTCCTGACAGCTCGAAAAGGTCGTGATGTTCTTCTTTATAAATGAAAACAAAGTAACTTGGGGTCCAGGGAAAAATGAAAGAGCTTGTAAAGACTGAGCTCAAAATCCTCCTTTGTTATCATGTCAAAATTTGATTTGTTTGATGCAATTAGCTCAATCCGGATACTTCCTTAATTCTAAAAGCAGATGGGATTCAGGGCACAGGCTAAAGCAGCATTGGGGCAGGGGTGGGGAGGAGGCCCTCTGGCAGCAGTGGAAAGGCCAGATTATTTCTGTTGTGTGCCCTGATGTAATTCTGTCTGCCTGCCCTCTGTGGTTTATCACTTTCCATTTCATGCATCCTTCTTATAAAGTAATTACAGAAGCAGGGACAAACAGGCAGGAGCAGCGTGGATCAGAGCCCTTTAGAATGGATAACTGATGCAAACTGGGTGTCAGCTTGTCGGGGATGAGGAGTGTAAGGAAGGGGCAGGGAGAGAGTCTTCTTTGGGGCAATGATAGTCACAGGGTTATGAGTATTGCGTATTAGGCCTCTCTGGCAAGGCCCTCCAGCACCTGAGTTCCTTCTAAGTGGCTTACTGGCTGCATGAGGAATGTGTCTGCCGTGGTGGCCGCAGCGGCCGGGCTGTAATTTAGATGTTACCACTGCCTGGCCGTGAAAGGTCAGTGCCCGGCTGCTGTGTTGTAGTGCTGCAAGGGAGGTTTGGGCCCTGGGGGAAACTGACAACTGCATCTGGAGTGTGGACGATGCAGGAACCCTGGAGCGATGCTTGGACCTTCATCTCAGTGGGTTGGGGTTTGGGTGGTGCTGCTACTGCTGCTAGGCACTGAGTTTAGAGCTATTTGTTGGTCAGGTTGAGATTAATCTCTGTCGTTGGTTTTGTTATCTTAGAGTGGCTTTTGGCTTACGCCTCTGGTGACTGCTCACAGCCATAATATAGCCCTTAAAAGGCCATGAGAGCAAGGATGTGGTTAGCAGGGATGAGAAGCCAGTTCTGAAGAGACCCTGCTTCATTTATGATTGGCCATTTATTCTGCATTTGTTTTTGTCCCTTCCACACTGAGGCCCACCTCCCACCCCCATATCTTTGTGGAAACCTTTGCATTATAAGGCTCAACTCATTAGCCTGGCCCTGTCAGCATGATTATCATTAAGCCCATTGCATCATAAAAAACATTGCAAAGTAAGTGGATGGAAAAGGGCCCTGCCCCCTGATATTGGGTGAGTAGCTTGACTCTTCTAAGTTTTGTTTTGTTTTTAATTTTAAAAGTTTTTTCAAGGTGGAGATAATAGCAGCAGTATATACCATGGTTATAAAGAAATGCATGTAAGTTATTCAAACAGTGGAAATTTAAAGGTATAAGATGGCATTCTCATGTCATGTGAGCTTTTCTGTAGGAAAGTTGTTTGTAGTAAATTGCATTATTGCATACTCTACTTAAGTAGTACTGAATATTTGCCCCCAAACTTTTATTTTGTTGTTTCTTTTGGATGCCATCAATAAGTGTGTGCAAGAAGGAGACAGGAATCGTTACTCTCAGCCACCATTTGACAGAGGAGGGGCACTAAAGCTCCCGGGTGTTGTGACTTGTGCAGGGTGGATTTACTGAGTAAAGGCCCACGTAAGTAATACAGTGAGGCCAGTGCTCTTGCCATCACTGTGTGCTGAGTGCAGAGCATTCGAGCTCATTGGTCCTGGTCCTGAGGGCTCACCTGCCTATCTGCTGCCCCCATTCGTTCGCTCTCGACTGAGGGCAGCTGGTGCCCAGGGCCTCTACTGGGTGTTAAGAATGTCATTAACGAGGGGCCCTGGTGCTCGCCTTCCGGGAGCCTATGATCCGGCAGGGGAGGTGGACTATAATAATTATGATGTCAGTGCGTCCTGTTTCTCTTCTGCCTCCTGTGAATTTGTCAGGGGCAGGGGTGCAGGGAGACTTGGCTCTCTGTGGGCTTCATCTTTCTCCTCCTGGGAAGTCCTGCAACGACTCCTTGGATCATGCCCGTTAGAATTCCGCCTGCCTATGCCCGAGGCTGTGTGTGCTCAGCAGTTGGAGACTGAGGAGGATGCGTCTGTGGGCTGGAGGGCTGTGAAGACAGGAGAGGCAGGGAGCTCGCTCCAAGGAGACACATTTGGAACCAGCTCTTAAAGATAATGGCAGTGGTCCCTCGAGGACATGGCCTCTCCTGCTGGCTGTCATGACCAACAGTGGGACATTGGCAATTTCATCGGGACCTCTCATCCTACTTGTGAAATTTTAGTACTGATTTACTTGCTCTGAGTAGAGCTGGATGCAACAAGGCAGTAAAGTTCTGCCTTTGTCCCTATAACATCCTCTTCCTACCAGAGCTTTCCCCTAAGCAGGCAGTAAAGTGGGACCACCACTTGGCACTGCTGGGCTACCTTTCCAGTGTGAATGGCTGGGCTTGGTCCAGGAAAGAGGGGCTGAGGAGAATGATCCCAGATTTCACATCCGGGTGGGCAGAGGGAGGTCTGGACTCATAAAATGAGGAAAGTCTTTTTCCCCTTGCATCATGGGCTAGAGGTGATTTGCAGACTTCTCTGTGGTTGGTTTTCGTCTTCCTCCCTCAGTTCTTTGATTCATTTTGCCTTATGTCAAGTTTTTGTTTCCCCTCCTTGCACCTTTCTCTCCTGAAAGAGAATTTGGCAGAATGGCTAGAATCATGTTAAATACACTGGCTTTGTGGCTTCCTTGGGAAGGGATTCCCTAGAAGCTCAGACAGTGAAGAGTCTGCCCACCATGCGGCAGACCCAGGTTTGATCCCCGGATCAAGAAGATCCCCTGGAGAAGGAAATGGCAACCCACCCCAGTATTCTTGCCTAGAAAATCCCATGGATGGAAGAGCCTGGCAGGCTACATGCCACGGGGTTGCAAAGAGTCAGACACGACTGAACGACTTCACTTTCTTTCTTTTGTGGCTTAGTTGTTGGTATGCAAAGAAATTGAAGAGTACACATCTTTGCTGTGATCCTTCCCAGAGTGTGTCTTTTCAGAGAACTGAGTTTTCCAGAATGCTGAAGCTGAGTTTTATGCATTGTAAACAGCAAAATTTTTTTTTTAATTAAAAAAAATCCACCTTGTAAGGGAATCCTCTGAAGTGTGTTGGACGTACACGTACACTGTGTTTGTAAGCAGACCACTGGGAACCTCACCTAGTGTTTTCTCCGTCACACAGGGTCACTGTTCCCAACTTCAGAGGTGGTTGTTCATTGCTGGGGAAATGACGCCTTCAGGGTGTTTCCCCCTATAGTACAAGGTGCCAGAGTCTCACACTTTGTTCATCCTTATATCTGGGCTTTCCCCACCCTCCCACCCCCTTCCACTGTGTTAGGTGTTCTGGGCTTCCCTGGGGACTCAGTGGTAAAGAATCTGCCTGCCAGTGCGGGAGCCTCAGGTTTGATCAGTGGGTCATGAAGATCCCCTGGAGAAGGAAATGGCAACCCACTCCAGTATTCCTGCCTGGGAAATTCAACGGACAGAGGAGCCTGTCAGGCTACAATCCATGGGGTGGCAAAAGAGTTGGGCAGGACTTAGTGACTAAACAGTAACAAATGTTTGTTGTTACTTTTGCTTGCACTTTCTCTCCCTTCTAATCTGCGTGTGTGGGAACAAGAGCGCAATTTATTTGGAAATGTAAGAACAACATTGACCATATAGTGGGTTCTTATTGTAGGCACTACAGTAGTGCTTTGCACACATGTTCCCATTTAATGCCCACACAGTTGCCAGGTCTGTAGAGCATCATCCTTCTGTAAGAAGAGGGAACTGAGCAGCAAAGAAGGCAACCACATATCCTCCTTGCTTGAAATACAGCAAATTAATTCAACAGGCATTCATTGGGGGCTTCTATTGTTTGCATGTGCGTGCTCCATCATGTCTGACTCTTGTGACCCTGTGGACTGTAGCCTGCCAGGCTCCTCTGTCCATGGGATTTTCCAGGTAAAAATACTGGAGTTAGTTGCCATTTCCTACTCAAGAGGATCTTCCCGACCCAGGAATTGAACCTGGGTCTCCTGCATTGCAGGCAGATTCTTTATCGACTTAACTACATGAGAAGCCACCACCTATTAAGCATCATTAATTAAAAATAATTTGTAGGGGGTGTTAATCAGTGACACTGAAATAGTTTGAATAATAGAATATTCCTAAATAAATTGTCTGGTTATTTACAGGACTTCATAAATCTTTGTGCTGTCTTATGGTACTTAAAAGGGATTTAAGCATGAGAGAAACAGTCTGTAAATTGAATTAAAATGTAAAAGTAGTCTCATTGCTTTGCGGCTCAGCTCTCCAGACCAGAGCTCCATTGAGTGCAGTAGTCATTTTTGTTTTTCATCTACACTGATGTCATAATTGGTGTTCATTTATACAGTCTAATTGTCCTCATCCTGAAGGGCCTTGATTTAAATTTATTTACATTGCTTCTGCCAGATGGAAATGACATGCACCTATGCACTTAAATTTACGTTTGCCTGAGCCTTTGAAGCCCTATCGATAGAGTGAACCCAGCACCAGATGATTAGACAGCAGGCTTAGGCTCCTGTTTTCTCCCTGCCACTAACTTGTTATGGCTCCCTGAGCAGAGACATGACTCTTCTGGGTCCCAAGCTCCTCTACTTTAAAAGGAGGAGGAAAGGAAATCTGGTGGAATTTCTAGCCTGGGACATCCTATGAAGAGTGTATTCTTTCTTGAATGATTGCGACCAGAGCTGCAAGTCTACAGGTGCTTGCTCTGAAGAGAGCTATATAAGCAGTGCTATTTAAATGTAAACCACTAATTTATAAAATTATCTGAAAGTTGATTCTTTGAAGGATGTTATACTTGCCCTTCGGAGAAGGCAATGGCACCCCACTCCAGTACTCTTGCCTGTAAAATCCCATGGACGGGGGAGCCTGGTGGGCTGCAGTCCATGGGGTCGCTAAGAGTCGGACAGGACTGAGCGACTTCACTTTCACTTTTCACTTTCATGCATTGGAGAAGGCAATGGCACCCCACTCCAGTGTTCTTGCCTGGAGAATCCCAGGGACGGGGGAGCCTGGTAGGCTGCCATCTGTGGGGTCACACAGAGTCAGACACGACTGAAGTGACTTAGCATAGCATAGCATAGCATACTTGCCCTTGAAGTCTTGTGTTTTTTAAAGTTATTTTCTTCATGTTCTTTATTGGCTTTTCAAGCATTTTTTTGTAGAGAGCTCAGAAGTGGTTTTCAGACCTGTTTCAGATTAATTTATTGTAAATTCTTTTAAAAAAATTATTTACTTTTTGTCTGTGCTGGGTCTTCATTGCTGCGTGCGGGCTTTCTCTAGTTCCGGCAGGTGAGGGCCACTCTCTTACCTGTGGTGCACGGGCTCCTCGTTGCAGTGGCTTATCTTGTTGCCCAGCACAGGCTCTAGAGCTTGCAAGCTTCAGTAGTTCCAGTTCCGGGGCTCTAGAGCACACGCTCAGTAGTTGTGGCTCACAGACCTAGCTGCTTCACGGCATGTGGGATCTTCCCGGATCAAACCCATGTCTCTTGCATTGGCAGGCGGATTCTTTACCACTCAGCCACCAGGGAAGTCTCTGTTGTAAATTCTGAACTGGTAAATTTTCTGTTAATGATGTTCTTGTGCTGTGTGTCGGAGAAGGCAGTGGCAACCCACTCCAGTACTCTTGCCTGGAAAATCCCATGGGCGGAGGAGCCTGGTAGCCTGCAGTCCATGGGATCGCTGAGGGTCAGACGCGACTGAGCGACTTCACTTTCACTTTTCACTTTCATGCATTGGAGAAGGAAATGGCAACCCACTCCAGTGGTCTTGCCTGGAGAATCCCAGGGACGGGGGAGTCTGGTGGGCTGCCGTCTCTGGGGTTGCACAGAGTCGCACACGACTGACGTGACTTGGCGGCAGCAGCAGCAGTGCTGTCTGTTCACCTTGGCCCTTTCACAGTGAGTGAATTAGAGAGCATGGGGAGAGAAGTCTCCTTCCCTTCAAATACTCAAAGGGTTATTTTTTCTCCTGAGCATCTCTGCATATCTATATAGGACGGAAGTAGAATAAAAGAAGTTAAAAAGGAGGAGATTTCAACTGAGTACACAGAGGGGTAAAAGCAGCCTGATCATTGTGCTGAAACCTCTGCAGAGATGCTGGGAGGAAGAGACCGTGTGTGCTGTTGGCCTGTTCTGAACAGCCCCTGGTAAAAGAAAAAAGACAAAGAGCATTTTCACAGGCCCCTGGGGGAAGGGCCTGCTGGAGGAGAGGGAGGAGAACCCAGGATACCCTTCTTAGGGTGCTGCTGAGGGCAGGTGGCAGCAGTGGGGCTGGCCGGCCTTCCAGGTTTCTTTCTGTGCTTCGGTCCAGTGACATGTGGCACCTGCATCAGGCAGTGCAGGGGAGAGGTTAAGTTCTCCTTTGTGTTTTTAATGTCCCCCGATTACCAGAATGTTCAAGGCAGCGAGTACTGGAGCTCAGTTCCCCAGGAACCACGGCGTGGGGCTGACAGCAGTCGTTTCTCCCTTCACCCCAGGTCCAGATGGCTCTCCCTCAGCAGCATCACTGGCACCCGGAGGCAGCTGAGTCTCCGACTGCATTCCTTGACTCGTAATGAACTATCAGGCTTTCCCTTATAATTGGGTCAGGCAGCCATGTGACCTGCTGCCTGCCAATTTCTTTTTTGAAAAGATGTTCATTTCATGGATCATTTTTCAGATTCTCCATGGATATGCAAGGTGGTTTGAGAAATTTGGATAATTTTTCATTTGTTCTTTGAGATAGGTTGTTTCGTAGTCTTCTTTGCAGTCAGCTACTGTAGACTTTTTGAAGACGTTCTCTTTTGCTATCTCCATTTTATTGCTTCTTATCTGAAGAGAAGCACATGAGAAATCCCTGGATCCACGTGACCCTAACCTGCTCCAGAGGTGGAGAGAGAGAGAACTGGGAGGAAAGTACAGATTTTTGAATTACGGATATTTTAGTAAAGGGCAGAGAGAGAGACAAGAGACTGAGACCCAGAAGTGTTTTTTTACTTACATGAGCAATTATGTCCTTCTCTTGGGGATGGAAATATGTCCTAAAATTTGTTTTGTCAGCTTCCTTTGAAATAAATAAAATTACAGTGATGATATCATTCCTGCTTAAAATGTTTGAATAGGTATCAAGGCAAAGTGATTAGGGCTTAATTGTTTTGCCAGATTTTCTTTAAAACTACATTTTTTAGGGGGAGCGTGGGGTAGGAATTTCTATGCCAAAAAACATCTTAAACTGATGAACATATAGTTCTCTTCACTTATTTTGGCTAGTGTTTAATTAGATGACTGTTTTCATAGTTGAGGAAATACATTTGCGTTGGGCCGAAGCCCCAGGGTGCCAGATTTCAATCCCAGAAAAAAATGTTCTTCTCAGTTTAGTGCTGATGAACACTTAAATAGCACAGGAGCGAGCACTTTTCCTTGGCCAAGGTCACAGGGCGACTTTCCAGAGGGTTGATTGGTTTTAGAGTTGGGCAGGTTTCAGGTCGAGTGCCCAGCTTGCCCTCCATCTGGGGAGCTACGGCTCTCCAGCTCTCCATGAGAACAGCCTCAGGAAGTTACCAGGTTCTCGAACCTCTGCCCCCTGGCTGGACAGCCGGGGGGCAGAGGGGGTGGGGACGGAAGCACAGTTGCTGCCCATTAGAAGCCGATCTCCTGGCCCCCACTGCATTGTGGCCACTGCTGTGTGAGTTGCCAGCTCCCACATTGGTGTGCTTGCTTGTGCTTGTTGCTGGTGATGAGCTTGGGGTTTGCCACAGTAGATGCTGGAATCAACCAGTTTTACTTTTCCTGAAACCACACTTTGAGGTTTACACTGATAACATTCTGCAGTTCTTTGCCAACCCCTGGTCAGGCACCTTTACTGGTTCTCTTTTTACCAAGGACACGAAGGCTGGACTCAGCTAATGCTCCATTAGCTCAGACAGGCTGGACCTGTGCTTCTCCCGAATCATCTCTGCATGTTTGCCAGGCTGTTTCTCTTCACTGCTGGGTATCTGACAGGAGCCTTGTGTATGGCTTTGATGGTGGCTGGGCAAATTCTCCCAGGTGTCCTGCCCACCTTTTTGGAACATTGTGTCTCCTCCTGGGGTTGCAGGTGGAGTGCTGGGAATGTGGGGTCTTGGATGGTAAGGGCTGAGCCAGGACAAGGGCGTGGGTGCTTGCTGGGGGCCTGGTTCCTGCTCCTCTCCTGGCGTCCTGTTACTTCCCTGGCCCACTCCCCAGAGGAGCTGGGCACGTGTCCTGAGAAATGAGAGACTCCAGGCTCTTCTTAGCTCTACCCATACCCTTGGTGTTCTGTGGCATTCTGCTCCTGAGGCGTTCATTCTGCTTCTTAAAGACCGAGAGTTTTGCCTCCCCAGCCTTCTTCCCTTCAGCTAGGAGCCCATGAATAGGAATGTGCAGGGTTTTCTTGGCTCTCGTCTTTTCTCAGGATTGCCCACAGCAGTGGAGTGGGGTCAGGAACTCTTCTGTGCCACCAGATTCTTCTGTTTCTGTTCTTGACATATGCAATGTAAGATTGATTTCATTTTTTTGGTTTGATTTCTCTTTTTTTTGTTTGATTTCTCCTGGTGTTTTTCTAAACTACATTGTATTCATTTTGCTTGATTTTGGAGTGGAAAGATAACATGCTCCCATTTTACCCTCATCTGAACTTGGAACTGTCATGATACACTTTATTATTCTTTATTGCATTGTAATTGACCTGAAATACTATATTAGTTTCAGGTGTGCAGTATAGGGATTCCATATTTTTATACATTATGAAATCATCATGATTCTGGTTACTATCTGTCAGTGTAGAGTTATTACTGAGTTATTAACCATAGTCCCTATGCTGTACACTATATCCATGTGAGGTATTTATAATTGGAAGTTTGTACCCCTAATCTCCTTCAACTATTCTACTTCTGCCTGTTCTTCCAACACTCTCTCCTCTGGCAATCACCAGAATTGTTCTCTGAATCTCTGATTCTGGTTTTTTTTTTTTTTTGGATCATAGAAATAAATGAAATCATACTGTGTTTGTTTTTCTCTGACTCATTTCATGTAGCATAATACTCTCTGGGTCCAGCCAGGTTGTTACAGATGGCAAGATTTCATTTTTATATATCTGAGTAATATTCCATTGTGTATGTATATATATATATATATATATATATATATACACACACATACCAAATCTACTTATCTATTCATCTATCAGTGGACACTAAGGTTGTTTCCATATCGTTAACTGTTGCAAATAATGCTGTGCAATGAACATGGGGGTGTACATATTTTAGAATTAGTGTTTTCATTCTCTTTGGATAAATATCCCAAAGTGGAATTGCTGGATTCTAATGCAATTCTGTTAGGTTGGTACAAAAGTAATTGTGATTTTGTATTGTTGAACTTTGTTGTTTGAGATTGGAATACATTCTTAAATAAATGTAGTTATGTTATACATCATTTTAATGTGCATTTCTCACTTTTTTTTTTTTACTAATGACATTATTTGCTGTTTAGTTTATATTTATTTTAGGCTGAAAAAATGATGTTGGACAAAAAGCAAATTCGAGCAATTTTTTTACTTGAGTTCAAAATGAGTTGTAAAGTAACGGAGACAGCTCGCAACATTACAATGCATTTGGTCCAGGAACTGCTAAGAAACATACAGTGCAGTGGTGGTTCAAGGAGTTTTGCGGAGGAGACGAGAGCCTTGAAGTTGAGGAGCATAGTGGCCAGGCATCAGAAGTTGACAGTGACTGATTGAGAGGATCATTGAAGCTGATCTTCTTACCACTACAACTACGTGAGAAGTTGCTGAAGAACTCAGCATTGACCATTCTACCGTTATTCAGCATTTGAAGCAAATTGGAAAGGTGAAAAAGCTCAATAAATGGGTACTTCGTGAGCTGATTGCAAATCAAAAAAAAAAAAAAATTGTCATTTTGAAGTGTCTTCTCTCGTTCTACGCAGTGAACCATTTCTCAGTTTGTGACGTGTGATGAAGAGTGGATTTTATACAATAGCCAGGGATGACCTACTCAGTGGTTGGACCAAGAAGAAGCTCCAGAGCACTACCCAGACCCAGACTTGCATCAAAAGAAGGGTCATGGTCACTGTTTGGTGTTCTGCTGCTGGGTCTGATCCACTATAAAGTTCTGATTCCCAGCGAAACCATCACATCTGGGAATTATGCTCAGCAAAATCAGTGAGATGCAGTGAAAACTGCAAGGCCTCCAGCTGATACTGTTCTACAGAATGGATCCAGTTCTTCTCCATGATGATGCCTGAACTCAAGTCACACAACCAACACTTCAGAAGTTGAACAAATTGGGCTACAAAGTTTTACTTCATCTGCTGTATTCACCTGACCTTTTTGCCAACCAGCTACCACTTCTTCAAGCATCTCAACAACTTTTTGCAGGGTAAACACTTCTGCAACCAGCAGAAGGCAGAAAATGCTTTCCAAGAGTTGGTCAAATCCTGAAACATGGATTTTTATACTACAGGAATAAGCAAACTTATTTCTCATTGGCAAAAATGTATTGATTATAATGGTTCCTGTTTTGATTAATAAACGTGTTTGAGCTTAGTTACGATAATTTAAAATTCATGGTCTTAAACCACAGTAACTTTTATACCAATCTGATATAATTTTTTTTGAGGAACCTGCAGACTGTTTTCCATAGTGGCTGTACCAACTCATATTTCCAGTACTGGCGCATATGGTTCCTTTTTCTCCACACCCTCACCAAAACTTGTTGTCATTTTTTTGAGGTATTGTTGATTTCCAATATTAGTTTCAGGTATTTCACAATTTTTATACATTCTGCTCCATTTAAAGTCATTGCAGGACTTTCCTGGAGGTCCAGGGGCTAAGACTCTGTGCTTCCAATGCAGGGGGCATAGGTTTGATCCCTGGTCAGGGAACTAAATCCCACAGGTTACATCTGAGGATTTGCATGCCACAACTAATGATCCCACGTGGCATAACTAAGACCTTTTGCAGCCAAATAAATAAATAAAGTTATTACAAAATATTGGCTGTGGTCCCTGCGCTATACAGTATATCCTTAAAGCTTATCTATCATATACATAGTAGTTTGTGTCTTTTAATCCCCTACCTCTATCTTGTCCCTTCCTTCTTCAGTCTCTCCACTGGCAATCAGTAGTTTGTTCTCTATACCTGTGACTTCACTTTCAGTCTGTATGTGTCCCTTGTTTTGAGGTGGGGTCTCTTGTAGACAGCATATATAGGGGTCTTCTTTTTGTATCTATTCAGTCCTGAGTGTTCATTGGAAGGACTGATGTTGAAGCTGAAACTCCAATACTTTGGCCACCTGATGCGAAGAGCTGATTCATTTGAAAAGACCCTGATGCTGGGAAAGATTGAAGGCGGGAGGAGAAGGGAATGACAGGATGAGATGATTGGATGGCATCACCGACTCAATGGACATGAGTTTGGGTAAACTCCGGGAGTTGGTGATGGACAGTGAGGCCTGGCGTGCTGCGGTCCATGGGGTCGCAAAGAGTCAGACACTACCGAGCAACTGAATGGATTTAATTCTTTTTTATGTGATTATTAATGGGATTATGTTATTAATTTCTCTTTTTGATGGTTTGTTGTTAGTGTATATAAATGTAACAGGTTTCTATATGTTAATTTTGTTTCCTTCACCTTAACCAAATTCAATGCACTTTTGTAGTTTTTGGTGGTGTCTTTAGGGTATTTTAATGACCTAAAATAAATCCCTTATGATTATACAGTGGAAGTGAGAAATCAATTTAAGGGACTAGATCTGATAGACAGACTGCCTGATGAACTATGGACGGATGTTTGTGACATTGTACAGGAGACAGGGATCAAGACCATCCCCATGGAAAAGAAATGCAAAGAAGCAAAATGGCTGTCTGGAGAGGTCTTACAAATAGCTGGGAAAAGAAGAGAAGCGAAAAGCAAAGGAGAAAAGGAAATATATAAGCATCTGAATGCAGAGTTCCAAAGAACAGCAAGAAGAGATAAGAAAACCTTCCTCAGCGATCAATGCAAAGAAATAGAGGAAAACAACAGAATGGGAAAGACTAGAGATCTCTTCAAGAAAATTAGAGATACCAAGGGAACATTTCATGCAAAGATGGGCTCGATAAAGGACAGAAATTGTATGGACCTAACAGAAGCAGAAGATATTAAGAAGAGGTGGCAAGAATACACAGAAGAACTGTAGAAAAAAGATCTTCACGACCCAGATAATCACGATGGTGTGATCACTCACCTGGTGTGATCACTCACCTAGCGTGATCACAGACCTAGGATGTCTGCATCCTGGAACGTGAAGTTAAGTGGGCCTTAGAAAGCATCACTATGAACAAAGCTAGTGGAGGTGATGGAATTCCAGTTGAGCTATTTCAAATCCTGAAAGATGATGCTGTGAAAGTGCTGCACTCAATATGCCTGCAAATTTGGAAAACTCAGCAGTGGCCACAGGACTGGAAAAGGTCAGTTTTCATTCCAGTCCCAAAGAAAGGCAATGCCAAAGAATGCTCAGACTACCGCACAATTGTACTCATCTCACATGCTCAAAATTCTCCAAGCCAGACTTCAAAAGTACGTGAACCGTGAACTTCCAGATGTTCAAGCTGGATTTAGAAAAGGCAGAGGAACCAGACATTAAATTTCCAACATCTGTTGGATCATCAAAGAAGCAAGAGAGTTCCAGAAAAACATCTATTTCTGCTTTATTGACTATGCCAAAGCCTTTGACTGTGTGGATCACAATAAACTGTGGAAAATTCTGAAAGAGATGGGAATACCAGACCACCTGACCTGCCTCTTGAGAAACCTATATGCAAGTCAGGAAGCAACAGGTAGAGCTGGACATGGAACAACAGACTGGTTCCAAATAGGAAAAGGAGTACGTCAAGGCTGTATATTGTCACCCTGCTTATTTAACTTATATGCACAGTACATCATGAGAAACGCTGGGCTGAAAGAAGCACAAGCTGGAATCAAGATTGCCGGGAGAAATATCAATAACCTCAGATATGCAGATGACACCACCCTTATGGCAGAAAGTGAAGAGGAACTTTTTTAAAAAGCCTCTTGATGAAAGTGAAAGGGGAGAGTGAAAAAATTGGCTTAAAGCTTAACATTTAGAAAACTAAGATCATGGCATCTGGTCCCATCAGTTCATGGGAAGTGGATGGGGAAATAGTGGAAACAGTGTCAGACTTTGTTTTTTTGGCTCCAAAATCACTGCAGATGGTGATTGCAGCCGTGAAAGTAACCATGCTTACTCCTTGGAAGGAACGTTATGACCAACCTGGATAGCATATTCAAAAGCAGAGACATTACTTTGCCAACAAAGGTTCGTCTAGTCAAGGCTATGGTTTTTCCTGTGGTCATGTATGGATGTGAGAGTTGGGCTGTGAAGAAGGCTGAGTGCCGAAGAATTGATGCTTTTGAACTGTGGTGTTGGAGAAGACTCTTGAGAGTCCCTTGGACTGCAAGGAGATCCAACCAGTCCATTCTAAAGGAGATCAGTCCTGGGTGTTCATTGGAAGGACTGATGCTAAAGCTGAAGCTCCAGTACTTTGGCTACCTCATGCGAAGAGTAGACTCATTGGAAAAGACTCTGATGCTGGGAGGGATTGGGGGCAAGAGGAGAAGGGGAGGACAGAGGATGAGATGTCTGGATGGCATCACTGACTCAATGGACATGAGTCTGAGTGAACTCCGGGAGTTGGTGATGGACAGGGAGGCCTGGTGTGCTGCGATTCATGGGGTCACAAAGAGTCGGACACGAGTGAGCGACTGAACTGAACTGAATGTATAGTTTTATAAGTGTATACATTTAGAATGTATCATGTCATCTTCAAACAGTGGCAGCTTTACTTCTTCCTTTCAAATTCAAGTTCCTTTTATTTTTTTTCTTGTCTGATTGTGGCTTGGACTTCTAATACTATGTTGAATAAAAGTGGTGAAACTGGGCACCTTTGTCTTATTCTTGATGTTAGAGGAAATACTTTCAGTTTTTCACAGATGAGTTTGATGTTAGTTTTGGACAGACCATTTATGACCTTTGTTATGTTGAGGTATGTTCCCTGTATACCCATTTCATGGAGAGTATGATTTTTATGGTAGATGGATATTGAGTTTTGTCAGAAGGTTCTGCATCTATTGAGATGATCATATGGTTTTTATTCTTCAGTTTGTTAATGTGATGTATTGCACTGATTTTATAAATATTGAACTACCCTTACATCTCTGGAATAAATCCCACTCGATTGTGGTGTATGATGCTTTTAATTGGATCTGTTCAGTTTGGCTTGCTGATATTTGAGGTATTTTGTAAGTTCATCAGTGATATTTGCCTGTAATTTTATTTTTTTCATGATATATTTGACTGGTTTTGGTAGGAGGATGATGCTGGTCTCATAGAATGAGTTTGGAAGTATTCCTTCCTCTGCAGTTTTTTGAAATAGTTTGAGAAAAATGGATGTTAACTTTCCTTAAGTGTTTGGTAGAATTCAACTGTGAAGCAGTCTGCTCCTGGTCTATTTTGTTTTGGAGTTTGTAAAATTACTGATTTAATTTCATTACTGTTCACATTTTCTGTTTCTTCCTTGTTCAGTCTTGGGAGATTATACATTTCTATGAATTTTTTCGTTTCTTTTAGATGGTCTATTTTATCTGCATATATTAATAGTTATTCATACTAGTGATCTATGATTCTTTGTATTTATATGGTCTTGGTTGTACTTTCTCCCTTTTCATTTCTGAAATTATTGATTTGGACCCCCACCCCTCTTTTTCTTAATGAGCTGGCTAAAGGTTTATCAGCTTTGTTTATCTTTTCAAAGAACCAGCTTTTGTTATTTTTATAGTTCCTTTAGATGTAAGGTTAGGTTGTTTCAGATTTTTTCCTTGTTTCCTGAGGTATGTTTATGAGGTTGTTTCCTGAGGTTGTTTATGAGGTATCCTCATAACCTTCCCAATTAGAACTGCTTTTGCTGTGTCCCGTAGATTTTTGGATCATTCTGTTTTTGTTTTCACTTCTCTCCAGGTATTGATTTGTTAATTATTATTATTTTTTACTGCTTCCTTGATGTCTTCAACGATCTGCTGGTGGGTCTGTAGTGTATTGTTTTGCCTCCATGTGTTTGTGTGTGTTGCAGTTGCTTTTTTCCTGTAGTTGACTTCTAATTTCTAGTCTCATAGTGTTGTTGTGGGACAGGACACTTGATACAATTCCAATTTTCTTAAATTTACTGAGGCTTGTTTTGGGACCTAGTATGTGATCAGTGCTGGAGAATGTTCCATTTGCACTTGAAAGGAATGTGTATTTTGCTGCTTTTGGATGTAATATTCTCTGCAAATCTATTAACTTATTGACTGTAGATGTATTAATATGGTGTTTGTTATCCAAATGTTATTGACCAGAGATGTTTCAGTAATCACTTACATGACAAATTGCCAGCCACAGGCATTAGTTTCTGCAGAAATATTAAGTCAGTCTGGTCTAAAGTGTCATTTAAAGCCAGTGTTTTCTTATTTATTTATTTGTGGTCTGGACGACCTGTCCATTAATGTAAGTGGGATGTTAAAATCTGTTAATATTATTGTGTTATTGTCAGTTTCTTCCTTGATGTCTGTTAATATTTGCTTTGTGTATTTGGTGGTCTTATGTTGGGTACATACACATTTATAATTCTTCTTGGATTTATGCTTTCATCATTATGTAGTGTCTTTCTTTGTTACAGTGTCTGACCCTGTGTGACCCCAGAGACAGCAGCCCACCAGGCTCCTCTGTCCCTGGGATTCTCCAGGCAAGAATACTGGAGTGGGTTGCCATTTCCTTCTCCCAAAAGTACTGCTACCTTGGCTTTATTTTGATTTTTATTTTCATGGAATATTTTTTCCCAACCTTTCACTTTCAGTCCATGTGTGTTTTTAGATCTGAAGTGAATCTCTTATGGACAGCATAGATTTGGGTTTTGTTTTTGTGTCTGTTCAGTCACCCTATGTCTTTGATTGGAACATTTAGTCTATTTTCAATTAAAGTCTGTTTGCTTGCAATCTGTGTGTTTGCTATATCACTTAACTGCTTATTGTGGCTATAGATGCTTTTACTACTTTTGTCTTTTAACCTTCCTACTAGCTTTGTAGTTATTAATAGTTGGTTTATTACCTTTAATGTATATTTGCCTTTATTGATGAGCTTCCTGTTTCTGATTGTGACCTTTCCTTTTTTGCTTAGAGAAGTCCCTTTAACATTTCTTGTGAAGATCTGTTTGGTGTTGCTAAGCTGTTTTATTGAGAAGGCAATGGCACCACACTCCAGTACTCTCGCCTGGAAAATCCCATGGACGGAGGAGCCTAGTAGGCTGCAGTCCATGGGGTCGCTAAGAGTCAGGCACGACTGAGCGACTTCACTTTCACTTTCCACTTTCATGCATTGGAGAAGGAAATGGCAACCCACTCCAGTGGTCTTGCCTGGAGAATCCCAGGGACGGGGGAGCCTGGTGGGCTGCCGTCTTGGGGGTTGCACAGAGTCGGACACGACTAAAGTGACTGAGCAGCAGCAGCAGCAAGCTCTTTTAACTTTCATTGTTGGTTAGTTTCCAAGTCATGTCCAACTCTTTGTGACCCCGTGAACTGTGGCATGCCAGGCTTCCTTGTCCTTCACTGTCTCCTGGAGTTTGCTCAAACTCATGTTCATTGAGTTAGAGATGCCATCCAACCATCTAATCCTCTGTCACGCCCTTCTCCTCCTGCCCTCAATCTTTCTCAGCATTTGGATCTTTTCCAGTGAGTTGACTCTTAGCCTCAGCTTTTGCTTGTCTTAAAACTTTTGATTTCTCCAACAAATCTGAGTGAAAGCCTTGATGGGTAGAGTGTACTTGGCTGTAGGTTTTTCCCCTTTCAGCACTCTAAATATATTGTGTTACCTTGTTCTGACCTGCAGAGATTCTGCTAAAGAGTAAACTGATGGCTTTCTGGGAGTTCCTTATACACAACTTGTTGATTTTTCCCTTGATGCTTTAGATAGTCTCTCTTTATCTTTGATTTTTGCCATTTTAATTACAATGCATCTTCATGCAGGCCTCTTTGGGCTGATCCTTTGGGGACTCTATGTGCTTCTTGAACTTGGAGGTCTGTTACCTTTCCAAGGTTAGGGAAATTTTCAGCTATTGGGTCTTCAGATATGTTTTCTGCCCCTTTCTCTCTCTCTCTCTTCTCCTTCTGGAACCCCTATCCTGTGACTATTAGTAAACATGATGTTTACTAATCTGGGACAACAACATGATGTTGTTCCAGAGATCTTGTAAACTGTTCTCATTTGTTTTTATTTCTTTTTTCTGTTCAACTTAAGTGATTTCCACTACTGTCTTATAGCTCACTGATCTGTTCCTCTGAATCATTTAATCAACTATCAATTCCTTCTAGTATATTTTTCACCTCTGTTTTTGATTCTTTATATTGGGTTATCCAAAAAACTCCTTCAGTTTTTAAGTAAAAAAGATATATTTTTCATTTTCACCAAGAACTTTATTGAACAACATGTTCATGGCTTTGTTTCACAGTCTTCTGCCGTTTTTCAGGCAACTTTATAATTACATCTTACCAAAGCTTTTTATCTTTTTAAGCACAGGACTGTTCCAGGTGCCTTTTACAGTCTTCCAGGGAATTGAAATTTTCCATTAAAAGAGAATTTTGTAAAGACTAAAATAAATGAACATCTGAAGATGCAGTCTGGTGAATTAGTGGATGAATCAGAACTTCCCAACCCGGTTGTAATAGTTTTTACATGGTCACCAAAGAAACATGCCATCGTTGTTATCCTGATGGAAGATTATGTATTTTCTGTTGACTAATTCTGGATGCTTTTTGTCAAGTGCTACTTTCAGCTGGTCTAATTGGGAGCAATACTTGTTGGAATTAATTGTTTGGTTTTAAAGAAGGAGGTCATAATAGAGGACTCCCTTCTAGTTCCACCATATGCACAACATCACCTTCTTTGGTTGAAGACTGGCCTTTGGTGTGGTTGGTGGTGGTGGTTCATTTCAGTTGCCCCACTATCTCTTCCATTCCACATTATTTATAAAATATCCACTTTTCATTGCCTGTCACAATTTGTTTTACAAGTGGAACGTTTTCATTATGTTTAAGTGGAGAACCACATGCGGAAATATGGTTAAAAAGGTTTTTATTGCTTAACTTATGTGGAATCCAAACATCAAAGCAATATACATAACTAGGCTGGTGCAGATGATTTTCAGTGCTTGACTTGACTGTTTTGAGTTTGTTGGCCATCTCCTGCATGGTATAATGTTGCTTGTTCTCAGTTAATGTCTCTATTTGATTGCTATCAACTTCCACTGATCTACCCAACTGTGGAGCTTTGTTAAATGAGAAAGTTTCAGCATGAAAAACTTCACAGACCACTTTTGACACATTTGATCAGTTACAGCATCTTCCCTTCCCCATACACTGCACACATCTTTTTTTGTATGTGTTTCAGTTGCATTTTTACCTTTGTTGAAATAATAAAACATAATATACCAAAAATGTTGCTTTTTCCTCCCATCTTCAATATTAACATGGATACACAAAATACAGCAATTTTGACAAATGTTTTTAAATGCATGCTCATATGACAGCTGTCACAATAGAATCTAATAAAATTGTTTTGAATGAAGTTAAAGACAACTAAGAGCTATTAGAACCATCTTACTGAAAAAACGGAGCAAACCTTTTAACCAACTCAGTGTTTTCTAACTCTTTATTTAAAAGTTCTAACTTCTGATTCTGTTTATCAACTTTTCTCCCAAGTTCTTTGATCATCTTTGTGATCATTAGCTTGAATTCTTTCTCAAGTAGATTGCCCATCTCTACTTCATTTAATTCTTCTAAGGTTTTGTCTTGTTCCTTCATTTGGAACATGTTCCTCTGTTGACTCATTTTTCTTAATTTTCTGTTTTTGTTTCTATGTTTCTACTAGGTTGGTTATGTTTCCTGACCTTTGTGAAGTGAGCTTCTGTAGGATATGGCCTATGAATCACAGCAGTGCACTTCCCTCTGGTCACCAGAGCCATATGCTCCAGGAGTGCCCCCTCTGTGGGTTGCATGGGTCCTTCTTTGTGGTGGGCTGACTACTGTGGGCCACCTGGTAGTCGTGATTGGTCCCTAATCTGGTTGTTTGCCAGGCCCTGCCTTGTGTGGAGGCTGCTGGACACTGGTTGGTAGGGCCAAGTGATGATGCAGCTGGTTGTAGAACTCTGGCAGGTCCCAGGGCTAATGCTGGCTCACTCATGGGGCAGAGCTGGGTTCTGAGGTGGATGATTGCAGAGCCAAGTCTTCCTAGATCTAGTGTTGGCATGCTATTTTGTTTGGGGTTTGGGTTGGGAGTGTAGCAGTTCCTGACATGGCTGGCTGTGGGTTCCAGAGTGTCCCAAAGCTGGTGCTCGCCCACTTTGGGGCTGGAGGGTGGGACTGGATCCTGAGGTGGCTGTTTGAGGAGTTCAGGGTATCTCAAAGCTGGTGTTGGCTTGCTGCTGGGGCCCAGGAGGTGCCAGTGCTGTTTCTACTGGTGAGTGGAACTTGGTCCCCAGCCTCTGACTGCAGGGTTCTAGGGATCCCAAAGCTGGTATCTGCTTGCTGTGAGTGGAGTTGGCTCCAAGGGCCATAGACTAGAGGGGTCAAGATGTTCCAGAATGGAGTTGGCCTGCTAGTGGGCAGAGCTGGAGCCTGCTTGGTCCCCAGACTGGTGCTGGCCTGCTGGTGTGTTGGCTGGGTCTTGACAAGGCAGGCTGCAGGGCTGTAGTGATCCTGGGGCTAGTGTCTACCTGCTGGTGTGTATGACTGGGGCCCTGGCGTTTCTGGGGCTAGTTCCTGCCCACTGGTGGGTGAAGCTGGGTCCTGGAGTCTCTGGCTGCAGGCTCATGGATCCCAGAGCTAATGTCAGACTGTCGATGGGAGGAGCTGTTTTCTCACACAGCTGACTGTGAGGCCCAGAGGGTCCTGAAGCTTGTGTCAGCTTCACTGAGGAGTGGGGTCGGATTCTGCGGTGGGTGGCCAAAGGGCACAAGGTGTCTCAGGCCTGGTATTGGTCTGCCAGTGGGTGATTGTTGGGCCCAGGAGGCCCGGGGGCTGGCTATGGACTGCTGGTCTGTGGCAAGGGTCTTGCCACAGCAGGGTGCAGCTGTGGTTGTGCTGGGGCTTGTGTCTGTTCATTGATGGGTAGGGCTGGGCCCTTTCTGGTGGCATCTTTAGGGTTTTTAATATATAGTATCATGTCATTTGCAAACAGTGACAGTTTTACTTCTTTCTTTCCAATTTAAATGCCTTGTATTTCTTTTTCTTGCCTAGATGCTGTGGCTAGGACTTCTAATACCCTCTTGAGAGAAGGGGTGATGAAAGTGGTTATCCTTGTTTTATTTCTGATCTTAGAGGAAAAGCTTTTAGTTTTTCACCATTGAGTAAAGATGTTAGCTATGGGTTTTGTCATATGTAACTTTTATTATATTGAGGCATGTTGCCTCTCTACGCAGTTTGGTGGGAGATTTTAAAATTATATAGGGATGTTGAATTTTGTCAAAAACTGTTTATGCATCTATTGTGATGAAAATACGATTTTTAGCCTTCATTAATGTGGTGTATCACATTGATTTGCAGATGTTGAGCTATCCTTGCATTCCTGAAATAAATCCTGGTTAATTATGATGTATGATCCTTTTACTATATCATTGGATTTGGTTTGCTAGTGTTTTGTTGAGGATTTTTGCATCTAAATTCATCAGTGATGTTGGCTTATAATTTTCTTTTTGATGTCATGGTTATGCTGTTTTATAAAAATGGGTTTGGAATCATACCTTCCTCTTCAATTATTTGGAATAGTTTTAGAAAGATAGGTATTAACTCCTTTTTAAATGTTTGGTATAATTCACTCGTGAAGCCGTCTAGTCCTGGATTTTGTGTGTGGGAGTTTTTTGACTGCTGATTGTTCTCATTATTAGTAATTGATTTATTCATGATTTAGTTCTAGCAGCTTGTGTTTTTCTAAGAATTTATCAACTTCTTCTAGATTGTCCAATTTGTTGATATATTATTTTTCATAGTATTTTCTTAAGATCCTTTTCTTTTTGGTGTGTGATATTGGTTGTAATTTCTCTTCTGTCATTCCTGGTATTATTTATTTGGGGTCTTGCTTTTTTTTTCCTTGATAAGACTGACTGAAGGTTTATCAATTTTGTCTTTTCAAAGAGCCAGATCTTAATTTTATTGGTATTCTCCATTGCTTTAGTCTTTGTTTCAGTCTCACTCTGATTTCTCCTAACTTTGGGCCTTGAGTGTTTTACTTTTTCTAGTTGCTTTACTTGTAAAAATAGTTTATTTGAGGTTTTTCTTATTTCTTGAGATAAGCTTATATTGCTACAAATTTTCTTCTTAAAACTGCTTTTTCTGTGTCTTGTGGATTTTTTGGAACATTGTATTTTTATTTTCATTTGTTTCAAGGAGTATTTTGATTTCCTATTTGATTTCTTTGTTTGCCTATTGGTTGTTTAATAGCCTATTTAATCTCCATATGTTTGTATGTCATCTTGCTATTAATATCTAGTTTCATACTGTTGTTGTAAAAGATGCTTGATATGATATCAGTCTTAAATTTATTGAGACCTGCTTTGTGGTCTAACATGGGATCTGTACTGGAGAATGTTCCACCTGCTCTTGAAAAAAATGCACATTCTGCTGTTTTTGGTTCAAATGTTCTGGGTCTGTTTACCAAGGTCAGTCTAGTCTAATGTGTTATTTAAGGCTAAACTTTTTGAATTGATTTTATGTCTGGGTGGTCTTTCTAGCCGTTGATTTAAGTAGGGTATTAAAGTTTCCTATCATTATTGTATTGCTGTTATTTCTTTTCTTTATGTCTGTTAATCCTGTTTTATGTATGTAGGTGCTTCTCTGTGGGTGCCTGTGTATTTACAAATGTTACGTCCTGTTGTTGGAGTTGATCACTATGCAATGCACTGCCTTGTCTTTGTTTTAAAGCTTGTTTTATCTGACACAGGTATTGCTACCCCAGCTTTCTTTTCATTTCCATTTGCATGGAATATCTTTTTCCATTTCTTCACTTTCAGTCTCTGTGTATGTGTTTAGATCTGAAGTGGATCTCTTATAGGCAGTATATAGGTGAGATTTTTTATCCATTCAGCTACTTTGTGTGTTTTGATTAAAGAACTTAGTCTAGTCATTTACATTTATAGTAGTTATTGATAGATATGACTTACTGACATTTTGTTAATTTTTTTGCGTTGTTTTTGCCGTTTTTCTTCCTTTTTTCTTGTTCTTTTTCCTTGTGGTTTGAAGACTTTTTTTAGTTTTGTGTTTGGATTCCTTTCTCTCTTGTGTGTATCTAGTATAAGTTTCGGTGCTTCCCAGGTGGTGCTAGTGATAAAGAACCCGCCTGCCAATGCAAGAGACATGAGAGACGTGGGAAAAATCCCTGGGTCAGGAAGATCCCCTGGAGGAGGGCATGGCAACCCACTCCAGTATCCTTTCTTGGATAATCCCATGGACAGAGGAGCCTGGTAGGCTTCGGTCCATAGGCTTGCAAAGAGTTGGACATGACTGAAGCAACTTAACATACACACATTACAAGTTTTTAGTTTTTGGTTACTATGAGGTTCATATATAACAACATATGTATAACGATATGTACATATACAAACACACACACATATATATATATGGTAGTTTATCCTAAGTTGATGGTCACCTATGTTCAAATGTAGTCTGTTAGGTTGTTGTGAAAGTAATTGCGGTTTTGCATTATTGAACTTTACCCTTTGACATTGGAATACATTCTTAAATGTGGTTATGTTATACATCATTTTAATGCACATTTCTTTGTTTTTCTGCATAACTTATTTGCTGTTCATAATTACTTTAGTCTATAGAAATGATGTTAGACAAAAAGAAAATTCGAATGATTTTCTTATTCAAGTTCAAAATGGGTTGTAAAGCAGTGGAGACAGCTTGCAACATCAGCAGCGCATTTCACCCAGGAACTGCTAATGAATGTGCAGTGCAGTGGTGATTCACAAAGAAATTTCGAGAAGGAAACGAGAGCGTTGAACATGAGGAGCGTAGTGGCTAGCCATCAGAAGTTGACAATGATCAGTGGAGAGCATCATCAAAGCTGATCCTCTTACAAACAACTACATGAGAAGTTTCCACAGAAGTCAGCATCAACCATTCTGTGGTCATTCAACATTTGAAGCAAATTGGAAAGGTGAAAAAGGCCAATAAGTGGGTGCTCATGAGCTGACCGCAAATCAAAAAATTGTTGTTTTGAAGTGTCACAGTCTCTTATTCTATGCACCAACGATGAACTGTTTCTCCATCAGTTTGAGACCTGCAATGAAAGATGGATTTTGTACGACAGCTGGTGACAGCTAGCTCAGTGGTTGGACCAAGAAGAAGCTCCAAAGCACTTCCAAAAGCCAAACTTGCACCCAAAAAAGGTCATGGTCACTGTTTGGTGTTCTGCTGCCTGTCTGATCCACTATAGCTTTCTGAATCCTGGTGAAACTGTTACATCTGAGAAGTATGCTCAGCAGATTGACGAGGTGCATCGAAAACTGCAGTGCTTCAGCTGATACTGATCAACAGAATGGGCCCAATTCTTCACGACAACACCCGACCATACATCGCACAACCAATGCTTCAAAAGTTGAATGAATTGAGCTACAAAGTATTGCCTCATCCATCATATTCACCTGACCTCTCACCAACCGAATACCACTTCTTCAAACATCTTGACAACTTTTTTCAGGGAGAATGTTTCCACAACCAGCAGGAGGCAGAAAATGCTTTCCAAGAGTTTGTCAAATCCCAAAGCACGGATTTTCATTGGCAAAAATGTTTGATTGTAATGGTTCCTATTTTGATTAATAAAGATGTTTTTGAGTCTAGTTTAATGATTTAAAAGTCATGGTCTGAGCCACAATTACTTTTGTACCAATCTGATATAAACTCTATTCTTTCCCCATATTTCATAATTTACAAATTTGTATTTTTTCCCCTCAAGTAGATACTGTAGTTACTGATTTTTGCTACTTTTGTTTAACTTTCATACAAGCTTTTTAAGTAGTTGATTTACAACCTTTACTACATATTTGCCTTTACCACTGAAATTTTTTTCTTTCATGTATTTTTAGTTATGGCCTTTTCTGCTTAAAAAGTTCATTTAACATTTTTTTTTGTAGGGCTGGTGATGCTTGTCTGGGAAACTCTTGATCTCTTCTTACATTTTGAAAGATAACATTGCTAGCTAGGTAGAGGATGCTTGGTTGGTAGTCTTTTCCTTTCAGCCTTTTGAATATATCATGCCATGCCCTTCTGACCTAGACAGTTTCTACTGAATCATAGTTTTGTGGGGTTTCCCTTGTATATAATAAGTTGTTTTCCTCTTGCTACTTTTAAGATTGTCTTTATCCTTAAGTTTTACTATTTTAATTATAATGTGTCTTGGTGTGGTTCTTTCTGGATTCATTTTATTTGTAACTTTATGAGCTTCCTGGAGCTGTATATTTGTTCCTTTCCCAGATTAGGAAAGTTTCTGCCATAATTTCTTCAAATATTTTTTCTGACCCTTTCTCTCTTCTTCTGTAACCCCTACAATGTGAATGTTGTTCTGCTTTGATGATGTCCCAGAGGTCCCTTAAGGTTTCCTCCCTTTTAAAACTTCTTTTTTCATCTTGCTGCCCTGTGTGAGTGATTTCCATTGCTTTGTCATGTTGATTTGTGCTTTTACTTCATCCAGTCCTCTGTTGAGCCCCTCAGTTGTATCTTCAGTTCAGTCATAACCTCTGTTTGTTACTTTCTTGTATTTTGTATGTCTTTGAAGTTATCACTGCGTCCATCCATTCTTCTCCCGAGATCAGTGAGCACCTTTATGACTATTACTGTGAATCCTTTATCAATTAGGTTGCTTATCTCCATTTTGTTAGGTCTTTTTCTGGGGATTTGTTTTTTCCTTTGGTTTGGAACAACTTCCTAAGTCACCTCATTTTGCCTGACTCTTTTTATTTGTCTGTATGCATTAGATGAAAGGGCTGCCTCTCCCAGTCTGGAATGTGTAGTATTACAAGGGAGATGATCTGTGGGACCCGGAAGTGCAGTCTCCTCTGGCCTTCACAGTGCAGCGCTCAGGGGGCACCCCTCATGCCTGCCCTTGAGGTCGTGGCAGGCCTGTGCTGCCGCACCATGTGGGTGTGGGGTGGTGCTGGACAAATGGTGTCCGCCAGCTCTGTCACCAGCAAGTTAGAATGAGATGAACACCAGAGAACGTTCCTGAAGGTTCCCGCCTTTCTGGCAGCTGCTGTGGGGGTAGTGGGTGGTTCTCCATCACTTATGGTCCTGGCACTTTCTACACTGTTGGTTCTTTGCTGGGTCTCAGGGTCAGTGGTCTGCACTCCTTTAAGAGCAGATTCTCAGTTCCCTACAGTTCTGTGGTTCCCTGGACTTACTCCCTGTTGATTTTAGAAACCAGCCATTTTGGGGGCTCTTTTTTTTTTTTCTGGTGTGAGACCAAATGTGTGACATAGTCCTTTCTCTCCTCAAGGGGGAATTTTGTATTTTGTCTATCTCTTTACTCCCGCGGGGCACCGTACCTCTCGGGGTTCCCGGGTGAGACTCGGTCTCTGCCTCTTACTAGTCTGGGTGCATCTCTCTTTTTGGTTATGAAGCCACTGTTTATGTAGTCCTTGGGTCCTTTTTGGAGAACAGTTATTCCATATGTAGCTGTCAATTTGTTGTGTCCATAGAAGGAGGTAAGTTCAGGCTCTTCCTGTGCTGCTGTCTTAAACTCCTGATTTCCATGATACACTTTATAAAAGATTTAGTATTCCTGTGAATTCCCTTCCTTTCTAAACTATAAACTTCTTCAGGCCTGTAACTACGTTTTATTCTTCTGTGTGTCCCTGCTGTATCTTTACCTGCTGGGTGCTTAATGAACACAGGACAGAACGGTGCAGGGCTGACCTGATATAAGAGTACAGTTGCTTCAGAGTTATGTTAAAAGCTCTCAGGAGCACTAAAAAATTACTTGCAGACACAAATCAAGCTGCCTGCACATGCATTAAAGCAGGGACACTAAGAACCACTACAGGGAAACACTGTCTTAGCTTAGAAAGCAGTTTAAATTAATGCTGTTTGGGGGACTTCCTTGGTGGTCCAGTGGCTAAGACTCCATGCTCCCAATGCAGGGGGCCCAGGTTCAGTCCCTGCACTGGGAAATAGATCCTGCATGCCACAACTAAAGATCCCACATGCTGCAGCTAGGACCCGGCAAAACCAAATCAATCAACCAATAATTTAAAAAATACAGTAATGCTGTTTTATTTATGTGAATGTATTCTAGTTGACACATTCAGAATGAACTTGCTACAAATTAGTGGAGCATTTCAGTGAAGTTTTCAGTAAATTCCTAATTTCTGGAACTTATCTAATTAGGCTAGGCTTGTGTTTCACACAGTCCCTGTTTCTTAGTTATCAAGTTATTAAAAAAAATATGTTTACACTGTCCCTCCACATCACCACCTGGCTGCAGAGCCTCCAGGAGTACCTCTGCTCTCTTCCTGTTACCCCTTATTTTAAGAACAAATCACTGCTGCTGCTGCTGCTGCTGCTAAGTCGCTTCAGTCGTGTCCGACTCTGTGCGACTCCGTAGATGGCAGCCCCCCAGGTTCCCGCATCCCTGGCATTCTCCAGGCAAGAGCACTGGAGTGGGTTGCCATTTCCTTTTCCAATGCATGAAAGTGAAAAGTGAAAGTGAAGTTGCTCAGTCGTGTCTGACTCCTAGCGACTCCATGGACTGCAGCCTACCAGGCTCCTCCGTCTATGGGATTTGCCAGGCAAGAGTACTGGAGTGGGTTGCCATTGCCTTCTCCAAGAACAAATTACTACCACTCATCAAAGACACATACTGGTGGGGATAAGGAAATATTACTACCACTGCTGTTGTAACCAGGTCCCCCTGCCATGTCATCGGGAGCTAGTGTTTGATGAGCACTCTTTTTTTTTCCCAACACAACAGCAGGATACAAATTCTGTTCCAGTTCCCATGGACTATAAACCAGGAAACACTAAAACATATCCAGGGACATAAAACAAGGTGCAAACATTTTGATGAACATTCTTATGTTGCACTGTATTCCGAGTGGTGTGTTTGTTATCCTACTTAATCCTATAAGGCATGTGCCATTGTTGTCTGTACTTGAGGGGAGGCTCAGAGAGGTTAAGTGCCATGCTAAGACCACACAGCTTGAAAGAGTTAGGAATGGGGAATAGGTTTTTTCCCCTTAGGGCCACATTCAGTGGCCTGAAAAGAAATCAGGGCCTACTGATAAGAGAAAGACATTACCCCAGGATGAGGGTACAGGCTAAACATAACCATTTTGTTTGTGAATAAGAGCTAGAGGACAGTGGCTGGGGGGAAGGAGTCCAGAACAGTCGTCAGCTTAGAGTTATCTTTGGTTCAGGTAGAAAGTAGTTCAGGTTCCAGAATTATGATCAAGGGTACAGCTCTGAAATGTGACCCCCAATAATGAGAAGGCACAACTACGGCTGGAGAGCAGTAAATATGGCAGACTTTAAAAATCTTCTAGGTAGATGCAGCTTTCCTGCTCATATGTCTGTGTGAACATCTTAGACTATTCACCATATGTAGATTCCAGGCAATTACCCATGTGTCTCTTCAGAGCATAGTAAGAGGTACGTGCGGGTATGATTTCACAATTTCTATAAAGAATATTTTCTGATGAGAAAAAGATAGTTGTTAAAAATTTGTAGTGAGAACCATTTTATTCTCAAAGCAATTGAAACAGTGTAACTAAATAGCATCTTTTTTTTTTTTTAATAATATTTTTGGCTGCACTAGGTCTTTGGTGCTGTGTGGGCCCTCTCTAGCTGTGGTGATGTGGGGCTGCTCTCTCGTTGCGGTGCATGGATTCTCATTGCGGTGGCTTCTGTTGCAGGGCGCAGACTCTAGGGTGCGAGGGCTTCAGTAATTGCAGCACACAGGCTTAGTTGCTCTGCGGCATGTGGAATCTTCTTGGACCAGGGATTGAACCTGTGTCCCCTGCGTTGGCAGGCAGATTCTTTACCACTGGTCCACCAGGGAGGTCTAAGTAGAGTCTTCTCCCAGCTATTTTACAAGTCCCAGGTACACATGTCACACATGGGCTAGGATACCAGGTTGTGTAATGTTTAGCCCAATACAGTCAATAGATTTGATTCCCTGGCAGTCAGTACCTGGTTGGAAGAGAAGGTACCAATCAGGATTGTTAGGATTAAGTTCAAAGGTTCTTCTGGGGACTGTGATAAGCCTTTGTGAGAGGAGCTTTCCATGCTCCATACAAGTTTCTGTTACTTAGAAACTTGTGCTAATCTGCAAAATTATGCTACAAAACACAGCTGTGTAAATACTTTTTGAAAGTGTCTTAAGTTGTGTGTGTACATGTGTGTTTTAAAATTGGCATTTTCATTATCATACCACAGGCAAAAATAAAGTATGTAATCTAAATAATAAAAATTATTTACAAAAGTGGAAGGAGTTGTGAGCCAGTAAACTGCTGTTTATAAAAACTACATTCACAGGAGTCCCCGCTGCCTTCAGCCTCACATCATCCTAAGAGATGGGTTGTCCCTCCTCTCCAGGCACAATATTGTGTGTGGGTTCCCCTCCCCCAGACTTCACTTCTCTGTGAACTCGCCCTGATGAACTCAAGAGACTCCTTTCTTTGTGTGCCTTTGTTTCAGCCCAAAAGATGGCCATGGGATTGAATGTGCCCTTTGAGCTGATCCCCACTTCCTAGGTCTTTTCCAAATGCCTTCATCATCCCTCCTTACTTACAGTTTAGTTTTCTTAAGGGTAGGGATTAGCTGGTTGGTTGTTCCTTCTCTCACAATTCTGTGTGTGTGTGTGGCTTTCACTGCATGAGGTTAATACATCTTGGTGGCTGACATTTTGTCTTGTCACCACTGAGGAACCAACACATGGTCTTGCACTCAGTGGGAAATCAGTGTACATACTTTGTTGATTAATACTTGCTAAAGCTGATTACTTCATCTGTAGAGTTCGATGACGGTTTCTGATTATGAATGGGAATGGGTTCTCCTGGGGATAGGGTGATAGCAAACTCCCCTCGACATGCTTGCATCCACTGAATCACGAATAACAACCCCCTCCTTTTAAATTTGTATTCTGTTAATATTGTTGGCAAGTAGGTAGGGTTATATAAAAATCGAAAGACTCTATACTGAAATACAATAGTGGTGAAAAACCATGAGTTTGAAGCAAAATCATTTTTCCTGAGCCTCTCTCACACTATTTCTGGGATCTGGGTGGTGTATCTAAGTGTCCCTTGAGAGTGCTATACCCAGATTATTGAATTAGAAACTGAAAAAACAAGATGTATCAAGCATTTAGTATCACGCACTTGTGAGATGAATCAGTACTAGAATTTCCAGCTATGTTTTTTATCACCCTGTGTTTTATAAAACCATGGAAAATATTGAACCTTTGAACAGGGATCTCAGTCATGGTGACAGAACGCGATGTAGGAGGGCTGTACTGTGGAGTTCAGTTTGGAGGGAGATTCTCCTGCCCTTTGCCCTGTTTCCTTCAGGCTGCTTTTTTCTGTTTTCCTATGAAGCTCTTCCCAGGGAATAGAGAAATAAATCAACAAAAAGCAAGGATAAAAGGGGGATTTATGGCTTTCTATACGTAAAGCTCATAGGTCTTGCCTTTACTGCTGTATTGACTCATCTCTTTTTTTCCTTCCCCCCCCTCTTTAAGTCATTCTCAGTGCTGCTCTGTTTCTCTCTTTGTCTGTCTCATCAGTTGCAGATGACCTATTAGGAAGGAAGACTAGACCTTGTTTGGTCTGGTACACATAGAGTACCTGCCTGCATCTTTCCAAGGGCTCTTTTCTCTGCCCATAGTTTTTTTTGTTTTATGTGGATAGACCCTGCCCAGATGAGTCTTTTTTTTTTTTTAATTTAAAAAATTAACATACCATAATTGGTGTTGTTTTTGATGTACAGTTATGTGAGCTTTAACACATAAAAGACTTCTCATGTCCACCCACCACACAATCAGAACACAGACCAGCTCCACTACCCCAAAACTTGATCATCTGGCCTTGTTACAAAAAGTAATTACAATTACACTCTCCCTTCACCCCAGCCCTGGGCAGCCTCTGATTTGTTCTGCATCACTGTAGACTTTTGTCTTTTTTAGAATATCATGTACATACACTCACTCAGTGTAATGCCATTGAGGTTTATCCATGTTCAACAGTGTAGCAATAGTTCCTTTTGATTGTTGAGTAGTATTACGTTTATGGATATATCACAGCTCACCTGTCGAAGGAAATTTTATTTCTAGTTTTTGGTGATTTTTCAGTATAGCTGCTAGAAACACACCAGTTTCTGTGTGACTATAAGTTGATGTCTCTAGTGTAAATACCTAGGAGCAGAATTGTTGGATCGTATAGTAAATGTGTGTTTAATGTTGTAAGAAACTGCCACACTGTTGTCACGGAGTGGCATGGCCATACTAGTCTGCATTCCCATCAGACATATATGGAAGTTCCAATTACTTTGCATCCTTGTCAACACTTAATAGTGTCAGTACCTTTTATTTTAGTCTTTCTAATAAGTGTTTAGTGGTATCTCATTTTGGTTTTAATTTTTACTTCCCTAATGGATAATGACTATGCCAAAGCCTTTGACTGTGTGGATCACCATAAACTGTGGAGAATTCTGAAAGAGATGGGAATACCAGACCACCTGACCTGCCTCTTGAGAAACCTGCATGCAGGTCAGGAAGCAACAGTTAGAACTGGACACGGAACAACAGACTGGTTCCAAATAGGAAAAGGAGTTCGTCAAGGCTGTACATTGTCACCCTGCTTATTTAACTTATATGCAGAGTAC